>NC_057724.1:26399998-26450388 GCF_004010195.1 Chiloscyllium plagiosum
GAGGAAAAGGTGGGGGGTGGGGCCTGTGTAGTTGCGGAAGATGGATTGTTCCACATATCCTACGAAGAGGCAGGCGTAGGTGGGGCCCATGCGGGTGCCCATGGCTACTCCTTTCGTTTGGAGGAAGTGGGAGGATTGGAAAGAGAAGTTGTTCAGGGTGAGGACCAGTTCAATCAGTCGAAGGAGGGTGTCAGTGGAAGGGTACTGGTCGGTACGGCGGGAAAGAAAGAAGCGGAGGGCTTTGAGTCCTTTTAGCATAGCCAATCCACCTGACCTGCATATCTTTGGACTGTGGGAGGAAACCAGAGCACCCGGAGGAAACCCACGCAGACACAGGGAGAATGTGCACACTCCACACAGACAGTCGCCCGAGGCTGGAATCAAACCTGGGTCTCTGGTGCTGTGAGGTAGCAGTGCTAACCACTGAGCCACCATGCCGCCTCAATTTTCCCCCAATTTTCCAGCTATTTTTTCCAGCTGAAGCTGCGAAGATGCTGTGGAACTTAATATTGCAGCACAAAAACACAGAAACTGCATTGACAGCATGGTAGACCATATCACACTCATCTGAAGATAGTAAGATAAGCAGAAGAAGATTACTAAGTTTTTCCTGAGCCAACTGCTGACGATTTTCAATGTCTTTTTACTGCTCAAAGTCCGGTCATTGTAAGGTGTGAATACACAGAAACAGAAAGACATTTTTCACATACTGTGAGATTGTGTTTTTTTGATGAGATTTCTTGGCACAGTACACATTTATAGACAAAACTTGATTGGCTATCTTGAAAACCTGTTTAACAATTATTTTTGGTGAGATCCTGCTGTTTGATCTATAATGATGCTACTACAATTTAGCAATTCCCCACATGAAACTGAGTTCTGTTGTTGTGTGTTCAGTTCTGCTAATATTCGGTTATTAAACTAGGATGCATATATTATAATACATTTCTGAATACTTTGCCCTTGATGTTTCCTTGTGGAAATAAAATTACTCCGTCCATCTTATACGTTATTTGGAAGAAATAATGTTCTTTGGGAGAAGTGTGAATGGTGACATTGAATAAACAACCACCTAATTTTTTGCAAACACAAGTAGCAATTGTTTTCTGTGTTGAGTGTTAAATTTGCAGATGTTCAAAACTATAATCCAGTATAGATAGTTATCCCCTCAATTGTGAAAATATAATTGTGCTTTTCCTTTCCAGAAAAGCTGGCAAAGATAAAAATAATGCACTGAAGTTGAGTTGATTTGCTTCAATTATCACCCAATCATGGTTTCAAGACTTTGTTCTGGTTTAAAGCATATTGTTAAACTGATCCAAAAATATAAGGGCTAATTTCCCCATCAGGTGCTCTCAGAGAGAACTGTGCTTGGCTTTGCCTAAGATCTATTAAATAGTATTTGTCCTTACAATTGGGGAGCACGATGTATGGCTCTCAATAATGCCCACCTATATTCAATCCTATGTGTTGCAACTTGTGAAAAAATGTCATACTATTAAATATAAACCAATTAAATTATCTAAATTCAAGCAAGCAGAATGTAACCAATTATAATCTTATATGATTCCAACAACTAATTAAGTGTGTATTTAAGTAGGTTATTTTGCAGACCCTTAAGCATCACAACAGATTTTTTCCTGTATGCCAAATACCCGGCTGATTAAACAAAAGCAAGCAACATTCTACTTCATTTCAGTTTGTGTTTTTTTCTCTCCTCATAAATCAAACCCCAGCATTGATTGTGTTATCAATTATGTTAGGGCTTATTTATGAAATGTTTACCCCATAAATTAGATATCCACATGTGTTAAGATTATCCTACCAACATAAAGGCAATTAAAAAGCAATGTTACAATTCCAAGAAGAGTCATCCCATGATGAAACATTGGTTAAATTACTAGGTGTAAGTATAATCACATATTTATTGTGGCAATTCATAGGAAACATCAATGGAAAGGGAAAACAGTATTTATACTATTTGTGTTCAATGGTGAAGGTGCTGCTATGGAGAATTAACTAGTGATGGCTGACAGTTAGCTGCCAAGCTTTGTTTAAGTTTTAAGCCAGGCACATTGACTTAGATCGAACAAATTATTACCTTCAAAAACAACCCGGGTTATGGCTTTCATCTACTATATTGAGTTTAAATAAATGTAATGTATATACATTTTCTTCCTCTCTACAAAGAACAGAGTCCTGTGTATTAACTATACACATAGTATGAGAATATCAAAATGACATGGGGGATCTCTTGTACTTTTGCAGCATTGATCAGGATAGTTAATGGAATATACCAAGACAAGAAAAGGAAGATTGCAAACATTACAGACAACTGCCCCATACACCATTGACATCACTGGCATCAAGATCATCCAGCTGACATTCTTGCCTTCCAATAACACAGCTAAATTTCAACCAACGGAATCAGGTTCAGAATAGGACGTATGGCTACACACTACAAGATTAGAGTGGTGCTGGAAAAGCACAGCAGGTCAGACAACATCTGAGGAGCAGGAAAATCGATGTTTCAGGATGAAGAGCTCCTGCCCGAAACGTTGATTTTCCTGGTCCTCGGATGCTGCCTGACCTGCTGTGCTTTTCCAACACAACTCCAATCTTGACTCTAAACTCCAGCATCTCCAGTCCTCACTTTCACCTGTATCACACTACAAGCCTGGCTAACAATTCTAAATTGGTTGTCAATGCTAAATATCACACAAGGCAAGGTTATAGTCCAACAGGTTTATTTGGCATCAAATTTGAACAATTAATGTACCATACAAATTTTATAAATAATTTGGAAAAGAACTCTTTGGAAGTGAAGCGAAAGCATAAGTTCATAGAAATGTGGTGGTGTAGGATTTTTTTTCTGTAGTTGTTCCCAAACTGTTTCCAAACCTGTTGGACTACAATGTGGTGTTGTGTGATTCTTAACTTTGTCCATCCCAGTCCAACACTAACTCACCAAATCTTGGTTGTCAATGTAATGCTTTACACACTCAGGATTGCCTCTATTGGGAAAGGCTCAACATATTGACTGCTGGTCAAGCATTTAACTACCTAACAATGGGCCTTGCCCAGATTTAGAAACTCCCAACTCTTGAGAGCTGCCAGCCATTAAGGGCCTAAGCTATTGCTCTGAAAGGAAGGATGTATTTCTG
Source organism: Chiloscyllium plagiosum (assembly GCF_004010195.1). Taxonomy (NCBI): domain Eukaryota; kingdom Metazoa; phylum Chordata; class Chondrichthyes; order Orectolobiformes; family Hemiscylliidae; genus Chiloscyllium; species Chiloscyllium plagiosum. Next base: position 26,403,163 of record NC_057724.1, read on the forward strand.
TTGTAACAGTTAAATAAGGAATATTTCCTGTACTTTAGTATATCAGTTGCCTATTGAATTGAATTTAGATAACGGTGTTCTGAATTTGTTTATTGAAGTAAAAGCCTTGAAACTTGAAATCTTAAGGAGCAATCTTTCTAAAAGTTATTGTTCTCTATGGGAATCATAAGATGAAGGACACAAACCAAGATGAAATTCAACTGCTACTGAATGCCTATGAATTCAATGAAAAACGCTCTTTGCTTTGCCTGAAATGTATTGGTCTTTTAGTGTAAAAAGATGTCACTGACCAAGTATTAAAAACTATCTATCTTAAGTTCTGGGACTACACAATGAGGGACATAATAATTCTTGGGACACCAGCTCAAAAGGTTCAATAGGGAATTTATTATCTAAGGCCTTCCAACTATAGTGTGCTGTCGTGTCAGAGGAGGGGTGGGTCATGAAGTAATGCAATACCAGCAAACGCTTATGCAGTTGAGAATATTTGGCATGAAATATGAAAGAAATTGAACTGAAATGTACTTTATCCAATTTCAAATTTGAACAATTAATATGCGTTACAAATGTTGCAAATAATTTGAAAATGAACTACTTGGAAGTGAAGCAAATGCATCAGTTCACAGAAATGTGGTGGGTTTTTTTCTGTAGTTGTAACACAGTACATAGTTGGACAAACCAGGAAGAGCTTAGCGGTTGAAGCTTGATATATTGTGTGTGACATAAAAGCATTTATCACCATTCTGGAATAAATACCAAATCTACTTTTTTAAAAAAAATCTTTAGAAGGTGGCAACATGAACTGAACCAAGAATTGATTGTTAGAAAATAGACTCCAATTGTTACAATTCAAACAAACTCCAAATACTCACATTCTCAGAACACAAATTAATTTCAATAGCAGCCACTTACTCCACTTGGACTGGAGTAATCCTTAATCCTTATTACCACCTGGAATAACTAGTTGCAGAAAAAAGAATTTCATTTACCAACAAGGTGCCTCCAGGAAATATCAACGGATACCACCAGACTTTGCTGATTGTGTATTCCACACAGACAGACAAAAGTACTTGCATGAAAAATATGAGTGAATCATATGAAGAACAACATAAACAGGAGCAAGACTTTGAGGAAATTACACATAAAGCTAGTTTACAATAATTTACTAAACCCACTGTCTCTCCCAAAATAACACAAATCAAGAACTTGTGACAGTTGTCCAGTGGTGCAAAGCACTTTTCAAACTTAGGTCATTCATGCTGAATAAAATGGCTTTTTTAACATGGGAAATGAACGCCACATTGTCCTGCAATAGCTTCCAATATGTACAGCAGTACAGCAAGATGTGCACAAGCCAGCTAAAACTCCTTGTTCTCCTCTTTATTTTCTTTTAGCCAGAGAAGTACAGGGAAAAATAAATAGATTTTATTAACAATTAATCAAGGCAAACTCAGTGTGAGACACTTTCAGCTTTGTATTACCCCTCAGACATGTGTAGCTTTCACAAGCAACAGTCTAGCCTATTGAGAACCAGACAAGCAATTCACATACCCTCAAGATATAAGCAAACTGAGAAGGACCAGTTTGTAGGTCACCTCATTACATACTGGCAAACGTTACGGTTGGAACTATAAGCAATGAATTATAATCAATATTAATTAGTTTTAACCTCAGAATGAACTATGGGCCCCCAAGCACTTTTTTCACGTAAACTACTTACAAAGTTCAGACAGATCCTTTCCAAGCTGACACTTAGATATTGGATAATTCTTAGTTCTCACCTTCCTACATTTAAAGGAACAGACAGCTATCCCCAAAATAAGTTACTTTAAAACTGCTGCAGGCTTAGAAAAAGTGAAACCCAAATCCAGACATAAAAGATGTGAAGATCATAATGATTCCCCATCTCCCAAACAGGATTCCTAAAGATTCCAGTCTTAGTAGGGTTCCTTGATGCAATACTCAATCAAATGTGGACTTTAGATCAAGGGCAGTCACTCTTACCTCACCTCTGGAATTCAGCTCTTTTGTACATATTTGAACTAAGGCTGTAATAAAGTTAGAAGCCGAATGGACCTAGTGACACCCAAACTGAGCATCAGTGAGCAGCATTGCTAAGTATGTACTGCTTCATAGCACCATTGATGGCACCTTTCATCACTTTACAGATGATCAAAGGTAGAACTGATGGAACAGTAATTGCTGGATTGGATTTGTCCTGCTTTTTGCTTACAGGATAAAGCTGGACAAGTTTCTGTATTGTCTGCCAATTGCCTGACAAATCCAGTTGTTACTCCGTCAGTCTATGTTCAATCATCAGTAAAGTGATGGAAACTGTCATCAATAGTGCTGTCAAGCAGCACTTGCTTAGTTATAAGCTGCTCACTGACTCTCAGATTTTTTTTTTGCCAAGGCTATTCAGTTCCTGAACTTATTAAAGGCTTCGTTCTAACATGGACAGAAGAGCAGAACTCCAGAGGTGAGGTGAAAATGATGCCTTTAAAATCAAGGCTAATCATTTGGACATCATTTAACCAAGTGTAGCATCAAGAGGTCCCAGAAAACCTGAGGCAATGGAAAATGGGGAAATTCGCTATTAGCTGATGTCATATCTGGCACAAAGGTCATTCTTGGAAACAGCTTAGCTCCAGGACATCTCTGGAGGAGCTCTCAGGGTAGTGTCCTAGGCTCAATCATCTTGAGCTGCTTCATCATCAACATCCCTCCATCATGAGGTCAGAAGTTAGGATTTTCACTGATGATTACACAATGTTCAGCATCATTCACAACTCCTCAGAAATTAAAGTAGTCCATGTCCAAATACAACAAATCCTGGACAATATCCAGGCTACAGTTGAAAAATGGTAAGTCAACTTTATACCAATCATCAGGCATAGCCATCTCCAATAAGAGAAATCTAATCAATGGTATTAATACAATAACATCCAGGAGATTTCCATTGAGCAAAAACTTAACTGGACTTGCCATATAAATACCATGGCTACAAAAGCAGGTCAGTGGCTATGAACACTGGAGCAAGTAACTCACCTCGTAAGAGAACAGGCAGACCCCACAACCAGAGATATATTCCCTTCCCCACCCCTATCTGCATTCCTCAGGGACAATTTCCTCCGTGACTCTCTCATTAGGTCCACGCACACCCCCACCAATCCACCCTCCACACCTGGCACCTTCCCTTGCTGCCACAAGATGTGTAAAACCTGTGCCCACACCTTCCCCCTCACCTCCGTCCAAGGCCCAAAAGGATCTTTTCAAATACAGCAGAGATTTTCCTGCACATTGAAAAACCTCATCTACTGTGTCCATTGCTCTCAATGTGGTTTAGTCTACATCAGGGAGACAGGATGTCAACTTGCGGAGCATTCAGGAAACATCTCTGTGACATGCACCAAAGAACCCTACTGCCCTGTGGCTGACCACTTCAATTCCCCTTCCCACACCCCTGGGGACATGCAAGTCCTGGGCCTTCTTGTGATGGTGCTGCTCCTTTAACAGGCTGTTTTACTCTTGTTTTTTCTCAGAGGGGTTGTGGATGCAGACTCTTCGGGAGGTCTGGTTTTTATGTGTTTTAAGGCCAGTTTGATTATAGCTATTATACTGCCTCAGGCAAAAGGCTTTCAAGTTAAAAAAAAACACTTGTACAATGAAAGGGGAGCGGCCAGTTCTCCCAGCTCAGCTTTTCTCTGGTCTGGTTTGGTTTAGGTTCAGATCAGCAGTCAGTTGTGAATCTGTTGGACCTCCCTCTCTCTAACATCTCAACTGTAAGACCCTGTGTTTGGTTTTTTCTTTGTTGCCAAGGGGTGTTTTGGGAGATTGTTGCAAGTATTTAGAACAGCATCATTAAATTGGGATAATCTGTGGGGCTTTCAGATAGGTTAAATTATTCTACATTCAGTTTCTTTTGTTTGTGTTCCATTCAGGATTCTTGCAAATAAATGCTGTTTTGTTTAAGACTAAGTGGTTGGGCCAGCTGCATCACTCCTAGAACATCCACTATACACCCGCTTAAAATAACTACCAAAGTTAGGGTGTGGGCTATTTTCCTCAAATGTTTTGGGGGGGTCTGGCCTGGTCCATAACAGATTGGAGTCTTTTCTCGAGATTTGTTCGATAGTTCCAATTGGGATTAGGATTGTTGGATTCAAAGGCTGCAAGTGATAGGTGTTAGTGCCTTTTGTTCTGAGTGATGACTTCAGTTGGCTTAAACAGTGCTTGAGATAGCAATGGCTCTTTCAGTCACCAAGAGTTTTCTTGGGACGAAAGAAGTGACTTTGAGGCTTTTGAAACAGTAAATAAGGCCAAGCTGCTAGCATTAGCAGACAAGCTGGAGTTGGAGCTATCTCCTTCCACGAGAAAAGAACAGATAATTACAGCATTTAAATTTGCTGGAGACACCATCAGAATCTTTAGCGATGTCTAAGATTCAACTGAAAATGAAACAGCTGAATTAGAGGCAAAAGACAGGGAAAAGGCAACAGAAATCAAATGGTTTGAAACACAATTAAAAGGAGAGGAAAGAGAAAAAGAATGAATCACTTTAGCAGAACAAAAAGCAAAAAAGAGAGAAAGACAGAGAGGAGAGGAGAGAGGAAAGGAAGAAAGATAGGGAGTTTGAACTTCAGAAATTGGCACTTAGACAGAAAAGTCAGCTTGAAAGGATGGAGATGAAGGCTGAAGGTTAGTTTAGTGGGGAAGAGAGTGAGGATAAGCAAACCCATGGTAGCCAAAGTCCTGTTGAGAAACTGTTTAAATATATTCATGCATTGCCTAAATTTGATTAGAAAGATGTGGAAGCCTTTTTCACCTCATTTGAAAAGGTGGCCAATCAAGTGTGGTGGCCAATGATCATGTGAGTTTTGTTGATCAAACAAAACTTGTAGGTAGAGCTAGTGAGGTGTTTGCATCACTATCAGAGCAGGTATCTGGACATATGACGAGAGGAAGAAAGCCATCTTAAGTGCATATGAGCTTGTGCCAGAAGTCTACAGACAACTTTTCAGGAATTTAAGGAGGGACCTTGGTCAAATCTACATTGAGTATGAAAGGATCAAACAAAGTAATTTTGATGGATGGATCAGGGCATTAAAAATAGAGCAAATCTATTACACTCTTAGAGAGATGATTACTTTGGAGGAGTTCAAAAATTCACTTCCTGGAGTAGTGAGAACTCATGTGGAAGAGCCGAGAATTAAAACAGCAAGATTAGCAGCTGAAATGGCTGATGATTATGAGTTGGTCCATAAATCCAAGTTTGGCTTCCAAAATCAATTTCAATCCATTAGGGATAGAAATTGCGAAAGGGAAAAGTAGATCTTGCTGAAGATAACTTACCACAGTGTGGAAAGGAAAGCCTTGAAAGAGAAAGCGGTTAAAAAGCTCTGGTGTTTTCTTTGCAATAAAGATGCCACAAGAAATCACTATGTTGGTGGATTAGGAGAAGCACTGGGAAGCCAGATGTAGGAAAACAAGATAAGCCAGTGAGTTTTGTTGGAATGGTAATGGAAAGCACAGTGGAGGCTAGAAGGTTGCACCAGAATGGACACCAGACTCACAAAAGGCATTTGACAGCCTGAAAGCTGTGTTAACCACTGTCCTGGTATTAGCCACATCTAATTAAGTAAAGCTATTAAAAGTTTCTACCGATGCAAGTGATGTGGTTGTCACACCCATCCACTCCATCCTTCCCTCCGACCTATCACTATCAATCCCCACCTGCAACTACCTATCGCCTTTCTATTTACCTTTTCCCAGCCCCATCCACACCCCTTATCTCTCAACCCCCTTCGCCCCTTCCACATTCCTGATGAATGGTTTATGTCCAAACGTCTACTCTCCAGCTCCTCAGATGCTGCCTGACCAGCTGTGCTTTTCCAGTGCCATCCTTCTCAAATCTGACTCTCCAGCATCTGTAGTCCTCACTTTCTCCTATGGGCAATAAATGCTAGTTCCCCCTTCCTGTATGAAGAATAAGATATGATCATAAAATTATCCATAATGATCACTTAAGACTTGAGAAGGAAAATATTGGAGAAAATGTTTTGTTTTAGCTGCAATGAATGGTACTTATTCATACAATTTTTTCATAGAATCCCTACAGTATGGAAACAGGCCATTTGGCCCAACAGGTCCACACTGACCCTCTGAAGGGTATCCCACCCAGACCCATCCCCCTACTCTATTACTCTACATTCCCCTGAGTAATGCACCTCTGAACACTATGTGCAATTTTGCATAGTCAATTCACCTAACCTGCACATCTTTGGACTGTGGGAGGAAACCGGAGCATCCAGAGGAAACTCACGCAGACACAGGGAGAATGTGCAAACTCCATACAGACAGTCGTCCAAGGCTGGAATCGAAGCTAGGTGCCTGGCGCTGTGAAGCAGCAGTGCTAACCACTGAGCCAATTGTACTGTAAAAGCATTAAAACATGTTTTGACCTCCTAAAAGACTTTGTCTCTGTCAAATGCAAAGGTATATCCTCATCAAGTTTGTCTGCCTTCAGAAATTTCTGACCACCTGAAATTTATGATGGCATACAAACTGGAATCTACACTAATGGAACTATTGCAAATCTTAGCTAAGTGAAAACTGGGGTCAAATAAGGCTGTGTCATGATATCAAAGTTGAAACTTTATTGCTGGAACAGCACAGCAGTTCAGGCAGCATCCAGGGAACAGGAGATTCGACGTTTCAGGCACAGGCCTGTGCCCGAAACATCGAATCTCCTGTTCCCTGGATGCTGCCTGACCTGCTGTACTGTTCCAGCAATAAAGTTTCAACTTTGATCTCCAGCATCTGCAGACCTCACTTTCTCCTCATGACATCAACAATTCCACTCACTTTTCCTCACCAAATCCTGTAGTTAAACTCCATAAATGCACTCATAGACTTTCAGATAAGCTGTAGTACAGGTGAGAAATTATTCAACCTAAACAACCATCAAGGCAAAACCCGATCACTCCAACTTCAGTCTTCGAGCTTCAGTATGCAGCTGACACCTGTCTGTGTGTTTCTTTTGGTAATTGTCAACTCCTATCTGAAGCAATGGAACAAAAAAAAGTCTTGTCAGCTTGGACCTGGGAAAAAAAGATAATCTTCCAAACAATTGCCACAGCAAAACATTTACTCACATCGATTAAGATCAAAGGCTAGATCCTAAAAAATGTGAGCCATTGTTGCTTCTCTTTAGTTGGGGGTGTTGGTATTGGGAAAGCTTCTCAAGAGGATGGTCTCTGACTGCACTTCACCTCAGGCAAGGGAGAACCTGTCAGTCTGTTTGGAGTATTGCACCTCAACCTCCTACTGAACTGCCAACTGCTCAATCCCTGAATAACTAAGACTCTTAACAATTCCTCATAGGCTAAGCAGTCTTTTCTGGTCCAAACTACGCTTTGACTGATGTCACAAATGATTTGCAATGCAAGCACATTTGCTCACTTTAAAATACCTGAGCCTATCTATCTATGTTCCTGAATTCAGCAAGGCCGAAAACTTCAACCTGATCATTAAGCAAGGTAGCGTGAGCAACTTTCATTGATAGAAAATCTAATTCCTGGTGTTTAGCTTGTGTTTACCAACTTGTATTTCTTATCTGCTATCAGTGTTACTGTTTTAAAAAATATTCTGGTTACATACAGATAAGAAGATTCACACTGGACTAAGCAACACCTCCATTCCGGTTAGATTCACACATGTATTGGGACATAATTTTTAACCGTTTCACCACAGTTACAAAGTAATTAAATATTTAGTTTGTAGAGGGATAGTAATTAATTGTGTGGAAGCTACGGCCCAGTAGCATTATCGTTACAGACAATTAATCCAGAGACCCAGGCAATGTTCTGGGGACCTGGGTTAAAATCCTGCCATGGCCGATTGTGGAATTTGAATTCATTTTTTAAAAAGTCTGGAATTAAGAATCTAATGAAGACCATGAAACGATTAGCGATTGTTGTAAGAACCCATCTGGTTCACTCATGTCCCTTAGAGAAGGAAACTACCTACCTGGTCTGGCCTACAGGTGACTGCAGTCCCACAGCAATATGGTTAATTCTTAACTGCCATTTGGGATAGGCAATAATTGCTGCATTAGCCAGCAATGCTCACATCTCATGAATGAATTAAAATAAATCAGATCTCTTCAGTGTTGGAGTTACTGAACTTATGAAACATGAGATTGAAAATGAAAAGTCAAAAATGGAAGCCATTTGACATGTGAAGTCAGTAGACCAGACACAAGTTTCATGATCAAGTAGTTTGGAGCTGAAAATGTGTTGCTGGAAAAGCGCAGCAGGTCAGGCAGCATCCAGGGAACAGGAGAATCGACGTTTCGGGCATAAGCCCTTCTTCAGGAATCCTGAAGCCCTTCTTCAGATTCCTGAAGAAGGGCTTATGCCCGAAACGTCGATTCTCCCTTCCCTGGATGCTGCCTGACCTGCTGCGCTTTTCCAACAACACATTTTCAGCTCTGATCTCCAGCATCTGCAGACCTCACTTTCTCCTTTCTGATCAAATAGTTTGCCAAGTTTATTTAAAACAACATTTTTTGAGTGTGGGGTTTGTAAAATTGTAAATTGCTTCTTTATAAATAAATGTACAATTTTGCTACACACAACAAACTGGAAGATACTCTTGCCTACATCTTCTATAGCCTATAAGCCAATCTTTGACAATTATTAGCAATAATGCACAGTGATATAGAACTGTGCAGTTGTACATTTGCAAACAATGGAAGACAATTACAGAAAATACTGAGAGAAGATAAATTAGCGAGACAAAATAGTAATAAAGATGCCCCTAATAATCTAGTTCCAGAGCATTTATCTAGGAATGCAGTAAAGTTCATTACAATATTCAAAAACTATGTACAGAGATAAGAAAATCGAATGTCACACTGAAATGCCATTTATTGAGCAAATGGACGCAAAACAAGAAATATTGTAAAATGAAAAATAAATGAGTTAATCTATTGAGTTGAAAAGTCCATTGTATTTAGTGCTGTATCATTTACAAAACTTACCTGAGAATGTTAGTAAAAGAAGAATACATTTGAAAATATTGCCCATCAGAAAATTGAAACTTGCATCTGAGTACTGCATAAATATATATATGTGTGTGTGTATATATATATATATATATATATATAGTAGTAAGACCATGAAATAAATTGTGTGAAGCCTAAAGTCCAAGAAACCTTGTGTAAGGAATAAAGTAACAGTGATAAATGTTCTAGCAAGAATGTTTTACAGTTGTGCTGTACATCTCATTTTCACAAAGAAAATGTGCATTTGAAATTGAAACTCTGCATCAGCCACTTTACAAATTGACAATTTATTTTCATTAGTAATGCCCATGTCAGAAGTACAGCAAACTATAGGTAAAGCAATCTATTCAACCATTTGTAGTTGATAAATCATCTAGAGGATACTTGCAAATTAACTGTATTGAACAATATTATTCAAATGACAAACAGGTAGATCTGAAGGCAAATCTTAAGAATTACACAGATATTCTGAACAAAACCAATACGGATTAGTCCAATGCAATTCATTCATTAAAGAAATATGGATTAATTAAGTAGCAAGTGGAATTCTTAAAATAATGGTATACATTACAGATTTTTGTAGCTAGTATTGTTACCACTGCAAAATTTACCAACACTATTATGTGACACATATAGGCAAATTTATTGTCTTTAAAATTGCAAATTAAATGAATTTCTACTGGTGTTGAACCACAGACATTAACATCAATGTTTAAAGTTTTCCCACTTTTTCAGTGCTTTTGTGTTATATTAAGCTCATTATAATGTTTGCTTTAATATGCAATCAGAGACATTTTTTCCTTCAACTTTGAGAAATTTTAAATATAAGTTACATTTTGAGTAAAGACTGTTCCTTAACTAAATTTATATTGAGGAATTGATTTCGGCATTCAAAACTGTTATGATCCATAAAGTACTGTTTAATGAAGGAGAACATGTTTACAACAAATGAAAATGAAGGACAAGCAAAGACCAGTCGATCAGATATGGTTATTCAGTGCAGTCAAGACACAATTTACGCCTCCTATGTGCTTCTCCCAACAACCAGCAAAGCAATATCCTGAGGGAGTCAAAAATTAACTGAATAAAATTTCAAACAAATTGACAATCTCACTGTCACATCAACAACTATTGTGGGAACTAAAAAATTAGCATTGATGCTCCTTTGAGACTTGGGTATTGAGGATCATTTTTGGAACACTGTAAAGACTGTGATCGCAATTGACAAATAAGTTTGCATATCAAAATTAACCACAACAACAATATAGAAACACTGAAAATGCTTCATCGTCTTCCAGGTAATTTGTTACCCTGCACTGTTTGAGGTTATTGATTCCTAGCTGGAGTGTGCTTCCCCAGGCTCTGCTGGCTTACTAAAACAGGGCAGGAGAGACCATTCTATTAAAGGGCACTCACAATCAAGGCAAATGCAGTCCCCACTCCACATTCCCAGATATACATTCCCTGCAATGAAAAGACTGCCACATACTGACCAGGAGATGGAACGATGGCTAATTTTCCCCACATTACTCCAGAAGCACAGAGGACTCAGTTGAACTTCCTTTGATAGCTTGGCTCAGATCTACTGGGTCAGGTCAACTAATTTAACATAGACAGGAGATGTAACTAGGAATTTTTCTTTTAACTACTTTTTAAATATGAAGACATACAGAAAGCCTAATGGGTATACATTGCCTTGTATAAGACCACTAAAAGAAAACAAATTATCTGGTCCAATCTGTCACCGTCATGTGGGTATTTGCATTCCACAGGCTATTTCTATTTGATGAGGCAACATTTATGTGAGCTCCTTTATCATAAGAGCAAGATGTGGGTAATGTAGAAGTGAAAAATTCAACAAATATTTATTACAATCCCTGGTATATACATATAATAGTCACAAAGACTTCAGTGTTCGGGCTAATACTAAGCTATTAGTTACAAACAGTAGCACACTTCGATCAGTGTGTTATGCTTCAAGTGGCCCCAGTTAAGATGGAGACCTTTTTGCTCTCAGATCACATGCTATTATAGAGTGATTAATAGCATGAGGATGTGTCTTAAATGTCATCTGCATATGAGACATAACACATGGCCATGATTACATTAATTACACTGAGAGTTTGCTGTGAACTAATTGCCTGCCATGCTTCCTACAGTGGCTACACTTCGAATTGCTGTCAGACATCTTGAGACATACTGAGGAAATGAGAGGTGTTGAATTATTGTAAGACTCGCTTTCTCTCTCGCTTTGTCTGATTGAGGCAGTTTAAAAATAATTGTAAAATATTTTAATTGTTACATATTTTCATATCTGAAATTAAATTGAAGGTCATGTAAAAGGGTTGCTTGTCAGTTGTGTCCTAGACTGTTGGATTCATTCAGTCAATCTCAGCTGCTGCTCTGATATTCTGTAAAGGACAAGATTTACTGGGCCTTATAATGTAATGTCTATTGGGAAGAAGAGACAAGTGGATGAGAGAGGATTGCCCCATTGAGCATGATTCCTGTTTGTTCAATTTGGCAGACTATTACAGTATTCAGTACAGCTAAACACATTACAGTGTTGACACCCTTTGTGAAAAACAAAGCTACCATTTTAAACCCGATGACGAAATTAAATGTCTGTGCCCTTATCAAATCTTTTCATTAATTTTAAATTAGCTAAGCTTATCTCATTTAATACAGGCAAAGTTGCAGGAAGCTTCTTCCATCGCGCTACAATGTCATCAAAATTTGATCTTGTTATAGTTCTACTGCCAAGTATTATTTCCAATTCAGTTCAGGATTGAAAAGGACAGTAAGCTCTGACTGAATTATATGATCTCAATTAACTGGAAGCAGCAGGAAATTAAGTTTAATATTCAGTTGATTGAATGGTTTGGAAAGTAAAATAACCTGCTCAATGAATTTTGTGAGAACCAATTTTTACTGGGACTGCTGTGCTAATGAAATACTGCTGAAAAAATAAACTACAGTGTACACTGAATACTAATGTTGAGTATACAGACTGAAGCTCAGAATCAACAATAACCATTCACAATGAAGGCCCAGGAATAATAACATTAGTATTCTTGCTAAATTTATTTCCTTGTGATTTTCTTCATAATTGATCTTTATCGATGTGTTTAAGGATGTCAGCGGTTCAACATATCAGTATTCTATGTAACAGCACACTGAAATCCCTAATGTAGAGTGTGAAACCAAGTATTTAGCTTCAATTAATTTCATATATTTCACATTAACCAACCCAAATATAACTACTTACTAATCTTTCAGTTCTCAGGTGATATTTAAAAATGCTGTATTTTGCTCATTTAATAGCAAAATGTCTAATGTCAATTGATTTTACTTTCCAACTCTGCATTTTACTGCACAAATTGATCAGGATTAGCATTTAACAAGATCTTATTGTGAAAGAAAATTATTCTTTTAACTTCCTTAAAATTTTCTGAATACATTTTCGAGGTACTAATCATCATTTTGTATCGCTTAATGCAATCAGAGGAGGTACAATGAGCATCCTGAAATGCAAAAGCAGAATAGAATGTATTCATATTGTATCATTTATGACCTCAGGAGAGTTCAAACCTAATGTACAAAGATTTGTAGGATTGTCAAGTAGTCACACTAGATGACCAGTGCAGTGATAATCACTGCTGTCCTCAGTTTAATAATTTCTCTAGTTTACATATCAAAATATGAAGCCCGAGTTAATGGTTTTCATATTAACCATCGAGACTAATACCAAGATTTTACTTGTAGTATGTTTAAATATTGTTGCTGCGGATAGAGGGATAAGCAAAGAATTTATGAGCAGCAGTAAAACAAGTACAAGAAACTAAGCTCTACGGAAAGCTGATAGGGGAGGGGAGGGAAATATATCCTTGGTGCTGGGGTCTGTTTGGAGGTGGCGGAAGTGACGGCGGATGATGCGCTGTACATGGCGATTGGTGGGGTGGTAGGTGAGGACCAGTGGGGTTCTGTCCTGGTGGCGGTTGGAGGGGCAGGGCTCAAGGGTGGAGGAGATGCGGTGGAGGGCACCGTCGATACTGGAGCGAATCATAGATTTACATTTAAATAGTTCCCATTTCTGTCTTTGTTCACTCCTTTCCTCAGCAATATTTTGTGTTTGATTTTGTCTACTTTCTGTGGTTTTATTTACCCTAATGAAGAAGAGCATATCTTCTCAACATCACAACTATTGATCTCACCCTGCTTGGCTGTTGTATGGAACCCCCTACGTGTTAACCCCTTAAAGCCAAATACATAACAATATTGTCAAATTTGATGGAATTTTAATGCATTTACTTTAGGGGAAATTTGGCATGTTAATATGCTGCAGTTTTTCTTATCTGCGATGTTTTGTGTTATGTTGCTGAAAATATTACTGATGAAATACTTAGCAGTTGTAGTAAAATCATGCGTATACTTAGGATGAAGAAGATTATGAGTACCACATATGCTTGGTCCAGTTCTTGTTGGATTCATTTGGATATCAAAGTTGAAACTTTATTGCTGGAACAGCACAGCAGGTCAGGCAGCATCCAGGGAACAGGAGATTCGACGTTTCGGGCACAGGCCCTTCTTCAGGAATGAGCAGAGAGTGTTCAGCAGGAGAAGATAAAAGGTAGGGAGGAGGGACTTGGAGGAGGGGCGTTGGAAATGTGATAGGTGGAAAGAGGTCAAGGTGAGGGTGATAGGTCGGAGTAGGGTGGAGGCGGAGAGGTCAAGAAGAAGACATTTCCAACTCCCCTCCTCCAAGTCCCTCCTCCCTACCTTTTATCTTCTCCAGCTGAACACTCTCTGCTCATTCCTGAAGAAGGGCCTGTGCCCGAAACGTCGAATCTCCTGTTCCCTGGATGCTGCCTGACCTGCTGTGCTGTTCCAGCAATAAAGTTTCAACTTTGATCTCCAGCATCTGCAGACCTCACTTCCTCCTCCATTTCCCTAGACTGTTCAAATATAAATGTTCCTTTACCAGCAAAATCTATACTCACTGAAACCACAGAATTGTATATATAACATATCAGTTCTCCCACCGCTACATGTGTTGCCAGGGCTCATCAAATGTTTGTACCGATAAGTCCATATCCCCACCTGTCTACTGCTGTCATCTAATATGGTCTGAAGCAGTGCCTGAGACGTAATAGAACGGGTAGTTGATATATTATTTATGGGCCAATTTAATGTGAATTGGCTGTATGAATATGGGAATATAGTGGGTTGTCAGTTTTATGGAGTGTGGTATACTAAAATTAGGCTCTTGCTACAAGTGTGGACCTGGTCTCTAGATAAATATGTTTATTCTTACAGTATATAACATTGGTAGCAGAGGATGATTGTAATGTCAAGTTGCCATATGACTGGTAAGGAATGAAGTTACAATGTGGACCTGGGTTAATTCATTAACAAAGAGGAAAGAAGATGTAGGCTTAACTTTTTAATTATCATACAAATGCAGGATAAAAAAAAACAATGATTTAAATACAGACAAAGGTTTCGACAGATTGTTAACTTGCATGGATAAAATTTATCAAAAAGATGATCTATTGATTGATTATAAGTCATCATCAGATTTGATAAATTTAGAAGGACTGAGGTAAAGGTGAAGTTGCCATAGTCTTACCAGATCACTGGGCGGGGCTGTTTCATTAGAGAGACATGGCTAAACCTGCAGGTCACCACAACTCAGGTGAGGGGAGAGGCTGAGAAGAAGAATCCTTCCAGTGTAGGAATTGAACCCACACTGTTGGCATTACTCTGCATCATAAGCCAAGCTTCCAGCCAACTGAGCTAACTGTCCCCTATGAAGGCTGAAAGCTTGAGTATAGTACCATGGAAGAGTATGTTATGGAGTTCAGTAGATTACAAAACAACAGAAACTTCATTGGGAAATTCTCCAATCTGTTTTGACATCAAATTATTGCACTGTGCCAAAGTATCAAGCATGGGCAGACTCTTATTTTGATGAGTGTTACATTTCCAGACAAATATTCTCTGCCAGGAGAAATGTCAGAAGCACTAAATAAGTTCCCAGGGAAGCATTCCTTTCCAACACCATTTGTTGCACAGAGAGGTGATCAGCGATTCATTGGAAAATGGAGGACACGGTATTAACAAATTGGTGAGATTGCCTAAGTTCAGGCCACAAGTAAGAATATGAAAGAAAAACTATAACTAAGAGAAATGAGAACAGAAATGTGATTGATAATTTTGAGAAAGGAAGAGAATTTGGAACTCACAGTAAGAGAATGAACTTCAGAAATACTCAGAGTGTAGAAACTGATATTTTAAATGTGATTCAAAGAACCATTGCACCACAGACCATTCCAGATGTATAGAAACCTGTTCAAAACTGAACATGAATAGAGGATTTGGAAGAAGAAGATGGAGATACAAATCAAAACAAGGAATTGTATTTACCACAAGATGTTTCAGCTGAGGGTTGACTGTATTGGAGGCAGGGTTAGACAGTGAATGCACATTTACAGAGTGTGGAATAGACTGACTACCTAGACCCTCAGAAATATGAATTAGGACAAAGATAAGGACTTTGGGGATTCCACCAGTTTTAGATTTGTGAATAAAATCTTTGAAAAAAAAATCAGCAATTCCTTACAAAACACTGGAATCAATCATTTTAGGAGCATGGATGTAGTGTCCAGTGAAATACGCTTGTTATTAGGTAAACCATTGATTAAGAAAGAACAGGTGAAACTGGATAAGTTATTATAAGCTACTGTCTTTGGAAAATCTGCAAGGTTACAACTTACACAATCATGACATTAATGCATTCCCTTATCAGAACGTAACCTCTCTACTAAAGAAATTTGCCTCTCTGTTCATTAAAAGATAAAGAAAAGATAGTAAAAGGATACATGAATAAGGGATGGAAGTATGATAGATTCATGGGAGACATAAATAATGGACATAAGCTTGTAAGAAATATTGAAGGACACTGTCAATGTCTATAGTAAGACTGCACTTAGCAAGAAATGTAAAGGTATGAGATAAAGAAAAGTCATAGAATCAGAGATGTGCAGCACAAAAACAGACCCTTTGGTCTAATTCATCCACACCTTCCAGATATCCTAAACTGATCCAATCCCATTTATCAGCATTTGACCCATATCCCTCTAAATCTTTCTTATTTATACAGCCAACCATGCCTTTTAAATATTGTAATTGTACCAACCTCCAAATCCTCCTCTGGCAGTTCGTTCCATACATGCACCGCCCACTGCATGAAAAAGTTACCCCTTAAGTCCCTTTTAAATCTTTCCCCTATCACCTTAAACCTATGCCCTCTACCAAAGTACACTTTAATTTTACATTTTGTAGATTTAATAACCAGATTTTGTCAGTGAACAAAATGATGTTTTAAAGATTGAAAAAAATATTGTGGATCAGGTGATGGAAAAGTGGATAGGAACGAGATTTAGACCTCTGACAAAACTTCTCACTGATAGGCTAGCATTGAATTTAGAGTGGTGTGTGTATATCAGACTATGAGCATAATGATTATGAACATGTAAGCCAAAAGCCCTTTTAGTAATGGGTTATGTGAAATCAACCATGCAGCATTAGAAGAAATGGTTCATAAAATTTTGACAGATCAGCCAAACTGAAAATATTCATCTACGCTAGTATGGACTGGACACACTACAAATTCATTGCAGATGTTTAATAGGAAGTCTAAAATCCTATAGGTCATAAATGATCAACAACCCCAGCTTGGCAAGGGGCTACAGTTTTACCTTTTTGGCTACATTCAGGCAGAAAGACTTTCATTAAAGCCAAAGTCTCAAAGAACTTGTTGAACTTTAATATACAAGATAAAGTTGTCAGAAGGAAGATATGGTTCATTATAAGAGAAAGGAACTTAAAGAATGGAGCAACTTAAAGAAGATTATTAGTAAAGATGGAAAAAAATAATTCCACAGCATGGAAATCAAACTGTTTGGAAACACTCTTCAAATTCACTTGGTATGGATTACAAATTTGCAGATTTTGAAGAAGGTATAGAAAATAATGAGGAGCTAGGTACCTTTGATACCTCTTAATTATTACACAGCTATGAGGATCAACCTGCCACAATTGTCTGATAACAGACAGATTAATTCTGCTGGTCAATATGAGGCTTTTACTGCCACAGTACAAATGTCAAAAGTGGGTACTAAAGTAAAATATCTATTAAAAATTGCTGTTTAATAGGGAAAGGAGTCCATTATCAGGGAAAGTCAATGGAAAATATGAAAACTTGATGAATGTTTAGGATGAGGAGCATAAGGTTTGATAACAAGAAATGAAAAGATAGACAGTAAGCAGATACATTGTAATCTCAAACAGTGGGTCTAGGAGTGAACATACGACTACAAAGAAATCATAAACCATTAAAAGTAACCCTGTTAATAGGAGGGAGAGGTCAAACAGTAGCAGTCCAGAAAAATAGAGAAAGCAAAATAGAGAGCATCATTTAACAAAGTGAAAAACTATAATACAAACCAGGAATACCACCAAGAGGAAAAGCTTACATGATTGGGAAGTCTTAGTGGCCATGAATAAATTAAAGTGCTAAGTGAAGATACCATATAATAAAAATTGCAAAGGTGGAGAGAATTTGCGGTGTACACAGAGGTGTCAGATAGGGGAAATGATCCCTAGCGCAAAGGTGGAAATGCATAGAAAAGATGACTCTTGATGGGACTTATAAGACAAAAGTAAGACTAGCAGCATTTAGTTTTGAAGTAAAACTGGTGGATCAAGATAAAAAGTATAATCATAGAATCTGTACTGTGTGGAAGCAGGCCGTTTGGCCCATCTAGTTTACACCAACTCTGCAAAGAGCATCCCAAACAGACCCAGTCCCCGACCCTATAACCGCACATTTTCCATAGCCAATCTACCTAAGCTGTACATTTCAAACTGTGGGAGGAAACTGGAGCGCCCAAATCAAGTTCACACATGGGGAGAATGTGCAAACTCCACACAGACAGACAGCTAAGGCTAGAATCGAACCCAGGTCACATGAGGCAGCAGTCCTAACCACTGAGTTATCGTGCTGCCCATGTAGCTACACCCATCACAAGAAAACTAATTTTGAAAATATTCTTGCTTTTTTTAAGAACAAATACTTGGGATTATAGATCAATTGATGCTAAAACTACATTATGCAGGGAGATCAACTCAGGGGGCAAGTGTTTCTTTATCCTTCAAAAGAGACACTAGATGCAGTGGAGACTCTCTGGAAACTAAATAAATTGTATATTTCCTAAGTGATGTATCTAGTGTCTGGTACTTCTGAGTAAGGTCTATATTATTAAAATTGGGCTGCCTTCATTTAAAAGCAGACCCTGTCATGTTTTACTACCATTATTACGGGCAACTGTCAAGCATCTTCATGATGCATATAGATGATTTTTTTGTGTGTGGTGTGTTTTATAGACCAGATTAAACCCCCTTCAGATATGTCAAGGAGATAGCCTAGACCCTAACTATTATTTAATTTAAAGTCAACTATAAGGTGTTGTGTTCTAAATGTAATTCTATTGGTCACATTACTCAGCTTTAAGCAAGACACACTTCATTCTTACATTTGGTTAAAATACAAATAAAAGAAAGAAGAATTGATATAACTTTATAACTCTATTGGAAAACTTAATAGAATAATAGATTAACTATTAAAAGCAACTGTTCCAATATAGTAACATCCCCATAAATGCATCTTTGGCAAAGGCAAATTCAGTAAAATAGATTGTCTCATATGTGGTGTTTCTCCAGTCCAGCAGGAAAGAACACCAAGAGAAATATTTTGAGAGAAAAAGAGAGAGAGAGAGTGAGAGAGAGAATGCCAGCTTTTTGCTGTGGCTGAGAGAGATGTACAACAAATTCCACAACTTCAAAACCCAACAACTGAAAGCTAAACTAAAAACCCTGGTTCTGTGGGAGTATGACTCCACCCATTCATGCTGCTTCTATTGCTCTAACTTGGGGAAGAAAGAACCCAGGGCCTCACAAGCTGTTTATTGGTTTCAAAGAGATAACTCCTCACCTCTGGATTATACCCTTTCTTCAAAAAAAACCACAGCCATCATATTGTTACAGATGAGAGCAGTGAACTTGAAACCATTATCATAATTGGCATTAAAGCAGAATTCTAAACTGGAAGTCAGGCTTCTGGGGTTTACAAGTATATTGGAATGGAAATCAGGGCAGTAAGAGGAACCTCAATTATCCGAAGGACTCGGGCAGGAAGCATGCAATAATGTGTACTATTTCTTGAAGATATTTTCATATTAATAGATAAATACTTTTTTTTACAAGAATGCAAAATGCCAAGGTACAAGTGGTTATAAGTCATCTTTTATCAATTGGACGCATCCACAATCATAGAATTACTGACCCATTTATTTTTGGTAAAAAAATGTCACATAGAGTCATAGAGATGTACAGCATGGAAACATACCCTTTGGTCCAACTAGTCCATGCCAACCAGATATCCCAACCCAATCTAGTCCCATTTGCCAGCACTTGGCCCATATCCCTCTAATCCTTTCCTATTCATATACCCACCCAAATGCCATTTAAATACTATAATTGTACCAGCTTCCACCACTTCCTCTGGCAGCTAATTCCATACATGCACCACCCTCTGTGATAAAACATTGCCTCTTAGATCCCTTTTATATCTTTCCCCTCTCACTCTAAACCTATGCCCTCTACTTCTGGACTTCCCCATGCCAGGGAAAAGACTTTGTCTATTTATCCTATCCATGCCCCTCATGATTTTATAAACCTCTATAAGGGTCACCCCTCAGGCTCCGATGCTCCAGGGAAATCAGCCCCAGCCTGTTCAGCCTCTCCCTTTAGCTTAAATCCTCCAACCCTGACAACATCTTTGTAAATATTTTCAGAACCCTTTCAAGTTTCACAACATTCTTCTGATAGGAAGGAGACCATATTTGCATGCAATATTCCAAAAGTGGCCTAACCAACATCCTGTGCAGCCAAAACATGACCTCCCAACTCCTATACTCAATGCTCTGACCAATAAAGGAAAGCATACCAAATGCCTTCTTCACTATCTTATCTACCTGCAACTCTACTTTCAAGAAACTATGAAACTGCACTCCAAGGTCTCTTTGTTCAGCAACACTCCCCAGAACCTTACCATCATATGTTCTGTTCAGTTTAGTTTCAAAAAACTGTTGAGCTCTATATAACATAATGGCAAGCTAGACGTAATCTGAGAAATAGCTGTAGAAATATGTCCAGTATTCATGTTTCAGTCTTTCAGTTGTGTTGATTTCTAATGACTCATCTCCTGCATCAGCCTCAAATGTATTCACTGAATTTAAGTACATTCTAATTGTAAATGTGCTCGTGGTGAGTAGCTATTTATCAACGATTGAGTTGCATGAAATTCTGAGGTCAACCACCAGTGGCTGCACCAGATCATAAAGTGACCCAAGTCCCTTGTGCTGAAGTGATTGTGAACTCAATATTTTAAAGTTTGTTCTGTTATCACTTGAGCAAGACTACATCATGGAACAGATCTATCCAATGAGCCAGATAGGTTATTCTATATCCACAAGTCCCTGATGAAGAACAACACCTCACTTACCTGTCTGTGCAGAGACCCAATTCACATCAGGGAGTTCTCAGAGTCTCCCACTACATCCTCAGATCTGCCTGCAGTTATAAATCAGTTAAAGTTTACCACATCGGCCTGTGGAGTTTGGACCTAACAGCAGCAGTAACAACAATGCCACAGCTACTAGGTATATTATTTCAGTTACTGGGGTTTACACTTTGTCTTGTCACTGGTCTTCCACTAGTTTTGTCACAGATGGTTTTAAATCTCAGTAGCTATAAAAATTGCATGTCAGTTCACTTAGTGATAAACAGCCATTTGGGACACACCACTGGAAAGCCGCTTGTTACAATCCAACTTGTTGACCATTACCTGATATCTGCTCATTATCTCCATTAATAGTGTCCATTGCTTGACAACCAGTAACATTCTGGGCTTTATAATTGACCAGAATGTAACTAGCCTAACCATATACAGACTATGGTTGCATTTGGTCAGACACAGAATTCTGTGGCAAGCTATTTACCTCTTGACTTCCCAAATCCTGTCCATACATTCAAGGCAGAAGTCAGGAATGTCCGGCCTGAACAAATGCAGCTCCAACCACACATACAAAGCTTAATATCATTGAAGACAATGCAGCTTACTTGTCCAGGACCTCATAAATCATCTCAGGCATTCAGTCCTGCCACCATCGGTGCATAGTGGCAACCATGTATATCACACACAAGATGCTCCACAATCCTTCACCTAGTGTCCTGCAAGTACCTGCCAAACATGTGACATCTAACATTTAGAAGAACTAGGGTTGCAGAGCATGGGGACATCATGACTTGTAAGTTCCCCCCCACATCACACCCCATCTGACTTTAGAGCCATATTATCTGTCACTGGGGAGAAAGTGAGGTCTGCAGATGCTGGAGATCAGAGCTGGAAATGTGTTGCTGGAAAAGCACAGCAGGTCAGGCAGCATCCAGGGAACAGGAGAATCGACGTTTCGGGCATTAGCCTGTCACTGGGTCAAACTCTACATTCCAACAGACTGTGGGTGTACCTAGGCCACTTTGTTTGTAATAATTCATGAATTCATTGTTGGATTCTCAAGAGCAATTAAGGATGGCTAACAATTTTTGGCAGTCTCAGAAACACATTTATCCCATGTCAGAATAACAAAAAGTCAAGTATGGCCAGCATTGGCTATTCCATGCTAGATTGATTTGTGGTGATAACTATTTGGTAAGAAAGCACATAAGGTCATTTATTAAGAGACATATACTTTTTCATGTAAGTACTGTATTGTTACTAATGTTACTATGTTTTGCCCTGGTAGACTCTATTAAATACTTCCAAGTCTTGTTTTACGTAGCTGAAGTGATGAAGTATATTGTGAAAAAGGCAGAAGATACTTCATATATTTCAGTTAATCTGCACAGTTCTATCACATTATGCACCTTTTAAGATCCTCTCTACAAAGTTAATCAATTAGGTCCACTCCCTTTTCTACTCCTTGCCCTCTTATGTTTAAGCTTTTGTTTTCAGAACAGAAGTTGCAGAATTGAGATGGAGGAGTTATAGAGTCATAGAGGTGTACAGCATGGAAACAGACCCTTCGGTCCAACCCGTCCTTGCCGTCCAGATATCCCAACCCAATCTAGTCCCATGTGCCAGCACCCAGCCCATATCCCTCCAAACCCTTCCTATTCATATACACATCCAAATGCCTCTTAAATGTTGCAATTGTACCAGCCTTCACCACATCCTCTGGCAGCTCATTCCATACACGTACTACCCTCTGCATGAAAAAGTTGCCCCTTAGGTCTCTTTTATATCTTTCCCCCCTCACCCTAAACCTATGCCCTCTAGTTCTGGACTCCCCGGCCCCAGGGAAAAGACTTTAGCTATTTATCCTATCCCTGTCTCTCATAATTTTGTAAACCTCTATAAGGTCACCCCTCAGCCTCCAACGCTCCAGGGAAAACAGCCCCAGCCTGTTCAGCCTCTCCCTGTAGCTCAGATCCTCCAACCCTGGCAACATCCTTGTAAATCTTTTCTGAACCCTTTCAAGACCAATAAAGGAAAGTATACCAAACGCATTCTTCACTATCCTATCTACCTGCGACTCCACTTTCAATGAGCTATGAACCTGCACTGCAAGGTCTCTTTGTTCAGCAACACTCCCTAAGACCTTACCATTACGTGTATAAGTCCTGCTAAGATTTGCTTTCCCAAAATGCAGCGCCTCGCATTTATTTGGATTAAACTCAATCATCTTTGTTACTTCTTCAAAAAACTCAATCAAGTTTGTGAGACATGATTTCCCAAGCACAAAGCCATGTTGACTATCCTGAATCAGTCCTTGCCTTTCCAAATACATGGAAAAAGTGAGGACTGCAGATGCTGGAGATCAGAGCTGAAAATGTATTGCTGGAAAAGCGCAGTAGCACATTTTCAGCTTTGATCTCCAGCTACTGCTGCGCCTTTCCAAATACATGTACATCCTGTCCCTTGATCAGAAGAAATTATTTCCTGCATTAAATGTTCTTTCCCTTTAATAATACCTGTATTTTAAAACCATGCTTAATCTACTACACTGAGTTTTTTATTTGTCTACATCTTGTCTCTGTGCAATGTTGGAGAGCTTAATTTCACCATTACATAGTGCATTGAGATAGTTAGGACCAGTAAGTGAAACAGACTTCACTTCAGCAAACAATTTACTGAATCGATAGTTACATCCATTAACTTTTCATGTTTTCAACCAATTGTGGTATGTTGTTACCCAAGACATTGTAAAGAAAAACCATCATTATGGGTGCAATCATTTGATGCTCACAGCAAAAAAAATCTTAATGTACATAAATGATCATGTAAACATTAGTTGTGCCTGCTGTTTTGACAGTTCATAGTAGCTAGGTAAAATGTTAATACCATTGTTACAGCAGTGAAATTTTTGTAAATTGTCAGAAATCGCATGTATTGCATTGACTAAATTTCATGGTGAAATTTGATTTTCAATGTCGTGATCTGATAACTTATTCTTCTTTCCTTGAAGTGTATTTGTGCTTCACGTGAAGAAGAGGAAAAGTTAGACATTTAATACAGCATAGGAGGTGGTTAGGACAAATGAAGAACAAGCATCTTGAAAAGCAAGAAACATAGGAAATAGGAGCAGAAGTAGGCCATTGGGCTCTTCAAGCCTGCTCCGCCATTCAATATGATCATGAGTAACATTAAACATCATCTGAACCTACTGCATGTATTGCTGTCCAAATAGACTCCTTACTGATTCTGAATTTTTCCATTTTAGGTTTCTCCTTTCTGTCTATCTTTAGTACCCAATGTATTTCCCCAGGCCAGCCCTCCTTGAGCTAAAGAATCGACTTAAGCCAAAGGTCTCCCTGGCAGCAGCTTGTTGTTCCAAGGGGCTATTATCAATAAACAAGATATTTACACTTTCAGAAGGTGACAGAGGTCACAAAATGCTCTCATCTCACCTACCATTCTCATCCATGGAATTTCTTCAGAAGTTGCCCTGGAAAAATTGCATTCAGTGATCTTTCCAATCTGTAAATATCTGAGGCTGGTTAAGCTACCTACACTACTACACCTACAGCAGAGATCGTCCATACCAATTCTGAGCAAGTAATCAGGAATATTCCATAGATGTGTCATTCAACAAGTGAACAGATATGTTTCTGCAGGGTAGACTGGACTTGTGCATCAGGACTATGTGGAGATCCAAACACAGCTGACGCAGTGAGAACTTCACTGTAAATTAAAGCTTCCTTGCAATGATTACCCTGTATCTGGAGCTCTCCAAAAGAATCCCAGAGTTGGAGATGTTGTGGAGTGAAGAATCTCAAACCAGCTCTATTCATGGGTAATTAATAAACTGAGCCCTTGACTCACCACTGACACACCAAGCTACATGCCCAACATACCAAGACATCCAAGATTCAACAACCCCACCTCAACCTGACCCCAACGACCATCCCTTCCAACATCAGAACCCTGACCCCATTACCAGATCAAACACTTCTGTTTCCCATCCTACAACTCGATTCTGCTGCACCTTAGCCAGACAGTTCCCAACAAACGCACCTCCAAATGACCTGACAACCTCCACTGGACTGTCCCTCCATCTCCAAAACACCACCCCATCCCTGACTTAGATTCATAGGACCCTTCAATTCCACCTCAGCTCAACACCTTACTCCCACATCCCTGATCTGACCATGATCTATCCTAAACATTCATCCACTTCATAGTCATCCGACCCCCCCACCTCCCCCCCCCCACCCACTCCCTTTTTCCCATCCACTTGTTACCATATCCCTACACAAAATTTAAACTATAAAATACAACCCTGCTGTCAAAAGAAGCATAGCTGCCACGCCGATCAATTCAGGGGCCGGCTGCTATGTTTCTTGGATTGGATACCAATGTTTCAGAAAAGGGGGAGTCCTCTCCAGGAAATTCTAGGGCAAAACTGAGTGAGGTAAGTGAGTATCTTTCAGTCCGGTCATGCTCAGAAATAGGGCTTCTGACCCTGTGCAGAACATTTGGGGCATTATGTAAACTGGTCAAGCAACAGGAATAAAAGTCTTTCCAAAAATAACATACAAGGCAGTCCGGCATTGGTATTTTGCTGAAAAACAGAGGACTGCACTTTTTAAAGATACAGCAAGAAATATTCCTTAAGTGCAAATAAACTCAAAATTGATCAGATCTGCAGTTTGATTTCATATAATTTCATTGTCTACTCCTTAAATTACTACAGAATTACCCCTACCTTATAGAACTTAAGTGGTTAGAAGAAAGGGAAACATGAATCTTATTAGGGTGATATGAGCTGAGTTCACACTGAGCAATCAAATGAAATATTCATTCACTATAGCATCTGTTTTCTAATCTGAAATTTTAATTTAGGTTTCTCTTTGTGTTCTCCCACATAACGGTTACAACACGAGATGTACAACAGCGGGGCAAAAGAATGATCATTTCGGCTTTGAATTATTGAATAAGATACCTTCTAAAAATTTAAAACACTAATCCCTGTGGATCACATTTTGACTGTGCCACCACAAGCCTCACATTAAAACAGTTGAAGCATTAAATCCTTCAAGCTAGTCTTAATGAAGCATACTAAATCAGTTAGAAGATTCTTACCATTACAATTTTAGTCTTAAAAACAGTCTCCTGCCACTGGTCTAAATGAAACATTACCTAAGGAGCAGATATAAGCAAATGTTTGAGGATTAACAATCTAACATTATTTTTTCTAAAAACATTCATTTTATGGTTCAATATACCCATTAGGAATTAACACTTCTATCTTCCCCAGGAATTACTTCTGCCTCAAATCTGCTGAAACCCTCATCCATCTATTTGATAGCTCTATGCTTGATAATTCCAACATTTTTTGACCAGATTTCTGCCTTCCATCCTCCATGACTTTGAGCTATTCCAACACACTGTTTCTTGTGCTATAACTTGCAACAAGGCTCATTCATTCATCATCTCTTTTTTGCTGCACAGATTGGCCCTGGACTAACTTCCAGTCCAGCAATGCCTTAATTTAAAAATGTATATCTTTGTTTTCAACACCTCATAATATCACCACTATCCCACAAGCTTCTGGGTTTTCTACACTCCAGGTCAATTTTTCTTTGCATATCTCTGATTCCCTTTGCCCCGTTATTTCAGACTGTACTTTCAGCTACTGGACCCACATCTCTGGAATTACCTCTCAAAACTTTTCTATTTCTCTCTGTCTCCTCTGCTTAAGATGCACCTAAAATTCTCACTCTTTGATCAAGCCTTAGATCATCTGTGTAATCTCTCCTTATGCTATTTAGCATCAAATTTTATTTAATAACACTTGTTTTAAAGTGCATTGTGATATTAATTTACATGGTAAAAACAATGACTGCAGATGCTGGAAACCAGATTCTGGATTAGTGGTGCTGGAAGAACACAGCAGCTCAGGCAGCATCCAAGGAGCAGCGAAATCGACGTTTCGGACAAAAGCCCGAAACGTCGATTTCGCTGCTCCTTGGTTTTGCCTGAACTGCTGTGCTCTTCCAGCACCACTAATCCAGAATATTAATTTACATTAAAGGCATTCTACAAATGTGCATTATTGTTAATGAAACAGTTCACATTCTATGTACCTACTGCATTACAGAATTGAAATGATATTATGTTTGAACTTTATTTAAAACTCTGATAGTGAGTCAGGTCATTGTCAAGCAATTGCTAAATGTTCAGAATAAAGGGAAACTCAAATATGAATTTAGCAGATTCACTGGCCTATCTCTTTAAGAAAAACTATGCTTTATTTAAAAATTGCTCTCGCAGGAGTGGGATGCTTTAATGTTCATGACTGTTCTGCAGATGCTTGATGAGATGTCAACAATAATGTAGGAAGCATTTGCACACCTCCAAGTTTCACCTACCTTTTCATTAATGCATGGATGTCAATCCATTTTGACTATGATGCTGGTAAATGAGTATTTGCATGTGGGTGGCAAGATTACCACCTGCGTGGGTAGAAAGTGTTTGTCAGGGTGAAATTATCATTCATTCTCAGTTGTGCCCATTTAAAAGTTTTCAGCTTTTACCAACTTTAAAAACTTGTGCTTTTACATTGAGTACAATTGGAGCAATGTTTTCACTGTGCTGGGATATTGGTGGGTCAACTCCACTGCAATTGGGAAGAGGGAGTCAAAGAAAACATGTGCTTTCATCATCCAACACTTATCATAATACTTAGCCAGCAATCTTACTTCCCTTTTCTGGTAATAATATTGGGGCTTTTTAATGATCATCTTGAAGGATTTCTTTGTTGTATATATTTATTGACCACCAATCATTGAGAATAATTGTGAAGGTTCATGTAATTTTATGCAGTAAAATATACCTTAGGTGTCTGTTTTAAGTTAGTGGAATGCTCCTCATTACTCCTGTAGAAGTGTTATTCAGTTAAACAAATGAATGGTGGAATAGGCTTGAAGAACTGAAAGACTTGTTCCTGATTCTGTGTATGGAATTAAGTAATCAGGATGTGCAGTCCAACAGAGCTTTCTGCAATTGGAGCATTAAATCTATGTTCATGCAGTGATTTCCAGTTGTCAATCAAACTATTATCAGAATGGGTAGAATTTTCAAGCCCCAGTGGGGATGAGCACTATGGGAGACAGATGCTTAATTTCTGCTGGGGACAGTGGAGAGAGGGTCAACTGGGCAACATGCCGACATATGGCAGGGTGTCAGTTAAGGTGGATAGAAGAACCTCTGGGGATTATGAACAAGCCACTTGCAATCTCTTGGCAGCAGGCTATACTGTGAAGGGACTCCTCTGCCAGGATAGTGACCCAGCTGCTAAAAGCAATTTGTTTTTTATATTTAAAGTTTTAATAACTTGGAAATAAACACCATCATTTGGAGGCCCTTTCTTTCCTATGTACCTGAATCGTGAGCTGCTGCTTCTTCAGTGCAGAAAGACCTCCTGCTCGTCATACAGCTTTAAGTAGCCAATCAGTGTCCTTATTTGGATAATAGGCTGACCGTCTGACCACTCATTTGCAAATGTGGGACAAATCACTGTTCTCAGCAGAGCATGGAGCTGGGACATTGCCCAGGCCTACTGCCTGCTCCTCCAATTGATCCCTACCTCAGGCACCTAACTCAAAGAGAAACCTTGTCTTTTGAGTGGAAGTGGATATCGGACAGGGAAGGGGAACTAAAGGGAGAGTTCGATGGTGAACTACCTGTTCACAAAATTGCATTCCTGCAACGCTAAAGGCAGGCTGCTGACGTGGCCTTCAACTAGGGAATGAAATGAAGGTGTAGGGAATCCTAAAAAGGAAAAACTATGTTAATAAAAATGCATTAATAAATAAACGTGTTGTAAACAAACAAATTAGCAACAGTTGACATAGGAAAGAGTATCTGAACGGTACTTTCTGTCTGAGCTTTCAGCACTTCACTATCTGGAGAAATCAGGAACAACATGTAGTCAGCTCACTACTGGACTGTTCTTTGTCTCTGATGCTCTAAATATCAAGATAAGAAAAGGTTTTAATGATGTAGAAATAATAAAGAAGGAAATGGTGAGGACATTGGTTTTCGCAGTATAGGCTACAACTGAGCGGTTAGGGTAACAGGAAGGCAGCACAGTTCTCTCAAAGGTTCAGTGTTCAGTTTTCTGTTGTGTGACAAGATTAGCAGGAGATACCACTTTGGGTTGTTTTGATATCAGTGTTTTTTCTGGTCAGAAACATCCATCAACTAATGCATAAAAATAGCTGAAAAACTACTACAAAAGCATAGAGAAAACCCTTTCCACTTCACTCCCTATATTCACAGAAACACTCCATTAAAGTGGATATTTCATGCTGTAATTCATCAAATTAAAATACAATACATTCTAAAATTGCATTTCATATCAGTAACATAGATAATGGTATCTACCACTAAGCATAGGTTAAATTGGATGTTTACTGATGATAATGTTTCATTGTTTCCAGGGAAAATATTCACAATTTTCAGTTATCTTCACTACTTTTACAAATGTTTTTTCAGCAGTTTTCTATGAGCTGCTTTTGTTCAGGGTATATGAACTGATTTTTCTCCTTTCTTTTATCTCTGCATGTTGTATAGACTATTCCTAACATATAATGGTGGTTTTGAAAATATATCTTCAGGTCTCTGCCAATATTCTAACAGCAGCCTTTATCAACCTATGTTTCAATTTTCTCTCCTTCACAGCCCTCAACATCTCCTGACTCGAAATACATTTTTGTCTGTGAATTCAGGCTAAGGATTTGAACTTAACCATTATTGGCCTTGCGTGACGATAACATAATGCCCTGCCCATGTTCTGACCTTTCACTATTTACTTCTTAGCACAAATAGTTACTTGGTGGTGAGCCAAAAACTTTGCAAATCACGCATAACATGAAATTATATAGAATTACACCGAATTTACAACACAGAAAAATACCATTCAGCCTAACAGGTCTCTACACAAACTTCCTTCCACTTTATAACATCATTTCGACGTAACCTTCAACCAGTTTCTCCATCATATGTTTAATCAGCTTCTCCATGAATACATCTACGCTCGTCAATTCAATCACTCAGGTGGTACCAGAGTTCCATATTCTCACTGGGTCATCTTTGGATTGGGTCCAAGACATTATAAGTGATAGGAAGTACAAGTGAAAAGTTTCCACACATATGAACTGGGCAACAACACCAATAAAATTTACTTTTTACAAGTGCTATAAAATGAAGCTTTGAATAAACATGATTCTGACACATTTTAAATATAACTCAGAAGAAATCATTGCTTGCTCTGCTGACTGTACTGAAAACAGAATTGGGTCTGAGGCTGCATAACCACATGAAACTGCTATCAGCCTATGAGTTGCTGAATGCATCTGCAGGTTTTTTTACTGAGGAGTGATAAACATGTGATTGCAGGCGAATTATCCACAGGTATTCGAGTCCATCACGAGCATTATGTAACAATATGTCAAGCAGATGATCAGTCACAATTACAAAAAAGCAAAGCAGTAGAAAAAGCTAAGGGCATGCATAAAATATGCTGCCATTATTGAGCATAATTTTGAACTACAGCCTAATATAATTGACATTTTAAAAATAATGTAAATAATAATCAATCTTCTTCCATATTATTATTAGTGCTAGCTCTTACCTCTCTATAGGCTCTTCTGCAAGATCAACACTGCCTGATTCCACTGCTCCTTTGTTCTCTTTTTCTTCTTTAACTGTATCCTCTTGGTCAGAAATTTTAGCGAGTCCTTCATCCTCTGGTGTGCGTGGCACTGTATTCTGCTGATACCATGGCTGACTGTCAGGTCTGTTGTAAATTGGAGCTGGCACAGGTGCCAGTAAACTGTTTACAGGGCTGCTGTTTTTCCTGAGTCCACTTCTGTCCCTAGAGTGGCTTTTCAATCTGCTCTGACCCAGACCACGGTGCTCAAATCCCTCCTGCTGGAGACAGCCACTGCTTCCAGAAGAGCTCTGCGAGGGGTGGCTAAACCATTTCCATCTCAGCCTCAGAATCTGTTTCATGTCAAACTCCTTCCTCCCGGACACAGACATCATTGTCCTAGAGAATCTTAAACTTGTAGATGTGAAATAGCTTTGTTTTCGACACAGTTTCACGCCTCTGCACCAAATCCCTTCACTGAAGAAACCAAAAAGAACAAGCCTTCTCTTCTCAAGCAGTATACAGTGCTGCTAGCACTCACTGCAAGTACTAAGCTGCTGCTAACTGTGTAGGTGGGATACCATACTGACAGGATGATGAGGTCAGCCCTCAAACGAGTAAATCAGATTAACACAGGAAGACAGCTACCAAAACTCTAAACAGCAGCTGGTCTTACATACAGTTAAACAAAGATTGAACAGCACTGTCCTTTGCTTAGCAAGATTCCATCTGTTTTCAGGAAATGCAAGCTGTAATATAAAATCCAGGAAAACATGCATAAAATAAAGTACTAGGCTTGTGTTTCCCAGGAGAACTACATGCAGCCTTTTCCTTTTCTAGATGGCACTCTCATTAACTTAATAAAGGATTGAAGAAATAACCAAGCATTTTTTTTAGCCTGGCTTTAATGGTTCCTGAACTTGCCTTATCACTATCTTCAGTGAAAAAGGGGTCAAAAGACAAGTGTCAACTCCAACCACACACTAAACAGCAGTTTCAAATGGAGAGACAGAAGAATAGCCTAAGTCAATTAGGATGTTTTGTGATGTGATTAAACTAGGGCAAAGGCTGTTTAAATCTTGCAGAAGTGTCATTGATCGAGCGCAGTTTCTCTGCATGATGTACGATGTGAAAGAATCACTGGATGCAAGTTAAAAATAGCGAAATAAATGATTTCTTCCGATTCAGAAACTCAGTTTTGATTCATAGTTTTCCAGGTATTTCGCCAGTAATAAAAAGAAACAATCTCACAGGATGACTTTATTCTCAATGCAGGAGGTCATGCTTCAAGCAAGGGGACAAAACAAAAATGGAAACTCTAATACAAGTTGCCTGTGATTAAAACATTGGTCCGTAAAGTCAAACCATAAATTAAGTCAAGTTCCGTCATTCTAAAAGCTTTGACTATCTTAACTTCTACAAATCAGAAAATGACACTTAATATCAGGTATGGGGGCATGTTTTTGTTCAGCTTTTCTGAAATTATGGGTACAGTGAAAAATGAATCAATTCTTAATTTGTAGGAATAGAATATTATACAATTTTTAAATCCTCCAAATCTAATAATCCTTTGTTTAGTGACCCCCACTGCAAGAGGTACTATAAAAGCAGCACTGAGCTTATGGTCATACATTATGGAGAAAATATGAACAATTTACACAGTTGTAGGTCTGGATTTTAACTTACGTGAGCCATAAGTGAAGAAGAGCTGGGAGTGACAACTTTGTCTGTCAGACATGGAAAGTCGAGATTTATCTCCCCAGCATGCGCTTGACGCTGCTGATTGTCTATCGGGCAGTTCCTCAATCTGAATGATGAGCTTTGGTTTCAGCTAAGCAGACAATCATGTGGCTGTGGCAGGGGAAGGTCAGAGAAGTGAATGGGGTGTGATCATTGGCCGATCAAGATGTTTGGCAACCTGGGCGTTGCAGAGTGAAGTTAGTGCTCTAGGGCACAATATCACAGGCATCGGGTGAATGAAGTCAGAATGGGTTGAATCAGGATGCTAAGGGATTGGCGGTTGAGGGAGTGAGTAGGATGAAGGGAAGGTCAGAGGCCTATGGAGGTAGGAGGTTTGAAAATAGGAGGCCTTTATGTGCAATGTCAAGGGATTGAAGGTCTCACAGGAATAGTTGACAGGGGGACAAGTGAGTCTGATCACATGGCTTTCTCAGGGACATACTCAATTTAGCAAGTAGATGTAAAAGTTCTTACCTGATGAATCTGACAGCCCTCGTTTGGCTGGGTTTCCAACATTTGTTAAAGTCACAAGTGAGGGCATTTAGGAGGGGGATTCAGGAGTCAGGATTCTAAATGTGAAGGCCTTAAACCAACACTCAATTGTTGTTAAATTCTTAAAATACTGTCAAGTCTTGTATAGATGTTCTATTAGCTGGGTAAATGGTATTCCTGGTGTAGCCAAGTAATGGAGCTAGAAGATTTGGTTTATTTTGGAGAAATCACGTGCATTTATATGGCAACTTATTTTGACTTTAGGAAATCCTAAAGCATTTAACTTTTTTTTTGTTTTAGTTGGGCATGACTGATTAGGCCAGCAAATGAGGGTTCAGAGTCAACCGCATTTCTGTGGGTCTGCAGTCAAGTGTAGGCCAGACTAGGTAAGAGTGGCAGATTTCTTTCCCAAAGAACATTAGGCTTTCTTTTTTTAAATTCCAGATTCTTACTGAATTCAAATGTTCACAAATGCCATGGTGGGGTTCAAACTCATGTCTCCAGCAAATTAGTCTGATGTCATGGCTGACTAGAGAATTGAAATTTCCACTACCTCTCCCATATTGTCACATGGACAAATTTGATAGTCAATTTACACATGGCAAGCTCCCACAAATAGCATGTATTTATGGGACATGTATTTCTACAGTATATTAGCAAAATAAAACATCTGTAGGCATTTCACAGTGGCATTATAAAGCAAAGTTAGACTTCCTAGACAAATAAGGAGATGGTAGACAGATGGCCAAGGTGAAAGAAATGGGTTTTAGGTGATTTTCAATTTGGATTATGTTTGTCTGCTGCAACATCCAGGCTTGACTAACGACACAAAGAGAAACACAAGTAGACACACATCATGAAGCACCAAACAATTGAACAATAGAGTACGATGTAGAATATGAAAGTAAACTATCCAATTATTGCCCAGTAAAGTATGAGGAAATTAAGGTGATAAAGCAGGTAAAAACTATTGGATAAACTTAAGGGACTGAAAGCTGATATATTCCAGAATCGAATGATTACATCCTACTGTTATACAAGTGGCATAGTGTATAGTGTATACACTGGTTATGATTTATATTTTATGATTTATAGCAGTGCATGTATGATCTAAGAAGGTCAACATGGTTCAATGAAAGTAAATCATGTCTGACAAATGTATTTACATTTTTTGAAGTGGTAAATAGTTAGTTAATTAAAAGAGAACCCAGTAGATGTAATATATTTGGATTTCAAATGGGCATTCGGTATGATGCCATACAAAAGGCCTATTCATAAGATAAGAATGAATGGAGTTGGAGTAATATATTCATCTTCATAAATGATTAGTTAGTGGACAGGAACCAGAGTTTAAGGATAAACTCTAAATTTTCAAGTTTGCAGGCCATGACTTGCAGTGCCAGAAATCTCAATGCTAAGGCTTCAGTTATTTATCTTATATATTATTAACAGAGGTAGAAAGTAAATTATTTCTTTTTGTTGGCAATAGGAATGTAAACCATGACGAGATCACAAAGTGGCTCCAAAGAGATAGAGACAGATGGAGTGAAAGA
This sequence comes from Chiloscyllium plagiosum, assembly GCF_004010195.1. NCBI lineage: Eukaryota > Metazoa > Chordata > Chondrichthyes > Orectolobiformes > Hemiscylliidae > Chiloscyllium > Chiloscyllium plagiosum. Next base: position 26,437,353 of record NC_057724.1, read on the forward strand.
GAAACAAATGGCAGATAAAGTTTATTGTGGGAAAGTGTGATGTTTTTCACTTTGGTTGTAAAAACAGAAAGTAAAAGTGTTTTAAAAGGTGTTAAACTTCTAAATGTTGATGCATATAGAAACTTGGGTGTTCTCATGCAAGAAACACAATGTTAGGATATCAGTGCAATAAGCAATTTGTTAGGCAAGTTGGTTTTTATTACGAAGAGATTGGAGGACAGGAACCTTGCTACAATTGGATCGGGCTTTGGAAGGACTACATCTGGAATATTGTATGTAGCTTTTGTCTCCATAATCATGGAAAAATATAAATACTTTATCACATTCATATTTTAAAGGTGTCTAATTCCTTCCAAATATCTTTATTTTATGTCCAAATTCCTAAGGCATTCAGGAAAGTAACGTTGAGGTTGTTTTTCTTGGTTTCAAGCTTGGAATTCTATTGCTGTTAACACATTCTTCCATCTTCACAAATTTATTTCTAGCTATCTCTATCCCCCTTCTTCTAACTTCCACATCATATCCGCCACCTTTTGAAATCATAAATAGACAAACTTATCTACTTTTCCAGTGTGACACCATCCACTTCAATCTTTATTGTGGTTTTATTTTTCTAATGTAGTCTTTCTATCGCCATTGTTTTTTGTGTTTCAGTGTTCATACTCAATCCAGACTCTAAACGTCTAGATTTTACTTGATTTATGATATTTTGTAACGCCTCTTCCGATTTTGCAAGATGAGCTCTACCATCAACAAACCACTACTTTGATGTCTTTTTATACATGTTTTACCCCTGGATGTAATTTGATTCTCTAAATATTTGTTCTACCTAAAAATTGAATATTTTAGGCAAAGCACTCAGCTTTGACACACTCCTCATTTCACATGAAATATGCCTGAGTGCCCTCCTCCTAACCTGAGGCTTGCTATTGGTCTCAATGAAGCTCTGGGTAAATCTGGCATTTTTCAGACAATGGTACATTTTGGAAAAGTTGAAACTTTATTGCTGGAACAGCACAGCAGGTCAGGCAGCATCCAGGGAACAGGAGATTCGACGTTTCGGGCACAGGCCCTTCTACATTTTGGAAAACTTTTATTACCCTTTTGCAGTTAAAAATAATCAAATGTTTTCTCATAGGCTATGTAACCGGTCTTGTTTAATCCTAGATATCGTTTGAAGATTGTTCTTAGGTTAAATATTCCCTCTCTTACCATGTCTAAATCCAGACTCTTTTTCAACAAACTCTGCTTCAGATCTGCCATTATTTCTTTCTATTATGATTCTAAAGATCACTTTAGTGAGATGACTCATGATGCTTTTTGCATTAAAATGATTACACTCCATTGCTTTAGGTTTCTTAGGTAGCTTAATGAATAATGAATGTCTCAAGTCACTTGGAATGTCTCTACTGGTATATATTTGATCACAAATTTCTGTTAAGACTTCTAACTCTTTTTCCCAAAGATCTTTTTGATGTTCTCTTGTGCTTTGAACACTAAGATGTATGCTAAAAATTTCATTCCGTGCCTAAGACAAACAAAGAGGTACCTGAACAGCAAAAGCAAAAACAATATTTAAAATGCAACATTCATTAAAGAAAATGACAGTAGAAAGAGAGACTGACTTTGACATACTTGGATGACAGCTATCACAAAGTGGTTACGGATGAGCTACTGATTAAGGTGAATGAGGATAGTGCAAGACAGATGAGCATGGTATATCATAAAAGCAAATTTCCTGGCGGGGGTAACTATGATAAGCAGCATACTTGTTTCGGACGTGGTGCAACAAAGGGTCACATGATTGGTTCCTGAATGATAGAGTTGTCTGATGATGAGAGGTCGATTTAATCAGGCCAATATTTCCTGAAATTTAGAAGAATGAACTTCCACTTTCTGTTTTTACAAACATGAGAGATATCAAAGGAGCTTGACAGGGTAGAAACCAAGAGGTTGTGTCTCCTGGGTGAGAAATCAAGAGCATGTGGTACAGTCTCAGGCTGATTATTTAGAACAGAGTAGGAGAAATATCTTCCCTGAAAAGGATAAAAATCTTTTGAATCACATCCCCCAGAAGATAGTGACTATTCTAAAGTTGCACATATTTGAAGGCTGACAAAGATAGACGTTTTGACTCCCGTGGACTCAAGGGATATGGGAAGCTGACAAGTGAAGTGAGGTAGATGAGCAGACAAGCTCATCTTAAGTACAGAGTAGGCACCACAAGCTGAATGGCTCTTACACGTGAATCCAAAAATATCACTAATGTTATTTAATAAATCATATCTTCACGCTGTCAATCATCATATATCTGTGTCTGTCAAATTCTCTGAAAGGTGCAACAGGAGATATGCTAGTAATTATAAAATTCTTCAGTTTTTTAAAACAGATATGCAGTCATTTTTAACTGTTTTGTACTCCTTGTAAAATAATTAATTTAAGGTTAGCATTAGCTTGGCATAAATAACGGCATACTTACGTTTCTAATAGTTCATCACAGGTGGAAAGCAGCCATGCAAGTCATGCTGAAATAAACCAATCAGCAACTTTCCCACATACACACTAAACACAGGAAGAATAATGTATTTATCAATTGGAGTTTAATGCCTGCCAGCTGTTCAGCAATTGTCTGGGTCAGCAAATTACTATATATCTTTCATGGCAAGCATACAAAATATTATAAAACCACTGGCATAGACCAGTATTCTAATTACTTATGAGGCAAACACATAGGAACTTAAGAATTTAAGGGTCACACAGTGGTTCAGTGGTTAGGACTGCTGCCTCATAGTGCCAGGGACCTGGCTTCAATTCCACTCTCGGGTGAAGGTCTGTGTGGAATTTGAACGTTCTCCCCATGTCTGAATGGGTTTGCTCCAGGTGCTCTGGTTTCTTCCCACAGCCAAAAGATGTCCAGGCTGGGAGAATTAATCTGTGGGAAATACAGCGACGGGGTGGGATGCTCTTTGGAGGGTCAGTATTGATTCAATTGGCCAAATAGCCTGCTTCCACACTGTAGGGATTCTATGAGCTTAGTAACCACCTGACTACAGTTACAACAATGATGAAATCAAGGAATGATATAGTACAGAAAATGGCCACTGAACCCATCATACCTACACTGGTGCCTTGAATTAATATTTTAGATATAAATGACAAAAAAACCATGGACCCAGCATCGATCCTTGTGGCACACTGCTGGTAACAGGCCTCCAGTCTGAAAATCAACTCTCTACCACCACCCTGTCTCCTAACTACAAGCCAAGTTTGTATACAATTGGCAATCTTCCCCAGATCCCATGTGATCTAACCTTGCTAATCAGTCTGCCATGCAGAATCCTGTTGAATGCTTTGCTGAAGTCCATATAGAGAACATCTAACACTCTGCCTTCATCAATCTTCTTTGTCACTTCTTCAAAAACTCAATCAAATTATGAGACAACATTTCCAACACAAAGCCATGTTTACTATCCCCAATCAGTCAATGCCTTTCCAAATGTATATAAATCCTGTCTCTCAGAATCCCTTCCAACAACTTACCAACCTCTGATGTAAGGCTTACCAGTCTACATGTCCCTGGATTTTCCTTATTGACTTTCTTAAATAATGGCTCCTCATTAGCCAACTTCCAGTCTTCTAGCATCTCACCTGTGGCTGTTCATTATACAAATAGCTCAGCAAGGGGCACAGCAATCTCTTTCCTAGCTTCCCACAAAGTTCTGGTCCCAGGCATAGATTCATATGTATGTGTTTTAAGACCTCCAGCACCTCTTCTTCTTTAATATGAACACTTTTCCAGACATCAATATTTACTTCCCCAAGTTCTCTAGCTTCCATTTCTTTTCCGCATAAATATTTATTTAGCATCTCATCCATCTCCTGTGGTTCCACACAGACAGCCTTGCAAAACTTAAGGGGCCTTATTCTCTCCCTAGTGACTCTTTTGCCCTTAATGTATTTATTGAATATCTTTGAATTCTCCTTAACTCTATTTACTAAAGCTATCTCATGTCTCTTTTTCACCCTTACTAGTTTCTCTTTGAAGTATACCCCTATTGCCCTTATGCTCTTCTAGGCATTCACTCAATTCCAGCTGTCCTTTCCTGATATAAGCCTCCTTGTTCATGACCAGAACCTCAATTTCTCTCGTATTACAGCCGGCATCTTGCCCTTCACACTAACAGGAGCATACTGTCTCTGAAGTCTCGTTATCTCATTCTTAAAGGCCTCCTACTTCCCAAACGCCTCTTTACCTCCAAACAGCCTCCCCAATCAACTTTTGAAAGCTCTTGTCTAATATCCTCAACATTGGCCTTATTCCAGTTTAGAACTTTAACTTTTTGATCAGGTCTACCTTTGCCATAACTATTTTAAACAAATAGAATTATGCTCACAGATATCAGAGTGCTCCCCCACTGACATTTCAGTCACTTACCCTGCCTTATTTCCAAACAGAAGGTTAAGTAGTACTCCTTCTCTAGTAGAAACTTCAACGGCATGGATGAATTGGATGGAAGGGTTTGTTTCCTTGTTGTATTACTCTCTGATTCTATAATGAGTTGAGGCGGTACGCAAGTAAGGGGAAGAAAGCATTGATGAGAAAGGAGCAGAAACTGGCCAATACCATAGCCAAGGAACATGAAGACCAGCACTTTTGGTTACCTTGTTACCAGTAGAAGTTCTTGATTTTTTTTGTATGAAACCTTCCCTAAAGACAATGATAAACACATTACGCTTTAAAACAATAGCTTCCTCATTTGCTTGATGCACCACTGGGCATTTTCCTGGTTGACTCAAGTCTGAGTGATATGCAGGTTTGCTTCAAAGAGAGGTATAGCTGTGTGACATTCTCCCTTATATAGTCGAGGTGGTAAAGACAGGTCCCCTCTAACATGTCCAGATTATTTCTGTTAGGACCTGTCAATGCAAATTCTGGTTGTTGAATATGTAACACTTGAGGTGAAATTGACAGCTTTTCTTTTTTTTAATGAATGTTCTTCCTCTTCCAAATGTGGGGATGTCATTGGATTCCCAAATCTAATTCATTCTGCCAATTAGGTTGCTGCCAGTGAAAAAAATATTCTACATATCAGTGGACAAATCCAATTCAACGAGGAGTAAATGTTGAAGAATTAGTGGAAATGCAGAGAGGGATGGACAATAAGATGAAAATGTGACCTTACAAACCAACATTCAGTTTTAAGGTGTAGGTTTGATATCCAGCTCAGTGAGCAAACCTACACCCTAAACCTCAGCCTGAGCTCCAAACTTTCACAAACCTTGCATTCAGTTTTAAGTCATGAACTCGAAAGGTTTAGGCCAACTGGAAAAGAATGCACCTGTTTCAAGGGCGACAAGATATGCCAAGATTATAAGATTGCCTTTTGATTGGCAGCCCTCTGACAGTATTGACATTCTCCAGTTTTGGATCCTAATAACATTTGTACTCCATCAGAATAGGTGACTGGGAAAGAATGAATTAAAGTAAATTTGAAATCACGACTACTCCCCATTTCTGATGTGTTGATGCTGAACTTACTATGGAATTCACTAAAACAAACAATTCTCGCTGACTATTGGATTACCACATCAGCAGGAAATTTCTCTCTCTTGAGTCACTTTGGCTGAATCATTGAGCATGAGTGTGTAAGGAGATACTTTAAAATGTAGCCAGATTGTATTTTTTATAAAGCTACTACACCTCAGAAGAAAGAACAGGTTCAGAATGCAGAAGATATGTTTGACTGGAAGTTGGTTAGAAAAGACATGAGAGAGATTGCAAAGTCCCAGGCACATTGGGATTACCTGACAGACACAATGCACTCAGTGGCCATGAGAACAAGGAGAAGACTTTGTAAGAATGACCACAATGCATACCACGTCATGTGGTTGGTAGGTTATCCAAGGAGGGAGGACCACTACAGAGATGTATGCCTTGCCTCTAAGACTGTTTTTCTTTAAGAACTGCAAGTGCCCTGTCTATATAATTGTGACTCTGCTTGTCACAATGGGTCTGGGTGGGATACACTTCGGAGGGTCGGTGTGGACTTGTTGGGCCAAAAGACCTGTTTCCACACTGTAAGGAACCTAATCTAATCTAATCATTGCTTACAATTAGCAGTGTAACAGGAAGGTTATTCATAGCCCTTTCCACCTTCTACTTAATCTGGGCAGCTGGGTGGGGAGGGGCGAGGGAGAAGTGGCATTCTCTCCTGCCACTATCTGCCCCATTAAATGCCCTCAGCAGGGTATTAAATTTGCTCAGTGAGCTGGCATTTTTGCTCATGTTAATACAGTCGGTCCTTCATTCTTGCGACTGGAATATTGTTCTCCATCCTGCTGCCTCCTTAAAAATTAATCAGGGTCACTTAACTAATGTTAAATGAAGTGGAAAAGATTTTTTATAAGGAGAATCCATGCCCATCCTGCTAAAATGTCTTTTAAAATGAAAATGCTTCAGGAACATTGGTGTGTAATTATTTCACTACTTAATGTTAGCAGAAATTATTAATCCTATTATGAACATTTATATTAGGACCCAGTATAAGATTGATTTAAATCATGTTTCTGGTATTGTTTTTGTGATTTCTTCTTGGGTTTTTTTTCTGATCTTTCTTGGTCTTCAGTAGTCTGGAAAAGTCTGTGATGATGAACTTTACAAATTGGTTGAAAACACAGCATTTCTCTGATCTAATAACCATGCCCTTGAAACGTCTCTGAAATTCTCTTGCCAGCAGAACCAGAAACAATTACACTCAGCTCCATTAATTTTTAATTTCAGAATGGTAGTATAATAGGATTAGATTAAAGCCAAGTGGGCCTTTTGAAAGAACTCCCAGAAATAATAAATTGGTAGATTAATAGCAAGAATGCTTGTCTAATCTTTATCCATTGTATATTATCAATAAATTACATTTTACAATTTCACATGTCCTACATTATGATCATGACTATCCTCCAAAAGTACTTCATTGGATGCAAAGCACTTGCGACAGCCTGACGTGGTGCAGAGGCACTATACAAATGCAAGTCACTTTTTTTCTTCAATAGATCAAACTAATTTCAGCAAAAAGATAGGGAATAAATAGAGACTCAGGGTGCATGTAGAACTATGGAGAATGACTTCTGTGCGATGGAATCACAAGATCATCTGTTATAAATGAGTTTTACATCTTGGTTGCTTAAAGTGCACAGAGGAACTTTGTCTGTGCTACGTTGAATGTTATATTTCAGCTGGAGGAGGCAAAAAAGTAATTGAATTATGCAAACAAGGAAGCCCTCCGGTACAGTGACCGATTTCAGCAAGGCCAATTTAGAAATGCAACAATTCACCTCCATAAATCTGAGCTGGCGCAAGGAAAGTCAGTTGATAATCTCACTCTTGATTGTATCTAGTTATGATAACAAGCATATGCAAGCATGAGTGAGGACAGAATTGAACTTGCTCTGTGACTTCATTATCACTTATTGAGATCACACACAAAATATGGTGAGGGACCAGAAAGTTAGTAATCATAGTATAAGCATACAGATTCAGTAAACAGACAGAAGAGAACATGGTGTCAAAGTACAAAGACAAAAAATAATAAAAAACAGTACTGCATATTTTTACTTGCAAGGTGGTTGCTCCTGATGTCTTGTTGTATTTGCCACCTCTACAACTCAGTGGTATTTGGTTAGAGTTGTTCAAAGTAGTTCACTGTCAAGATTAGAGTGATGCTGGGAAAGCACAGCAGGTCAGGCAGCATCCAAGGAGCAGGAAAATCGATGTTACAGGCAAAAGCCCTACATCAGGAAGCACTTTCACCAAAGTAGTTCACTGCCAATATCCTCCTATGTTTTTGTTTTGTCTTGGAACTATTTAGTGATTATGTGTGGTGGATATACCACCCCACAGAGTACCTTATATGTCAAGGTTTATTGCGCAGTTGGCTTCAGTACAACTACAGTTTGTCAGACATAATTGCTAAGATATTTCCCTCTGAAAGCTATGTAGAACTAATCGTTTCCCCTCCATGGAATATTTGTGAAATAAGTAGAATGGATGGAGCCAACATAACATGAACATTAACACCTTCAAGACCATTATTTTATACAACACTGTAGACACTGTAAATCTGAAATAAAAACAGAAAATCCTGCAAATACTCAACAGTTCTGGCAGTACTTGTGGAGAGAGAAACAGAGCTACGTTTCAGACTGGTGATGTTTTTCAGAACTGAGATTGCTTAGAGATGTAGCATAGTTTAATCCAGGCAAGGAAGGAGGAGATGTAGGAGGCCTGTGAGAGGGTGGAAGGCAAAAAGAATAACTATTATTCCTTTTGCTATTTTAAGGCAAACAGATGGTACGGGGACAAGTAAAGAAATGAAAACTGCATACTGGGGAGGTCTAAATGGAAAGGCAGAATCGGCACAAATAACTGTCATATGGAAAAAAATAAAATGGTTGAATTCAGTGCTGTCCCAATGCCGAGCTGAAAGATTAGGTGTCTTCCCTTGAGCTTTTGAAGAATTTCAGTATGACAGACTGAGATGTTTCAAGATGATAACATCACCTTTAAAGGGGTGTAGCTTGAAATACTGTGCGTTATAACATAGCTCAACCGGATAGAAGGTCATAGTTGTGTGGCTGGTTGAACAGTCTGAAGCAGTAATGAAAGATGTTGAACGTTCTGTCGAGTGAATATTATCTATAAATAATCTTATCTTCAAATAAAACATCCACATTACTTTCTCAGCAAACCTTGTGTGATTGGTATGTTTACATCTCAAAGATGATCATAATAGAGAATGGAAAGATCAGGGTGGGATGAGATTGGAGAACTAAAATGGCAAGTAATCAGAAACTTGGATTCACCCTTAGACAAACCCCTGGCCCAGATTTTCACTCCCTTGTGGGGTGTGCAGAGATGGGAAAATTCCAGGCTTCACAAGCCCAATCTTTCAAAATGTGGGCTGGACAGTGAAGACTCCGTCCAATGGGTGGGCTGGATTAGGAATCAGGCAAGAGGACTCTAGAAGAACTGAAAAAGTTGCTGGTTGCAGAGGGCAGTCTAACAGAAGACTTCTGCAGGCATCAAAACACAAAATATCCCTCCAGCCCATAAACCTCACTCCCTCCTACTACCAAACAGTTCCAATATCGCCTCATATTCCTCACCCAACCCAACTGATATTCATGCCTACTTACCAAACTGTGTTTATCATGTATTTCGCATGGTGTTTCATGCCCCATGCCAAGGCGCGCCCTGGTGAACTATCTCTTGGAACTTTATAGACCCTATGCACTGTACTGCTAGTTTATGTCAGCCCATTCCCCCATCCTTTGCCCTTGGACCTACTACACCAGTTCAAGTATCCTTTCTGAGCAGACCTGAATACTCATGCAGAGAAAAAATAAATTAAAAACCAATAAAATAAAATTCTAAATGTCTATTGCAGACTTCACTATACTGACAAAAACTCATTCATGATAACCCATTTACATTATTTCAACAAAATACTACATTTACATTATTTCAAAAAGAATAGAGCCTTATCAACACAAACTTCTCAGTTAAGTGAAATATCCTTATAACAACAAGCATTGGAATTCACAGTCCCACATCAAAGTCCTAGAATGACTTGGGGCTGTCAATCAGCCTGTGAACTAGTAAGCACTTGAATATGATAATGGATACTTACGAAATCAATCATGCAATATTAATCTATGAATGGAAACTGTCAAGCCTAAGACTGTTGACACTTCCAAAGACACTGGCTGTAATATGTTTATGCATTTTTTATATTCATTTATATATCTTTTAACAATTAGAAAGGGCATTGTACGTCCCCTAAAGATGTCCCCACACCAGAAACAAAGGGGTATCTTACCTTTTCAAAGGGATACACTGACTATCTGAACAAATTCACAAAGTTTAAATTTGCACTCTTACTGGGTCTAATTCGCATACTTTGGGTTTCATACTCCAATGATACCAAGATCCCACTTCACTGGAGGCAGCTGACAACTGCATCTATAAAGTCATATGTGCAAAATGCATTGCGGTCCTATTCCCATGTCCTTCAAAATGGGAATTACTAAAATGTCAGGGACGGAGTGGACAAATGATCCTCAGCCACTTTTAGCAATTTTGCCACAACATTGAAGCTTTCCCTAACAGTGAACATCTGAACTCATGTTTCATCTAACCAGCACAGAGCAGGCCACGACATGAGCAACAAATACAGCATAGCAAAAGCCTCAGCTCCTCATGACATGGGATGTTTACCTGGAGAACTTGACTTTCCAGTGAAAAAATTAATTGTCCTGTTCATGAATTAAATACTCAAGGTGATTAACCAATGTAGTCAATAATCCCTTCAACTGCTTCTTTGGAGTCTCACTAAGCCTCTATATACATTCAATGTTGACAGGGGAAATGGGGAACCAACAAATGTCTTCTCTTCACAAGGAGACAGAGGAGGAATCACGCACAAGGCCCTCAGAAGTCTCCTCTCAGGACACTGCAGAGGTGACTGGGTCCTCAATCTCTTCCTTACCTGCCTTGCTCCCCACTATCCTGCTACTCTTTGACCTTCTAGCAAGGGGAGACTTCACTTGTCTCTGGCAAAAAGGCCCTCAGAATGTCTAGGCTGTCCAGACACTAATGCCACCTCCTCCCTCCCCTACCAACTCTGGCATCACCTGACCAAACCTCCAGGACCAATTGCCAAGCAGGTTCCCTCCACCCCAGCTGCAGAACCTGGGACAACCCTGAAACAGGAAAGTAAAGAAAATTTTAAAAACCTTCTGAGAGCATTTTGGTAGCAAACAAGACAAGGCACTGTACAAGAACTTCCATGTTTGTAAACTTTCACTGTTTTGACTTGATGTGTGTATGTTTGGGTCTCTCTGAAGCCCCACATGTAACTATGCCAGTGTGATGCTCATCTTCATGGCCACGTAAGATGTACCAGAGTCAGAAAGTGTGGCACTGGAAAACCACAGCAGATCAGGCAGCATCCAAGGAGCAGGAGATGTTTTAGACATAAGCCAGGGTCTGGGACATCTCCGATCGGGTGTAGAAGATTCTGAAAGGAGAGGGCGAACAGCCAGAAATCGTGTTACATATTGGCACCAATGATATAGCCAGGAAAAGGATTGAGGATATAAAAAGTGATTTCAGGGAGTTAGGGTGGAAGCTGCAGAGCAGGAAGAACAGAGTAGTGTTCTCGGGTTTACTACCGGTGCTACGGGATAGTGAGGCGAGGAACAGGGAGCTGGCGCAGCTTAACACGTGGCTGCGCAGCTGGTGTAGGAGGGAGGGCTTCAGATATGTAGATAATTGGGATGCGTTCTGGGGAAGGTGGGACATGTATATGAAGGACAGATTGTACCTGAACTGGAAGGGGACCAATGTCATGGGTGGAAGGTTTGCTCGAGTGGTTCAGGAGGGTTTAAACTAATATGGCAGGGGGGTGGGAACCTGAGCTATACACCGGTGGTGAAAGTTGATGGAGATGAGGCAATAGCAAGAGGTAGCGCAGCCAGTGGGAAGGAATTTCCTGGGAAAGAACCAAGGGATTGGTTAAAGTGTGTTTGCTTTAACGCAAGTAGTATCAGGAATAAAAGTGATGAACTTAGAGCATGGATCAGTACCTGGTACTATGATGTTTTGGCCATAACAGAGACGTGGGTTTCTCAGGGGCAGGAATGGTTGCTGGATGTTCCAGGGTTTAGAACATTTGAAAAGAATAGGGAGGGGGGAATAAGGAGGGGGTGTAGCACTACTAATCAGAGAGGGTATCACAGCTACAGAAGCTTCCATTGTCGAGGAAGATCTGCTTACCGAGTCAGTATGGGTGGAAATTAGGAACAGCAAGGGAGCAGTCACCTCTTTAGGGGATTAATTCAGGCCCCCCAATAGCAGCAGGGAGATTGAAGAAAGCATAGGCCGGCAGATTTTGGAAAAGTGTGAATTAGTAGAGTTTAGATTAGATTACTTACAGTGTGGAAATAGGCCCTTCAGCCCAACAAGTCCACACCGATCTTCCGAAGAGCAACCCACCCGGACCCATTCCCCTATATTTACCCCTGCACCTACTACTATGGGCAATTGTAATGGGTGACTTTAACTTTCCCAATATTGATTGGAACCTCCTTCGAGCAGATGGTTTGGAAGGAGCTGTTTTTGTAAGGTGTGTTCAGGAGGGTTTCCTAACTCAGTATGTTGACAGGCCGACAAGGGGAGAGGCCATTTTGGATTTGGTGCTCGGCAATGAGCCGGGGCAGGTGTCTTGCGGTGGGAGAGCATTTTGGTGATGGTGACCATAACTGCCTCACATTCTACATGCTATGGAGAAGGAGAGAAGCAGGCACAATGGGAGGATATTTAATTGGGGAAAAGGAAACTATGATGCTATCAGACATGAGTTGGGAAGCATGAACTGGGAGCAATTTTTCCATGGAAAGGGCACTATAGACATGTGGAAACTGTTTAAGGAACAGTTGTTGCGAGTGATGCACAAATGTGTTCCTCTGAGACAGGCAAGAAGACGTAAGATAAAGGAACCTTGGATGACGAGAGCAGAGGAGCTTCTCGTCAAAAGAAAGAAGGCAGCTTACGTAAGGTGGAAGAAGCAAGGGTCTGGCTCAGCTCTAGAGGATTACAAGCAGGAGCTCAAAAATGGTCTGAGGAGAGCCAGGAAGGGGCACGACAAAGGCTTGGCAAGAAGGATTAGGGAGAATCCAAAGGCATTTTACACGTATGTGAGGAATAATAGAATGATCAAAGAAAGAGTATGACCGATCAGGGATAGCATACGGAACTTGTGTATAGAGTCTGAGGAGGTAGGGGAAGCCCAAAATGAGTTTTTTGCTTCTGCCTTTACTAAAGAAAAGGACCTTGTAGTGAATGAAACCATTGAGGAGCAGGTAAGCATGCTGGAACGGATAGAGATTGAGGAAGCTGATGTGCTGAAAATTTTGACAAACATTAAGATTGACAAGTCGCCAGAGCCAGACCAGATTTGTCCTCGGCTGCTTTGGGAAG
>NC_057724.1:26450616-26490998 GCF_004010195.1 Chiloscyllium plagiosum
TGTTCCACAGGGCTCTGTTCTTGGGCCTCTACTCTTTGTAATTTTTATTAATGACTTGGATGAGGAGATTGAAGGATGGGTTAGCAAGTTTGCAGAAGACACAAAGGTTGGAGGTGTCGTTGACAGTATAGAGGGCTGTTGTAGGCTGCAGCGTGACATTGACAGGATGCAGAGATGGGCTGAGTGGTGGCAGATGGAGTTCAACCTGGATAAATGCGAAGTGATGCATTTTGGAAGATCGAACCTGAAAGTTGAGTACAGGATTAAGGACAGGATTCTTGGCAGTGTAGTGGAACAGCAGGACCTTGGTATGCAGGGACATAGATCCCTTAAAATTTCCACCCAAGTGGACAGGGTTGTTAAGAAAGCATTTGGTGTTTTGGCTTTCATTAACAGGGGGATTGAGTTTAAAAGCCATGAGATCGTGTTGCAGCTCTATAAACCTTTGGTTTGACCGCACTTGGAATATTGCATCCAGTTCTGGTCGCCCTATTATAGGAAAGATGAGGATGCTTTGGAGAGGGTTCAGAGGAGGTTTACCAGGATGCTGCCTGGAATGGAGGGCTTATCTTACAAAGAGAGGTTGACTGAGCTCGGACTTTTTTCATTGGAAAAAAGAAGGAAGGGAGGGGACCTAATTGACGTGTACATGATAATGAAAGGCACAGACAGAGTTGATAGCCAGAGACTTTTTCCCAGGGCAGAAATTGTTAACATCAGGGGTCATAGTTTTAAGCTTTTTGGTGGAAAGTATAGAGGGGATGTCAGAGGCGGGTTCTTTATGCAGAGAGTTGTGAGAGCATGGAATGCGTTGCAAGCAGCAGTTGTGGAAGCGAGGTCATTGGGGATATTTAAGAGACTGCTGGACATGCAAATGGTCACAGAAATTTGAGAGATCGTACATTAGGTTTACCTCACATGAGGATCAATGGTCGGCACAACATCATGGGCTGAAGGGCCTGTTCTGTGCTGTATTGTTCTATGTTCTAACCCCTTCTTTGGAAATGTGGAGGGGGCAGAAGGGGGCTGAGAGATAAATAGGAGAGTGGAGGTGGGAGTGGGGTTGGGGGGAAAGCTAGCTGGGGAGGTGTTAGTAGATGCATGTGAGGGGTGATTGTGATAGGTTGCTGGGGAGGGTGGAGAAGATAGATGGGAAGGAAAATGGACAGGTATTGATATGTTTTGAGATCCATGCTGCAGCCCGTGAACATAAAATTAACAACACTGGGTCCTGTTGCCACCATTGCTCCTCATCCTATAACATAATTATTCTCTCCATGGCCACTGTATCCAAAAGCATTAGCGTGAATAAGGTGGTAAGCAATGTCTGTAGCAGGGAGTTGCATGGCATGCAGGGAGTCCATCCATTAGGATTAGTGACCTGCCAGGTCTATGTCCTGAACAGTGACGGGATCTATGTGTAATTTTTTTCCTTTTAAAGCTCTCCTCATATCAGTCATTCTGCAGCCCCCTCCTTTTCAGATCAAGTCACTTATTAACAAAGAATGGGTTTGAAAGTGATCCTTCAGGACAGTATTTATTACAGTAGAGTGGGTGGAGGACAGGGTGTGCTAATATTAAGTATATTCCATTGAGACGATATGCCGTAGATGGTGAGCAAGCTCCAATGAGTATGCTGATCAGATTGTTCTGTGTTTCGTTCACATGGATAGTTGTAGTGATGGGTCAAGTCACCCTAGCATTTCTACTGGTGATGGTGCCGCGGTGGAGTGACCACCAGAGAGTGTTCAGGGATAGGGTTCCCTCCCAGTTGGGGAACACTTCAGTGGTCCAGGACATTCAGCCTTGGACCTTCGGGTGACTATCCTCCAAGGTGGACTTCGGGACAGGCAGCAGAAGAAAGTGGCTGAGCAGAGGCTGATAGCTAAGTTCGGTACCCATAGGGAGGGCTTTAACCAGGACCTTGGCTTCATGTCACATTACAGGTGATCACCATTGCACTACACACACACACAGATATTCCTACACACACACACACACTCTCACATGCACACGGACACAGATACACACAGACTGCACTTTGCTCAAAAACTGCATACATTCATGTAGAACTCTGAGCTCAAAAACTGCATGAATTTATGTAAAACTCTGTTATTTCACTTTTTAGATTGGAATCAATCTAAACATCTGGTCATAGACAGAGAACACACGGGGCTAACACCTTCAACACATTGTCTAGCTATCACCATTGTTAACAGCTAACCCGAGAATGCAACTTTAAAAAAAAGGGTTTTGTGATTTACACTTTAAAGAAGTGAAACTATCACTGTATTCTAACAGATGAAAGACTTAACAGACAATCAATTCTTCAATGTATAATTTCACTTACATCACACCGCAAATTTTTGCTATAGATTCTGTGTTAGATCGAGCCGTCCACAATCACCTGATGAAGGAGCGTCGCTCCGAAAGCTAGTGTGCTTCCAATTAAACCTGTTGGACTATAACCTGGTGTTGTGTGATTTTTAATTTTGAATGGATTAACTAAATTTAATGGATGTGTGATAGCTTCCGTGCTAAAAAAAAAGCATAGAAAATTATTTGTTGCGATTGATGGAGGGGTTTAAAGAAAGGGGAGACATGATCACCCTTGTGATCATAACTTTAGAACTTCGATGCTGGTGGTCTTTTCCAGGGGACCACAAGAGATTGTTGCAGTCAGCAACGTGCAACTATATCAGGGAGCTGACCAACATCCTGTTGAGATCGGTGAAAGAATTTATGAGATTCGTAACATACCCTGGGAGTCAGGCAGTCTGACCTGTGGAATTCACAGTCGATGCCTCCAACAGGGCCCCTCTGGGATCTGGCACCAACTGTCAAACTGAAAGGAGTTCTCTCCAATTGGGCAGCTATGTTGTGTGATTGCATGTGTGTGTGTGTGTGTGTCTGTGTGTGTGTGTGTGTGTGTACACACACCAAGCAGCTGCTATGATTCAGACATCCTCAGTGCCTAACAGGGGTTTCAGCATTTTCTTCCCCTCAGTTACATCATAGTTGCCATCTTGATGAGAAAGGAGACAATCACACAAGACTCAGCTTGTGACCAAGTCACAAAGTGCAGTGGAGGATAGTAACAATGTTGACCATGCCTCAACGATAGAGCAGACCATTAGACTGCTAAAGATAAGGTTCTGCTGCCTGGACCATGGAGGGGGAGAGCTGCATTCCTCAACAGAGAGCACAATCTGCTGCTCTATATACACACCCCCTCAGCAAAGGGAGGGTGAAACTGCAGAGGAAAGGATAGAGGAGGTTTCATCTGATTCAGAGGAAGGGGAGAACAATGATGCTGATGGGGGAGTGGATGATGGGGATGGGGTGGCAGATGCCAACGTGATGGAGCAATGTAGTAAACATGCTGATGACATCCCCATCACTACCAGACCCTTAGTCAAATGAGGAACCATAATATCTTCATGTCACTTTAAGCAGCTGTGTGTCTTAGGTTCCCTTGTCAGCATGGACATCTTGTTTCATTGCATTTCAGGTGACTTGGAAGTTAACATTTTCACCTTAACATTGTTGACAGTGTGATGCTGTGTGGACGGCAATCTGAAAGAAAATTAGTTTAGAAACCAATCTCATTCATGAACACCTTTCAGGGAGGAATATCTGCTATCACTATATGTTTTGGTCTCCACTTGACTTCTGATCACAGCATTGTGGTTGACTCTTTAATTGTTCTCCATTAATGTCCAAGAAAGTCACTCAATTCAAGGACATCTACAGTTGGTCAACAAATGCTGACCTTGCCAATGACACCTTCTTCCCAAGAAAGAATAAAGGAAAAATAAATAGTTTCAAGATACTGTCCACATTTCCATATCACTACGTAGCAAGACCTAAACATCATTCAGGTTTGGGCTAATAAGTATCCAGTGACAATTAGGTCACACCAGGCGATGACCATCTCCAATGAGAAAGAATCTGAACAATCCTTTGGACATTCAACAGCATTTCTTTGCTCTCAATCTCAAGGTGATGGTGTTGGTATTGTGGTGGGGGTGGGGGGGGGTCATTGCTGACCAGAAGCTGAACCAGGCCCACCATAAAAATACTGTGGCTACAAGAGTAGCTCAGAGGCTAGGAATTCTGTAATGAGTAACCCACCATCTGCCTGTGCACCAACTGCAAGACATAAATCAGTCATCGGTTTTAGTGGGAAGACAAACATGGAGGCTAGGGAAGTCAGGCAAATAAATATTGATGTCTTGAAAATCTTCCACATTACAGAAGAGGGGGTGCTGAAGGTCTTAAGGGCAGATAAATCTCCAGGACCTGATCAAATGCATCCCAGGATGTTCTGGGAAGTTAGGAGAGAAATTGATGGACCCCCATCAGAGATATCTGTATCATTTATGAAACTGGAGGGTGGCTGATGTTGTATCTTTATTTAAGAAAGGCTATAAGGAGACCTATAGATTAGTGAGGTTGGCCTAGTGGTGGGTAAGTTGCTAGAGGGGATTCTGGGAAGTAGGATATACATGCACTTGGAGAGATGGAAATGTGTTGCTGGAGAAGCGCAGCAGGTCAGGCAGCATCTAGGGAACAGGAGAATCGACGTTTCGGGCATTAGCCCTTCTTCAGAGGGGACATTTCCTGAAGAAGGGCTAATGCCCGAAACGTCGATTCTCCTGTTCCCTAGATGCTGCCTGACCTGCTGCACTTCTCCAGCAACACATTTCCATCTCTGATCTCCAGCATCTGCAGACCTCATTTTCTCTTCAAAGATGTACTTGGAGAGGCAAGGACTGCTCAAGGATAGTCGCACAAACATGATTGAGGTTTTTGAAGATGTCACCAAAAGATTTAATGAAGGTAGAGTGGTAGTTGTTGTCAATATGGATTTTAGTAAAGCCTTTGACAAAGTTCTGCATCGTAGACTGGTAAGTAAAGTTAGATCATATGGAATTCAGGAAGTGCTTAATAATAGGGGACAGAGGGTGGTGGTTGAGGGTTGTTTTTCAGACTGGGGGACTATGACTAGCAATTGCTGCTGGATCCACTGTCATTTATCATATATATAAATGATTTAGATGAGAATTTGGGATGCATCATTAGTAAGTTTGCAGATGACATCAAACTTGATGGTATAGTTGACAGTGAAGAAGGTTATCCAAGATCACAAAGAGATCTTGATCAATTGGGCCAATGGGCTGAGAAATGGTAGATGGAGTTTAATTTGAATAAATGCAAGATATTGCATTTTAGTGAAGTAAACAAGGGCAGGACTGATACGATTAATGGCAGGGTCCTGGGTAGTATTGTCAAACACAAGGTGTTCAGGTAGATAGTTCTCTGAAAGTTGTGTCACATGTAGACAGTGTGGTTAAGGTGTCTAGTATACTTGCCTTCATTGCTCAGACCATTGAGCACAGGAGTTGGGAAGTTGTGTTGAGATTGTTCAGTACGTTGGTGAGACCACTTTTGGAGTACTATGTACAGTTCTGGTTGTTCTGCTATAGGAAGGATATGATTAAATTGGACAGGGTTCAGCAATGATTTACCAGGATGTTACTGGGACTGGAGGACTGGAGGGGTTGAATTATAAGGAGAGGCTGGGTAGGCTGGGACTTTTCTCACTGGAGCATAGGAGATTGTGAACCTCTACAAGGTCATCCCTCAATCAGGAGGTGCACAGATAAGGTGAATAGCAAAGTTCTTTTCCCTAAAGCGGGGGAGTTCAAAATTAGAGGGCATATTTTTAAGGTGAGAGGAGAAAGATTTAAAAGGGATCTGAGGGTCAACTTTGTCCCACATAGGGTGGTCCATAGGTGGAATGAGGAAGTGATTGATGCAGGTACATGAATAAGAAATGTTCAGAGGGATATGAGACAAATGCAGACAAATGGGGGAAATGTAATTGGGATGGACGAGAAGGGCTAAAAGGTCTGTTTCTGTACTGTATGACTCTATGACTCCATCAACAACGTTTAATCATCGAACCTTCAAATTCATTCCCTCCACTATTGATTCACAGAACAGCCGTGTGCATTATCTACAAAAGGTAATATAGCAAATCTCCAAGCCCCTTTCTAAACCTACGACATTTCCCACTCTGAATGACAAGGACAGCAGTTCTGTGGGAGTACCACCACCTGCAAATTCCCCTCCAAACAACACATCACCCTGACTTGGAACTCTATTGTTGTTCCTTCAGTATTTCTGCTCACCGGGTTATGACTCTGTGTCTAAGCACTTGGCTCGATAAAGAATTAGTTCTTAGTAATGTATCATTTCTTCATTAAAGCACTTCTTGAGCTTTGAATGCTCTTTCTACAATTATTTCCTTAATGATTTATTCATGTTGTAGAAAATGTCTCTCATTAATTCTATAGGTATAGCGCATTTGCAAATTATGACCCAAATGATATTTTTCATTTAAAAAAAATCAAAGAATTGCAGATGCTGGAAAACAGAAATAAAAACAGAAATTGCTGGAAAAGCTCAGCAGGTCTGGCAATATCTGTGCAAAGTTAATATTTTAGGACCAGTGACTGTTCTTCAGGATTCTTCAGAAAAAGGGTAACTGGAACTGAAACATTAACGCTGCTTTATCTCCGCGGATGCTTCCCGACATGAGTTAACACTTCTGAAGGACCCTGAAGAAGGGTCACTGGACTCGAAACTTTAACTTTTTTTTCTCCACAGAAATTGCCAGACCTGTTGAGATTTTTCAGCAATTTGTGATTTTGCTACCTTATAATATTGGGTTGTGAATAAAAGCCCCAGCAAAGCTTTGTACAATGTGCTTTACACTGATTGGATACTGGATGGAAATAACTTCTCATAGCTCATGGACAAAACTTAATTTAAATTACAGTTATTAGATAAATTTCTACCCTTGGATTTACCCTATACCAGCTTCAGTATATAATTTGTTTATCTCCATTTGCTAGTAATTTAAAGGCAAAGTGAAGAAGTCAGATGGTAAATGCAATAATGACTTTATTATTGATTTTGGTTTCTCTGTGGTGACTTATATGGATTCTCCAGAGATGGATGTGAAACCCCCAGTACCTGGGATTCCACAATTATATTTTTTAATGAGTTCTGGGTCCCATTGAAATAAATAGGAAGTGAAACGTTGTCAGATACATTTGATTACTGGTGTAGTGATTGCCCCAAGATGTTTCAAGTCCACTCTAAAATCACCTTCATAAAGAATATTCCTGTTTTTTTTATTTTTACTCTAACCTTTGTTTCCTGTGTATCAATTTACAACATGGACCATTTCTCCCATTTGATGATCAATTCAAGTTTCATGTTGAATGGTTGACTCCATAAGCACTAATTAAAACTTGAGAATTGTACCCTGTTTATATTCTAGTTGCAATTTCAGTACATTTGTACTATTATTGTTTATATGGCCATCCATTGCACTGTTATATTCCATAACATTTTAGAAACAAACCTTTGCTAACTGGCAGTATAGTAAATAGTGTACATATTCAAGCCAATGCAAACTAGCTGACTCACAGCATTCCTCAATTGAATCAGCCTTGTGATCCTTCCTGATTGCTCCTGTTACATTTACTATTATTTGTATTATTATTCAATTTTACTACAGGTAGTTTGTAAAGTTCTCAACCCTGCTTCAGTAAAGTTCATTATAACTTTGAAGTTAAACTGCCATGATAAGGCATTATCAAGCAGAAAATCAGAATACAATTCCTCTTGTAATGTTCATTACTTTTCTTCTGAGAAAAACATAGTACTCACAAGGAATTAAAATGTCTGTGACAGATGTTTAATGCTAAAATACAGAAGGTTGCATAAAAGTGGTTGGAACAATATCTTATGTTTGTGAATATGTTAAGAGAATTAGTTGCACCTAGTATTTTGTCAAAAATAAGACCAAGGAAACAGTGTTCAGTGGTAGGTGAATTGGTATTGTTAAGAGGTGAGGTGTAAGATGGGTGTCAATCCAATAGAAAAATTGAAATGTGTAAACTAAGTTTGGAATTGTTATTTCCTGTTTCAATGTAGCATCTTTGCACCTTTCCTTTTCAGTGATTAATTGAACCCATTTTGTTTAGAATGAAATCTACACAGGCATTTCAGCAGTTAAAGGTTGGAGCTGAAAATTAGAAATTGAGAACTCATTGAAGAACTCCATTCTGAACCAAACAATTAATTTCACATACCATTTGTTTGAGACGTGATGTGTTTAATTCTTCTCTGCTGTTATTTTATAACCATGAACAATGTTCCATTAATGGAGGATTCAAGTGCTCAATTGTTTGGTGTTTGATTATGTCGTTGATTGATTCCTGTTCGCTTTGTGTGCTATGGCGCCTGGATGGTATGTCAGAGAAAGAGACGTTAAAAGTACATTGGAAGCTTGTGCTGCAAAAATTTAACAGCACTGAAGCTTGATTCAACACACAAACTGATTGGCCATCTCTACACATCCCCAAGATATAAATAAAATGCAAACAGATCGAGATGAAAAAAATACCAGCTCTAGCTCCTTTCCTTTCTTCTCCAGGAGATCTACCCTTGTTGTGGTATCCATAGATTTCAGAGTTTAAGACCTGCTGGTTCATAAAAAGAACTAGTAATACTACTGAATTTAACAATCCAGGGGCCCAGGCAAATGCTCTGGGAACACAGGTTCAAATCCCAAAGAGGAAGCTGGTAGATGTTAAATGCATTAAAGCATCTGGAATTTTAAAAAAGTTAGTCTAGCGGTGACTATGAAAACATTGTTAAGTCCTGTAACAATTTATTTCATTCATGAGAAAGCAAACTACTGTCCTTGCCTGGTCTGAGTGACTTTTGCACAATGTTCAGCACCATATTTGATTCCTCAGAAACTGAATCAATCCATGCCCACATGCAGCGAAACCTGGAAAATATTGAGGTTTGAGCTAACAAGTGGTAAGTAACATTAATTCTACACAAATGCCAGGCAATAACCATCTTCAACAAGCAAGGAGTTTTTTCTTTCCCCCAGAGGTCCTTAATTTCCACTTATAAAAGTTGAAAATGTTTTAAATCTTTCAAAATTATTTTATTGCTGTGAAATAGTTTTCAGGTGTCAAAAAAATATGAAATGCTATAAAATAAAGAAATATTTGATTTTAACAGTTTGCACAAAATGAAAAGAAGCCTTTCTTTGCCCCCGTAACAATAGCTGAAAGTGTGATGCTAGAAAAGCACAGCAGGTCAGGCAGCATCTGAGGAGCGGGAGAATCGATGTTTTGGGCATAAACCCTTCATCAGGGAAGATTCCTGCAATCCTCACTTTTGCCCCATAACAATACTACAGCTTAAAGAGGTGTCATTTGTCCTGGATTTTTTTTAAATGAAGAAACATTGAGATAGAGGTAGTGAGCAGTCTGCTCAAAATTTACAGCTTGTATGGCCTTGCAGTTTTATTTACAAAGCTTAAAATATAGAAGCAGCTTGAGTGCATGGGGTCAAGCTCACCTCAAACCAGAATTTTTAGTTTCAGCTTTCTGCAGTTGCTGGGATCTTGCAGCTGGATGTGGAAGCTCTTATTCCTCTCTCTGTTAGAGTTAAAAGCTGGAGTTCTCTTCCTTCTGCTAGAATTGCATGTGAGAAAATCTATTTTACTGAATTTGTTTTATCAAGGGTATTTTTATGGGATGTTACTATATTGGAACAGTTAATTCATTGTAGTTAATATATGTATGATCTTGTTAAGCCTTGATAATTATAGTTAAGTCAATTCTTTTTTCACTTTAATTTTGTCTGTATATTTAACTGGTATGAAAAAATAAAGTGTGTTTTGCTTAAAGTTGAATAGTTTGGACATCCAAATTACATCTGGAATGCAACACCTTACACTTACTTTTAAAATAAGAAAAACTTCAAGTCTAGGCAATCTTAATAATAAATTTTAAGGGGTTTGGTCTGGTCCATAACAACACCAATTTTCCCTTTTGCTTTGTGACTTATGCAGCATTTTTAGTGCTCCAATAGATTTGGCCTTTTAGTGCTTCATCTGACAGCCTCCTGTACTGTTCTCCATCAGAAAAGTGGTATTGGTTTGATCTCATATCTTTAAGCAATGCTTTTAAATCAACAATAAGCATTTTATCCTTCAAAACTTTGTTAGCAAACATTTCTTCTCCCTTCAAGATTTTTTTTCCATTCATTAGTCAATTTATTAGTCAATTTTCCCAGTTTTCTTCACATGACAAAAAATGTCCTTACAACTTTTCCTGATTTTTTTTAAACAACTCCTCAACATTATCTCCATTTTCATTTCCTGGATTAAACATTTTAAGCCTGTTTTTGGCTTTACAATCTAGAAGTTTATTTTTAAATATAAAATGTTCACCCTCTTCAAAGGGACTTAACTTGCATTCGGTGTCTGATCTGTGACCCAGGGTTACAATTCATAATTCTTTTTCTTGCAGCTTTGGCAATACTATTCACTAGCTTGCTTGGTACCAATGCAATATGTTGGATGATAACACACAAAGTAGAATGAAAGATGCTTGGTAATGAGCAGACCAGAGTTTGTAGATGACAGTAGTTTTGAGGATACATTTCTTTTTCTAATGGGTGATCATGATGTTGATCATACGCCTCATCAAACTCATCATGCAGAACCATAACTTTGAATTCATTGATCACTGAACAGCATCAGCAATCTTAAGCCAACGAGGTTATTTTTGTACCTAAAGCAAACAGACAGTTTGAATTCATTTGTACATGTGTTAGTTACTTTATTTTAAAGTAAGGCAGTTTTGTTTTCCAATGGAGAGTTGACGTAGTATTCAATTTTTCAATTGTTTTGTGTTTGATTATGTGTGTCTATTGACTTTTCCCTGTGCTGCGTGCTATTAGCTAAACCTGGGCATAGTTAGAGAAACAAAGAAGATAAAGCTAAATTGAAAACTTATGCTGCAGACATTTTAAAAGCACTATAAGTAAAACATCTGAAAGGTTGAGAAACTGCCATGTCACGTCGGCATATCTCAAAAGTACAAGTAGGTTTATTTGTTTCATCATCCCCTTTGGGATCTGTAAGGTCACCTTCATTCCTTGAAACCTGATATGGATGTTGATAAGTTATTTTTGCCTTGATGTGACCTAAGCAATTACAACTTTCATTTCATGTCCCTGGCTTCCTGTTTCACAGTGGGCCAGTGTCATCATTTACATATACAAATCATTATACATCATCAACAACAATACCTACCAAACTATCTACTTCTGACAGTCTTACACTGCTGCTTGCACCTTCTGCTTAATCAGTCTCAACTAATGCGCCCTGTTTGTCCCTCCATCCGTGATAGTTATCAGCCATCTCACCTCTATCTTGTTCAATTCTTTCCCGAAGGTTCTCTCTCTCTACAATTTTATTATGTCTATAGTCTGAGAGAAATGACCAAAGTACTTTCAGAGGAGAAAGTGAGGACTGCAGATGCTGGAGATCAGAGCTGAAAATGTGTTGCTGGAAAAGCGCAGCAGGTCAGGCAGCATCCAGGGAACAGGAGAATCGAACAGGATTCCTGAAGAAGGGCTTATGCCCGAAACGTCGATTCTCCTGTTCCCTGGATGCTGCCTGACCTGCTGCGCTTTTCCAGCAACACATTTTCAGCAAAGTACTTTCAGACACAAGATCAAAGTTTGCAAAAGGCAATATAGGAAATTAAGCAGAAATGATGTGTTAACATATAATATAGTTCATTACAAAGTAACTTACTTGGGCTACACCTCAAAAAAAAAGTTAAGTAGCGACCGACAAAAGCAAAAGTAATGGCTATTTTGGATTTTCATGTGCCTCAGACCAAATGTGAAATTCTGTGATATATTGGCATGGATGTATTTTACCAGAAGCACATTCCTCATTTTGGCTTTGCCATGGCTCCTTTGACAAATATATTGAAGAAATGCGACAAGTATGAATAAACAAAAGAACATCAGAGTGCCTTTGACAATTTGAAAGCTGCACTGACAAACATAGTACTGAATTATGAGAAACCATTCAAAGTAATTGTTTTGCCAGAAACAGTGGTGTTGTGTCACTATGTGATGACAGGATGAAGATCAAAAAGCCGCTCAGTTCTTTTTCTCAAAAACTGTTTGCTTGTCAACAGAAATATTAAACAGCGGAGAAAGAGACAGAGTCTGGAGTTGACTCCACAGAAGTTTAATGTATGCTTATCAAACAATGCTGAAGAGACTTATTTACATGGACTGAAATCCTTTTTCTTGGAAAGATTTCATGACAAGTTTAATATTTGAATTATAGATTAAAAATCATTCACATGACTGGAAAGGACAATGCTTTATCAAGAGCAAATCTGAATTAAAGTTAGGAATAAAATGGACTTGCATGTTATATGCGTACTATGAAAATCAGTGTATATTTAATGTAAATATATTACTATTATTTATATAGCAGAACTAATAAAGAAGAAATATTGCTATAAAATGAAAATGCCTCTTAAGGATACCTTTTCATTTGTTTATTTTGGAGAAGTGTGATAAATGGTGAATATTATATACATACATTATCAATTGGAATTTAAATTATAAAATAGAGTCATATGAGCTTTTGTCATTCCTGTGAAGATAAGAGCTTATTTTTAAAATGTCAGAAATTCATTTGGAACAGTGTTGTAAATATATCATTTCTAAGAATTCATGTGACTTCAGTCAAGTGTCTGGCAGGATAGTTGTGATGTTAATAGATGGAATGTTTATCCTGCTCAACTTACAAATGGCCAGGGGCCATGAGTTTAACCTGTAACTTTAGTTCAGTTCAGGAGAATCAGGACCTAATCAGAATGGAGAACAGTTTTCTCCTAGCAGGAGACTGAAGGACAGAATTTTATACAGGCCTGAATGATGTAGGCGATGATGAAAAAATGGTAGTGTCACTTAAGTCATCTGTCAAGGCTTTTCTCAATGTCAGAAGCAGCTTTTCATCAAAGTTCCAGATATCCAAACAAAATTTTCGCTAGCTACAGCCAGTTGCCTATTTAGGGGGGCTATTCTTTACTGTCGACCTTATTACATCACCTCATTAATGTGCAGCTCTTTTAATCTACCATCCGATGTGAGCAAACTGGACATCAACAATTCTCAACATCGATGTCAGAGCATTCACCTGACGACTCCAGCTCATCACTTGCTCTAAGGGCCCTCCATGTTGAACAATCTCAGGGCACATTCTATGGGCAACAGACTCCCATATCCACAGACATTAGCACCCAACATGTGCCAGACTCTAAGAAACATCATGGTGATTTCCAATTCACTGAATGCACTTCTACATTTCGTTTCTGCACCTCAATTTGCAACAGCAACTATCATTGTCATGTTACAGCAGACACTTTGTTCTCAGGGATATACACCCAGCTCTATTACTGTACCAGACTGCATTTCCAGCCTGTTTGCTTACACTCTTAGCATTCACTGATTTTGATCCTTCCTGAATGCTCTCAGCATCCCTGCCTTTCTTTTTGGCAGCATGCCCCAGCCAGAGGAACCAGTTTCACACTACAGCTGTATTGCTTTACCATTTAGCATAGACACAAATTCAGGAAGCTTGTCATGATTGTCAGTATTCCTCAGTCAAGTTGAGGTGATAGCCTTTGCTCAGAGTAGCAGAGTAAATCAGAGGCAGCCTCTGATACCAGTCCTGGGGATGGACAGTCATGGATCATGGGCTTGCATATGGTCAGGAGAGGTGCAGGAAAATCAATGTTTTCGGGCAAAAGCCCTTCATCAGGAATGGTTCCACGTTGATTTTCCTGCTCCTCGGATGCTGCCTGACCTGCTGTGCTTTTCCAGCACCACTCTGATCTAAACTCTGGTTTCCAGCATCTGCAGTCCTCACGTTTGCCTTGCATATGGTCAGTCAGCATTCTGAACTGTCAGAATCAGAAATGGAGTGTCAGACAGAACACCACCCGGCTTGACTCGTTCTGCTCTATGGTGGGCTGCTTTTCTCCTGGAATGAGAGAGAGAGTTAAGGGAGATAGAAATGAGTGATGCGGCTCTTATTTGTATTGGGGAGGTGTCCTGAGTGAGTGAAGGGACAGCACAGGGGACATGCAGGTTGGTGTCATGGATTGGGGTGCATGACAGTGAGTGAGGGGAGATATGGTCAGCATTAGTAAGAGTGGCAGAGGATGAACCATGGTGTGAGGAATACAGTAGCAGTCATACAGTACCTATGTATTGGAACAAAGATGGTAGCTCTTCTGCTGGTGGACTGGAGAAAGTCATTGACCTCCCTCCTACATCATTGCACATTCCTTCAGAGAGCAAAGACTGACGCAGGTGGCAAACTCAAGCCAGGCTGGCATGATCTAGTGTTGTGGCTTTCACTGCTGGCCCTTGGGAAGAGAAAGTTCTGCATTTGCTCCACTCTGTCCATTAGGACCCCAGGTCCCTGACCACAAAGCAAAGTGACAATTTCCTTCTGTCTGCCATGTCCAGGGCAAATATCAGGATCTGTACAGGGCAGCTTCAGACTGACAGTGCTTGTTTGGTTGCACAATGGTATTTTAAGTTGACGCCGGAGCCAGAGATGCTGGTCTATTCCGGGATACATTGGAAGTGGTGAATTGTCTCAGGTTCACTGTGTGGTAAAATCAGACGAGAGGAGAGCCATAGGGACAAGCTCGGTAGATCATGAGTTGAATTTAGAGATGGAAATGTGTTGCTGGAAAAGCGCAGCAGGTCAGGCAGCATCTAGGGAACAGGAGAATCGACGTTTCGGGCATTAGCCCTTCTTCAGGAAGGGCTAATGCCCGAAACGTCGATTCTCCTGTTCCCTAGATGCTGCCTGACCTGCTGCGCTTTTCCAGCAACACATTTCCATCTCTGATCTCCAGCATCTGCAGACCTCACTTTCTCCTCATCAGTTGAATTTAGGAAGGTACAGTGAGATAACTCACTGGTATCATGAAGAAAACTCCTCTGTGAAACTCATCAAAAACTAACAACCAAACAAAACTAAAGATTAATATTTTTGTTCTGGGCGGCGGGTCAACCTAACTGAGGTGTAGCTAGTTTGTGGAGCTTCTAGTCTAGAAGTTATCATGCTGTTATAACTGAGAAAATTTAGACCATCAGAAATACGAAAGGTAAATGCCAAAGATTTGAAAAGAATGATTGAAAACTGTCTCAACAATGGTCAATTCATTAATAATTTAAAGATTTGCAATAGGAATGATGTTTTCCTGGAATTGAGTATCTGCAAAAGAATTGTGTTAGAGACTAGGTTGAAACTTTGTGTTGTTTAAGACCTTTCTAACTGTCCCGGAGCTCAACTATACCTGCTTGCTTTTCTTTTTACCCTACATTCAGTCCCATGTCACTTTGCATTTCTGATGTCTGGATTTAAAAGCTGTTCAAATAATCTCCAAGTTGATGTATTGCCTTTTCATTTCAAACAAGCATCAGTTTTCATTTTTAAGAACCTCTGTGGAGCTTGTTTTTATTTCCAAGAGCCTTATCTGTAGCCTTACATGAATTATTATGACCCTGAAATATCTTTAAATCATTTCTCAATTCCTGTCACACTTTATTATAAGGCTCTGACAGCATACATTGAAGTGTTGAATAAGTAACTGGAGAAAAAGGACTATGTTAGGTATATGTTATTTTCAGACAGCTATTTACTTTTATTATTCATCTATTCACGTGCACTAAGATTTATAACATTTTTATTGACCACATGAGCTCATTGCGTTTTCAGGTACTCAAATTATTCATGATTTTCAAACTGCACCATTACCACCATAAAATGTCTCAAGGTGCATCACAGAAGTCTTATCCAATAAAATTCATCTCTGAGCAACATAAAAAGTTATTAGTAACCAGAATCTTGATCAAAGAGATAGATTTGAACTTTTAAATGAAATAGAATTTGGAGATATTTAGAGAGGGAATTTAGACAGCATAAGTCACAATTGGCAATAGCAGAGTGAGGAACATCAGGGATGCTCATGTCCACAATTATAGGAGCAAAGCTATATGAAAGGATTATGAACCTGAAGGAGCTTACACAGTGGTAAGACCATAGTCAGGTTTTAAATAAATATGAGGAATGTAACACTGAAGCACTGCTTAACTGGTAGGGCACAGACATTATGGATAAATACAATTTGCTGTCAGTTGGGATTCAAGCAATGGAGATTTGACTGAGCTCAAGCTTACACAAGATTCATGGTCAGAGGCTGACAAAGAGAGCACTTGAACAATCAAGTATAGAGGCAGCAAACGTTAAACTGGTGGCAGGGTTCCCACTTCTTGTTCAGTTTGCACAGCAAGCATTTAACAGCTGTTGGTTCATCAACTTGAGGAAGTCCCTCCAATCAGAGCTGGCAGCCAATCAAATGGTCCCAGCACAAAGCCACTGGCACCAGTTCCAGAGGGAAGCCCATTGCAATGGAGTCACACTTAAGCCCAGCTTGCAGACCCAAGAAAGGATAGTGGGAGGTCAAAGGAGGACAAATCAGGAGGAGCAATACCTTTAAGATAATGGCATCGTGGTCAGCACAGACATGGAGGGCTGAAGGGCCTGTTCCTGTGCTGTACTGTTTATGTTCTATGTTCACCTGGATACTTGGTACTGCCCTCCCTTAACATGGGTAAGACCCCAATGTCAGAAGCGGGAGACTCTTAAATGACTATTAATTAGCCACTTCAGGACCTTTAATCCATTGGCTTGCAGGCTGCCCACTACCATACCTGATTGAGCTGTACATTTCTGGCTCATTCACTAGATAAAACATGGGTCAGTGCTCACTACCAAAATTTCTGCCAATTTAACTCTCTAACTGGCCTTGACAAATATAGTGAAAAGCTGTACACTGTGCTAGTTGCCCTTTTGATTTTACTGGGAGACAACTTGTGTCCAATGCCTAACTGCCCACCTAGGCAGAGTGCTGTCAAATGGAACTGGCATTTGCCAGAGGTAAGGAAGAAAGCTTAGTGGTATGGAAGTGACAGCTAACAAAATCAAGCAAGTAACCTGAGTTTTTAAGGCACTACTTGGCCGCATTGGTCCATTGGGTCAAAGTTGTGGCATTGATTCAGCAGTAGTGCTTATGCTGTCCCAGACTGTTGTCAAAACACTTTCTTCATCTTTCTCCATGGCCACTGAGAAAAACACTTTACGTCTGCTCCACTTGCTTCAAATGTCAATTGAATAGAGCCCTCACTTGGGAAAAGTTAATGATGCACTCCTTTCCTACCTTTCTGCACTTCAATAGTTTCAAAATTGTTCGATTTTTGTTCCCCTAAAGCATTCCTGCACTTGGGACTATTTCAAGCACAGATTGATAATATCTAATGCAATGCTAAGAAATTGACACAGAGAAAAAATGTTTTCATTGATGAATTGTGGTAGCTAAATGTTCACTGAGCTAATCAATACAGGAGCTCATAGCAATCAGTTTGGTTTAGCACACTTCCCTTTGGAAATTCCTAGTGAAGCTCTGTACTTCTGCACCAAAATGGTTTTTGCTGTTCCTTTATTTGAAGGACAGCAGGAGCTGAATTTTAATTAGTCTAAATCAACTCAGAAGGTCATGACAATCATTATGGTGTTGCACATTCCATATCAGAAAGCTCCAGTAGGGCTCACTAGAAATAAATCGCCCCCCTCCACACACAGTTCACTTATATCAGATAGTAAACAAACACAGGCAAATTAAGTTAAGATTTTAAAAATCAGTAAAAATCTAACTGACTGACAGTTGAAGCTCAGCTCAAAACTGAGGTATTTTGGGATACCCTAAGGTTATGAAGCATGCTATAAAATTGCAATTCTTTCTTTGGTGTAATCAACCATTTGGTTCAATGTTTTCTGAGATGCATAGGTCCTTTTTTTCCAGAACACACATAAACCAAGCTGATTAGCGTTTCTGATGTGGACAGGATTACAAGATGGAAAATGTAAAATGGGGATTCCTGAACGTGTCCCTTCTCAATAACTTGCAAGAGCTGATATTAATTTATAACGAAACAAGTTGCTGAAAATTAGGCAGATTGTTGAAAACCTGCTCTATCACACACAACAGTGAAATGTGTGCATACACTGCAGAAAAAACATGGACTTTCTGTCATCTGATAAGCTAATATATTTCATAATGAAGAACATATTGACCT
Source organism: Chiloscyllium plagiosum (assembly GCF_004010195.1). Lineage (NCBI taxonomy): Eukaryota > Metazoa > Chordata > Chondrichthyes > Orectolobiformes > Hemiscylliidae > Chiloscyllium > Chiloscyllium plagiosum. The sequence goes on from NC_057724.1 coordinate 26,468,755, forward strand.
AATTACCTCATGTAAATGCAATGAATTTGATGACTGTCATTGTTGGACATATTAGAATAAAACTCTGATGTTCACCACTCATAGTAATTAGTTTTTTTCCATATTCATTTACAGGAAATATAAGTTGACAGGAAATCACTTGGAAAAGCTATAGATGTAAATACATCATCTAAGAAACTGTGTGTGTGTACTTTTAAAAAAATAAATCTCCCAATCATCCTCCAACTGATGCAGGAATATGTGGTTGCAGTCATCGTGCCTTAAATCACGTTAAACTCACAACAACAATCTCAGAACTTGATAAAACCTCTGTCGTGCTCTTCCAATTATTTTGCTGCATTGCAGATATAAGTCTAAGCTCTACATGATAGGCAGCTGTATTTGTAAATGAATCATTCATGTGCTGTTTTGTTTATAAACTAAAGCCACAAATAAGAGATAAGATCAAACAGATGTCTATTTGTTCAAAAAAAATTTCTAACTATCATTTGTTTAGTACAGAATGCACAGAATAAATATAGTATTAAATAATCAAATTCTTGGAGGACTATTACACCGAAGGTACAGCTTGGAGATGCCTTCATCTATGACCAAGGAGTCAAAAGCTCTGGACAAGCAAAATTCTGCAAGAACAGTGCTCTCTGACATTTAACTATCAATTAAGTTGGCATGTTAATAATCTTGGTAACTTGTGCAATTTTTGTTTTTACAAACATTACAAAGATTTAAAATTAAGCTCTTTGCTTCATTCCATGTTGCGGTCAGTGCAAAACTGAAGTCATTCCAGGGTGATGCAGAGGCTGTAGCACTTATTGTTCTCCCCTATGTCACTGGTGTTACAATATCAGAATAGAGTCAGGCTTGGGGCTGTATGAGACCCCGAGAGGAGATAATCTCATACAGCATTGAGTATTAAGCCAATCCAATAGTAAACCTGGATTCTGAAGTGCTGAAAGGATCTGATAGTTGCTAAGCTCACTGCAGTATGGAGAGCACTTTCTGTTTTACTGTACTCCTGAAGATTTATATTTCAAACACATATATACTGAACACTCTCCAGGCAAGAGAATTGCAGTTGAAACAAAGTAGGAGTTTTCAATTTAGCACTTCAGGCACAAATTCAATGTTAACATTTTTGGCAAAATCAAAAGCTGGAGTGTGATTTTTTTTTTGGGTGCATCAGGAATGGTGAAGTGGAACAGCCCAGCCATGTACTATAAGAATTTAGAAAATAAGAGATATCAGCCATACCATCCTTTGAACATGCTCTGCAATTCAGTAAAACCATAGCTCATTTTGGGTTTTTGTAGGAGTTGAGACATAAGGGCTGAATACAAAACTGGTGTAAACTGTTACCATATATAAATAATATTCAGACACACATACATATAGGTGCATAACCATGGTGGAGTAAGGCTTCATTAGCACCTCCTTCCATCAGGTCTCAGTTCCATGTGATCAGACATCTTATGCACATGCTCAGTAGCTATTGTCAGAGCATTGACACAGTTAACATTTTACTCTATAACTTCAGCCTCAACAACATTTTCCAACCAGATTCTGAAATTTCTGGAATCTTTTAGTGCACTAAAACCTGTACATATTCATGACTTATATCGATAAGGACATACTCATCCAAAAAAGAAACAGGAACTACAGGCTGGTAGCTGCAATATAAATCACCACAGTAAAGTTATCAAAGTCCCATAGGGTTGCTCTTTCATTAGAGAGAGATATCTGGTGGTGTTTTCACCTATGGACACTATTCTTCAGGTGAGGGGTGAGATTGGGAAGGCAGGACATTTGTGGTGACCTCAGTTGTTGTGGGAATTGAACCCATACTGTTGGTACCACGCTGTAGGGCAAACCAGCTGTCCAGTCAACTCAGCTAACCACAACATCCCAAAGATTGTTGTAAAACTCTTGCTTCATATAGTTTGGGTGGTTTTATCTACAAGTTACCTTGTGAAGTTTGCATCAGCATGAAGGCTTAACCGCTTTGCAGGAATGTAACATGTATACAATTTAAATAGTAACCAAAAAAAAGTGAAGAACTGCAGATACTGGAAATCAGAAACACAACAGGAATTGCTGGAAAAACTCAGTAGCTCTTGGAGCATATGTGCAGAGACAGTGGAGTAAACACTTCTGTTCATCAGTTCAGAAGAAGTTTCAGAAGGTTCACGACATTAACTTTCCTTGCTCTGCATAGATGCTGACAGACCTGCTGAGTTTTTCCAGCAATTTCTGTTTTGTTACAATGTAAATGGACCCTTTAGTTTGAAGAGAGCAATGTGGAATATTTTGTTTTTTTGTAGTCAGCAGTCGATACAGATTAGCAGATTTATTGGTTCACTTTTATTCTGATACATCAGGAACCAAGAAACATTTAGGTGTCATAAAAGAGCATTAAGAATACATTTATGTATCTGTTTGACAGATTTACTTGTGTACAGCTTTTGCACATCAATAGCTTGCTTACATGTGTGGAAACAAAAATTTGCATTTAAATAGGAATGAAAAGACAGAGGTCAAGCCATAATGGAAGATGACTTAGGTGTAGTTACCAAGCATGTGATCGGAGAGATAGGTTGTGATAGGAGGCTTAAAAAGGCTCACAAAAGTCAGCAAAAATGAGGGTATTTTAAAGGGTCTCAAAGTTTTGGCTAAAACCTTGCAGCTACCCTTTTGGTTAATCTATTCTTCCAAAGCAAGTATAACCATCCTAAAATGTCCAGAACATCTCATATTGTTCCAGGTGTGATCAAACTAGGACTTTACATAGCTGTTGTTAGAACCACATATTTTTTGCTTGGATACTAGAGAAAAAGGGAAACTTTGGATAATTCCTTCAATGCAGAGAGGTTACCATGCAATTTTTCCAGAACTAAAAAGTCAAAAGTTAAACAGTGTTGTGCTTCACTTATTGTTAATAAAATGTCAAGTGACCTTTGGAAGAATAAAGCTGTTGAGAGGAGATAAGATGAATTTGTTACTTTTGCTGGATGAACTGGTAAAATGAGCATCAAATTGCAGGATACTAGAAACAGACTTTGGACAGCTAGTTTAGGTTTTACCACAGACTGGTCAGCAGTGCAATTAAAAAGAACAATCCAAGAAGCTTGCTCCAAAGACATTCTCCACACTGCCCCCACACCCCCCAGCCCCATCCCACTTCTCTTTTTCAGGAAAACAGAAAATATCCTGAGAGTGGGGAAGGGCTTTGCAAGGAAGCAGTGTTCTCTCAATCCCAGACTCTCTTTATCTCGCTGTGAGTGAAAGACATTGCTCAAAAACAATGAAAACTGAATGGCCAGCTCAGGAATAGACTAGTGCCCAAATTGATCAGCCCTTGTGGCTGACGGCAATGTGATTCCATCCATGGAAACAGAAAATATGTGAGAAAGTTGTCTCATTCTAACCTTGTGGTTTAGGATTCCTGAAACGCAAAATTTTTGATTTGTGTATATTTTTTCCAACCATATTGCCTCTACAGATGTGTATGCCCTACTGTGACCTGCTTGTATATGAATGTGTACGTATTGGGATTTAAAAAAAATATAGTTAAGGTTTCATAATAGTAATTAATAGTCCATTTGCCACTTATTAAAAACTAAATGTCTTTGTACTAACTTTATTCTTGTGTTTATTAATGCAGCCTGATGAGAGTTTATTTTTGTCCTGGATAACAGGAAAAGTAATTTAACCATCTTGGTGATTCAATGGGACATTTATATTTTTAGGACATCATGCTGGCTTGATTTCTTGCATAATCCTCACATCAGAATCACAACACAATAGCATAAATTGGATCTCCTCATGTTCTAGTCCTCAAGATATAAAGGCTAGAAATAAATAAGTACTTTAGAATATTTTCTTCATCTGTTCACAATATTTTAATACTTTGAGTACCTTGGACCCCAATGGTTTTTTGCACCTTCACTTTTTCTGGTTCTCACTATTGAGGAAACAATAGTGATTTTTGTTGATTTTTTTTATTTCCAAAGCTCATGGTCTCACACTTGCGGATATTCAAATCTATTTGGCCAGTTTCTCCATTTTATGTAATCTATTACTATTTATTTTATGTTTCCAAATACACAGTTTACTATACCATCTATCTTCGGATTTGCATCTTTCTATTCCATCATTGTCAACAAATAAGGACCATATAGGTATGACTGATTACGTCTTGTGAACTCTGTACCTGCCCATTACCATTAATTTCTCCGCCATGCAAGCAATTTTCTAACTAGGTCAATAATTTCCCTTCAATTCCATGACTGAAATTTGAGCTAACTGTTACATAGATATCAAAATCCTTCTGTTAGTCCACGCAAGTAATACTCGTAGACATGCCTGTGGCCATTATTTTAGTTACTTCTTCAGAACAATGCATGACTTACCTTTTCTCTGTCTGATCAGCACTAAACTTTCAAAGTGTTCACTCATCCTACCCTTAGTCATAGACTTGAGCTTCGTTCTAATGAGACATTCAGGATAAATGGTCTATAATTCTGTGTTTTCCTAATCTTACCTTTCACAAATAGCAGAACGGTTTAAGAAATGTTCTAATCTAAAGAAACAATTCTAAGATCAAGACAACTTTGGAAGATTCAAGAACAGTTTCTTCCCTCCAGTAATCAGTCTTTTGAACAGACATCTCCTATATTAGAGGCGATCTTTCTCTGCAACTTCTCTGTAGCTGTAAGACCATATTCTGCATTCTGTTCCATTACACTGATGTGCTTATGCAAGATATGATGTTTTGGTTAGCATGCAAAACAACACTTTTCACTGTGTCTAGTTCCATGTGACAATAATAAATCAAAATTAAAATCAAATGAAAGAAGTAAAGTCACTGATTTGATAATGTTCTTGCATGTTTGCTATGAAGTCCTGAGATGGAAATCATCTAATCACAGGGATTTGTCACTCTTTTGAGTCATGACTTTCTTTATTACTGTTACCTTGATTGCATTAATTTATTGAGTCCCCATTCAGTCCAGGATTTAGTAGTAGTTACCTCCATGTATCTAATATGCCGACCCTTTCCTCTATTGTAAATACTGATATTAAATTGTTTAATAAGTATTCCATTTCCTTATTTTATTGTCCATTCTTCTTTCCATGGATAGCTACCTTGCTGTGGAGGAGAGATTTGATCCTGAGATTGATATAATCAGGTAATCTCAACTCCTAGCAAGGCCACCCATCATGGTAAGGTCAGAAGGGAGGAACCAGACAAAGCACAATACAAGACAAATCCTCAATGGTGATCTGAGTAGAAGATATTTGTGTGATGCCAACAGCTGTGAGGGTGGATGAAGGCTGCAGCATTAAGAAGATCCCCAGTTGTTGAGGTTTCCTTGCGACTGGAACTGGATCTACCTTCTGTCAAGGACCATGTGGCTGCTGAGACACAACAGCATTCCCACATCAAAAGATGTTTTGCACAAGACATGCTACCAGAGATGCTAGGATTGGGTTTATCTGCCATACAATGACTCAAGACCTATGGTGACATGGAATTTCCTAGGTGGACAGACATACTTGTTAGAAAGTGATTCCTGATGATGGCTAGTGTTCAAGCAGCTCACATTACTCCTGATCACTCTCTTTTGTGAACTTTTATTTTAATTTGTTTTGCAAGTTGATGTTCATACTCACTTTGTACAGCATTTTCTATCAGTTTGCTGTGAACAGACTTCTCATATATCAGAGTTGAGTTTTCTCTGCACTTTTTCTGTAGCTGAAACACTATATTCTGCATTCTGTTCTATTATCCTGATAAACTTAGTACAGTACCCCTCATTGGTCCCAGAATTTGTGCTAATTTTTGCAGTTTTGTATATTTCTCGATTTTCGTTTAGTGTTGTCCATTTCTTTTTCAATTGGCACTCTAAAGGTTAAAACTGATTCTGTATTACAATCAATTCCTTTTTAAACACCCATCATTGATTATTCATCATTTCATGCACTAACAGAACTACCCAGTTTACTGTGGATCATCCACAGATTAAAGTCAGCCTTAGCTAAATCGAGCAGCTGTTTCCCCTTTTGAATATTATGTTGAACCTGATCATATTATAATGATGATTAGATAAATGCTCATGCACCATTAATGAAATCTACGATGATCTAGCCTTTGTTGAAAGTGAGTAAGGCAATACTGGCATGAGGATTTTTCACCCTTTAGCATTACACTAGTGTCTTTAAGAATGAAAGATTAACTTCCCAGATTGTGCTGCAAGAAACTGAGTAGAGAATTATTAAGGCATTTGAAAGGTTTGGTGGAATCTTGGGATCTGATGGGTGACATGTGTGGCAGAATCAGATTGAGATGTCCAACAAGGTCCATCTCAGTAACAAGATCATCTCACTCCCTCCTTTTTTCACTTTTCACAAACAGCATGATGAGATTTTAGCTAGCAGTGGCAAGATGCCAATTGACAGAATTTCATATTTGTTAAAAGCCTTGTTAATGTCACAATCTGCCTAAAATATATTCAGCCTCCCAGCATACTGAACTTGCCTCACAAGCTAGACATCAAGAAAACTCGAAAAGGAAATCAGAGGATGCACCTGGTAGATTCAGCTGGCCACTTACTCCATGTTGCCCTCGATCAAACCACAGCCCAGAATATGACGAATGGACAACAGGTGCATGCACCACTCCTCCACAGACATTGGCATCTGGCATCTGCCAACCGATCATGACCATTACTTTTCATTAGCAGTGCGCTGTGGAAAGACAGACTTGCACTGCAAATGACACCACAACCAGCATTGAAGCAAGGACACTGCACACAGGGCTGGGCACCCAGCTCATACAGTGGACCACTTGCATTTCGGGGATGCTTGCTTAATCTCTCAGCATTCATTCACTTAGTGCCTACCTGAATTCTCACAGTATCCCTTCTGTTGTGATAAGACTGAGATCAGCCAGGTATAGAATTTGGGTTCTTTGGCTGGGGCTGTTAATCCGGTTCGGCCACAGAGCACTGGCTGACAGATATGAACAGGAGTGTCAGAGGTTCTGTTCACTCCGAGAGCTGGCTCTGAGGGAGCTGGATCAGTGTCAAGGACTCTCCGCTTGTAAATAAAGGGTGGCTTGGTGAGGGGAGTTATTTCACTTCCTTGCCTTACCAATCCTTGCCATGCCATGCTATTTAGTGCAGCACCAAAGCAGGCAACTTGCCTTACTAAGCAGCCCTCAGTTTAAGGGTTAAACACCTTATTGTATAGCAGTGTACCATGCTACTCTCATATCTCATCATCTGCCAGCATTTAATGCTGCAAACACGTGGCATATGCAGCAAACAGACAACCATGACAGGAGAGTAGTCCTCAATATAGTCCATGGATCAGGAGGTCCTTACATATTCAGGTTAGGGCTGGAAGGAACACTAACTCCTATTTTCCATCATGCCGGCAAAATACACAATAGGGTAAGAAATGGCTGTGACAACTCTTAGACTGTGCAGGAAAAGATGCTCAACTTGTGAGGGAGGAGACTGCAGCAAACACAGATCCTAGGGCTTTTAAAGGGAAACAGCCTTGATCACAGGCCCAGCACAATAGCACATGTAGGCACACGGACTGTCTACTCGCTGGCCATCCTACAGCATTGGCCTTGTCTGTGTCTAGCAACTCCCTCACACTGCCACTGCTAGACAACTCATTGATAGCTACACCTTTGCGCACAGAGAGAGAGCCAAACGTTGATCCCCCTGCCTGCAGATGGTGCGGTAGGCTTTCAGCACAGGCCTCCACCCATTGAACTTGACCTATGGCCATGAGGTGTTGCCAGATGGTGTGAAATACCTTAGCACCAGGAGACTCACAGGCACCTGAAAGTTAACTTCAGGAATATTTGTGTGTAAATTGAGAATAACTTACAAACTGTTTCCAGCTGTGCCATCAAAAGTCGTTCATCCACCTTTTTTTGTCCCTTTCTCCGCCTCTCACCACGTCTTCGTGTATTCCATGGTTCCACAGTTAAGATGTAAAGAGCCTGTTGTCCCTGGAGGTTTGGGAGGGCAACCTTAGGGGAACTAGTGTCTACACAGGCCAGGGATGCTAGGAGTCCTCTTGCCAGGAACGAGTTGACTCTTCTCAATCTGAATTTCCCAGGGCCTAAGGGGTTCAGGCAGGTAGAGGACCTGGCCACCTTGGCAGTAGTCTAGATTAGAGTGGTGCTGGAAAAGCACTGCAGTTCAGGAAGCATCCGAGGTGCAGTAAAATCAGGCAGAGAGCCTGAAGGATGGAGAGATAAGTGAGAGGAGGGTGGGGGTGGGGAGAAAGTAGCAAAAAGTACAATAGGCGAGTGGGGGAGGGGATGAAGGTAATAGGTTGGGGGGAGGGGTGAGTGGATAGGTGGAAAGGAAGATAGGCAGGTAGGACAAGTCATGGGGACAGTGCTGAGCTGGAAGTTTGGAACTGGGATGAGGTGGGGGAAGGGGAAATGAGGAAACTGTTGAAGTCCACATTGATGCCCTGGGGTTGAAGTGTTCCGAGGCGGAAGATGAGGCCATCCCGTATTCCCAATTCCTCTGCCTCCGCCGTATCTGCTCCCAGGAGGACCAATTCCATCACAGAACACACCATATGACCTCTTCTTTAGAGACTGCAATTTCCCTTCTCACGTGGTTAATGATGCCCTCCAACGCATTGTCCACATCCCGCACCTCTGCCCTCAGACCCCCCTCCTCCCACCGTAACAAGGACAGAATGCCCCTGGTGCTCACCTTCCACCCTACCAACCTTCGCATAAACCAAATCATCCGCCGACATTTCCGCCACCTCCAAACAGACCCAACCACCAGGGATATATTTCCCTCCCCACCCTTTTCCGCCTTCCGCAAAGACCGTTCCCTCCGTGATTACCTGGTCAGGTCCACACCCCCCGACAACCCACCCTCCCATCCTGGCACCTTCCCCTGCCACCACAGGAATTGCAAAACCTGCGGCCCCCCGTCCTCCATCACCTCCATCCAAAGCCGTAAAGGAGCCTTCCACATCCATCAAAGTTTTACCTGCACATCCACCAATATCATTTATTGTATTGATTGCTCCCGATGCGGTCTCCTCTACATTGGGGAGACTGGACGCCTCCTAGCAGAGCGCTTTGGGGAACATCTCTGGGACACCCGCACCAATCAACCACCGTCCTGTGGCCCAACATTTCAACTCCACCTCCCACTCTTCCGAGGACATGGAGGTCCTGGGCCTCCTTCACCGCCGCTCCCTCACCACCAGATGCCTGGAGGAAGAACGCCTCATCTTCCACCTCGGAACAATTCAACCCCAGGGCATCAATGTGAACTTCACCAGTTTCCTCACTTCCCCTTCCCCCACCTCATCCCAGTTCCAAACTTCCAGCTCAGCACTGTCTCCATGACTTGTCCTACCTGCCTATCTTCTTTTCCACCTATCTACTCACCCCTCACCCCCCGACCTATCACCTTCATCCCCTCCCCCACTCACCTATTATACTCTATGCTACTTTCTCCCCACCCCCACCCTCCTCTCACTTATCCCTCCAACCTTCAGGCTCTCTGCCTGTATTCCTGATGAATGGCTTTTGCCCGAAACGTCAATTTTACTGCTCCTCGGATGCTGCCTGAACTGCTGTGCTTTTCCAGCACCAGTCTAATCTAGGCTCTGGTTTCTAGCATCAGCAGTCATTGTTTTTACCACCTTGGCAGTACCCTGAATGGAAAGTGCAGAAAGCTCTGTGTTTGGTTCCACCTTTGGACACAGATGTCAGACACCCCTCCAGCTACATGGTCTCACTCTTCCTCGTTAGGGGCTGTCTTCTCCTGGAGTGAGCATAAAGGGGACGTGAGTGAGATGACAGTGAGTGGCAGTACTGGTGCATGTGAAAGAAAAATGGTGAGGGACTGAGGAGGCAGCTGGGTTAGTGAGAAGTTGCCTTGGGTTGAGGGGGCAGAGATGAGTAGGAGAACGTGCTACAGGCAATTGCGAGAGGGGTAGAGCACAATTGTCTATTCTGTGGCCATTCTACAGCATTGGCCTTGTCTGTGTCTAGCAATTCCCTGGCACTGGCCTGCTGGAAACATATTGATAGCTACACCTTTGTGCACAGAGAAAACCAAACATTCTATTTGTTCAATGAGGAAGGACAAAAAGTGTGATCGTGACCCAGTGCCATGTGGATGCATTGATCCCCCTGCCTACAGATGGCACAGTAGGCTTGGAGCCTTGGAGGGGGGTGGGTGCAGTAGCAGCAACTGAGTCAGTATGCTGTGGCAGGGAGGAAGGTATGGCGCTTACCCTGGCAGAACAGAGAGGGTCATTGACCTTCTTCCTGCATTGTTGACCATTCCTCTGTCCCCTAGAGATGGCACTGACCCTAGTGGCAACTTCAGATCAGGCTGGCAAGGTCTGGTGGTGCAGTCTTTTCCCTTGACCCACCGAGAAGGGGACACCTCTCCTCCGGAACACCATGACCAACAGGATTTACAGGTCCCTGTCAGAGAATCATGCTGGCATGTTCAGAGACCAACCTTGACCAGGTGCACAACAGACTTTGAAAGATGGTGTGGACACGAGGGATGTCAACATTTCAGTGGAAATTCACTGGCTAGTGAGTTGTTGTGGATAAAGCACATGATCAGACGGCTTGGAAATCAGAAATGAGAGATACCATAGAAGTGTGGTCGGTAAATAAAGTGGCAAGTTTGAAAAGCTAAGGCATGACAAATCGTTAGGCCTCACTGATAAAAAGCTCCCTAAAACACTTAGCACAACTCAGACTTAGCCAAAAGAATGTAAGATTCAGCTCATTGTATTTTCAGTTTTCTCTTTCATCTGTTTTTATTAGTTTGTTATATAAAAAAAACTTGAAGGTGGTGTGATTAGCTGCCCTTTGGGAAATGAAAAGGCTAATAATTTTCCAAGTAGCATGGAAAAGTGGTGTTCCACAAGGATCTGATGACAAACAGCAGGATGGTGGAGTCAGGGCATTTGGCAGCCTGGCGTGCCTCATGTGGTGACAGCTTAAACAAAAAATTGAGAAGTACCAGCAAGCTGGAAGAAACTAGAATGACAGATAGGTGCAAGGTATTCGAGTGCTGAGTAATTAAAAGGAGTAATTTTGTTTGCACTGCTTTAGGGCCAGGGAGCTATGGAGGTCAGAAAATACAGCTGTTATGAGAATGCAGCTTAGAGCAGAAAAGAATGTGGGAAACGCTAATTGGACTGGTTAGAATTCACGCAGTGTGGAAATCTGGGAGGTCAACAATGGAAACATAAATAGCCTGGTCTGGCAAATGCATGAGAAGTGTTTTTCCTGCATTGTGCATGAGTTAGGGGCAAGAAATGGATACTGCTGCTGTGGAGATAAGTTGTGATATTGGATTTCGACTCAGAGCTAAGCACAACACAACACTGTGCCATGTGTCTCTTCACTATGTGAGGGCTTCTAGTTGGAATTAGGAGCCGTAATTGCAAAAAATTAACTTTGGTCTCTCAATAGACATCTGTTCATTCTGTCAGGATATTCAAATCAATGCAGTTCCTCTGGACTGCTACAAAATTAGTGGCATATCTGGATAATGGGCAAGATCACATGTCTGTGGTCTTTACATTTTATTCACTCGTGGGACATGGGCATTGCTGGCTGGCTGACTTAAACCAGTTGGGCATTTAGATACGACATGCATTGGAACTCTGATAGTTAGATGGATTCCAGCTATATCATCCTCGGCTGTGCAGGCTCCAACCAGTATTTCTTGTCCAATGAGATGGGTGTAATTATTTCCCCTTTGTAAACACATCATTAGTTCTTCCTTTTATACAGCTATGAATCACAACTTGCAAATGCTCCCCGTAGAGGCCCAAAGGATCCAATTGCATCGAAGCTGACTGGTACTCTGACGTTAACACCGATAGCAGTACTTCCCAGTCCTTAAATCAGCTAACAGCTTGATTATTACCTCTGCAGCAAAGTGAAAGCTGCAAATATAGATCTCCTCTGACTTGCCAAAATAAGAATGACATGATCTGTGTGTGGAACCCAAACCATATAACCTACCCAGTCAATATAATTGTCAGTTCACAAGGCAGTTGGGAATACTTTTAGGAACTAGTCAGCCATGTACAAAAGGGAAACTGTAAGGGAGCACATATTTAAACATTACATTGGGATAGTAAGGATTGTTGGCTGTTTAAATGCTAACCAAGGGATACTTGGAATAACCAGGCAGAAAGATGGTAAAGCCAAAGGCAAGGGAGTTCAGAATATTGTTAGATGCATTTATTATTTTAAATTACTGGAAAGAGAACCCAATGGCCTTTCCTTATGTTTTACTTCTTTACTTTGACCTTATGCTGTCTTGATTTTAATTAATTCTCTTTACCTTTATAATGAGATGCTATGCTAAAATATTTTTATGTTGATGTGAAGGTTCATAGCATATTATTATTTGAGTATTGGGTTCTGATGTGAAGGAAGGATGCAGAGCTTTAAATTTGATTTGCATTTTTATATTATGTGTGATTAAAAGGGAAAAGACAAAGGACTCAAGTTTTTCTAACTTAAGATCAGGGCTTCTTCAGAAATGCAAATGGTACTTTAAAACTGACATGTCCCTCATCATGCAGGACAGTCAGGGATGACAAACCAGGCCCACTCTTTCACAGAGTAAGTAAGTGTGAGGGTAGACTGCCGTGAAATTATGCTCAGACTCAAAACGTGTGGTGCTGGAAAGGCACAGCCGGTCAGACAGCATCTGAGGAGCAGGAGAATCGATGTTTCAAGCATAAGCTCTTCATCAGGAACGTGCACATTCTTGATGAAGAGCTTATGCTCGAAACGTCGACTCTCCTGCTCCTTGGATGCTGCCTGACTGGCTGTTCTTTTCCAGTGCCACACTTTTTGATTCTGATCTCCTGTCCTCACTTTCTCCCAGGAAATTATGCTGCCAGGCGGGTAGGGTGTGGAGTGCCAGGTAATCTGTATGCCAGATGGGCAGGGTGCCAAATAGGGTACGAGGTGGGTAGGGTGCCATGTAGCAGGTAATTAGCTTGCCAGGGCACAAGGTGACAAGGTGGCCAGGTGAGCAATTGTGAGTTTAATATAGTTTGGGGTGGACTTCAGATTTCAGATCCACTGATGGGATCAGGGATAAGTCCCATGAGGTTGATGGGATGTGTCAGGATCTAGGGTGGCAGGTGTGTGAGGGTGTTTGGTTAGGAGGGGGTGAGGTAGAGTCAATTTCAAGGTGAAGAGTGGGAGGGTTTCAGTTAATAAGCGAGTGGAAGAGAGATACATTCCCAAGCCTAGTGATATGCCCTGGGAAGATTTGGAGAAGGGGTGTGGGATTTTAGTTTCAAAATAAAAATAACTTTTTAACCACCTATTTTTGTGAAGTAATGACAATTGCTTCTAGTTATGCCTTTATGCCACTTTATAGTCTGCTGGTGTCTGCTATTTTTCAGATGATATCAGTCTCACCTCTCAGTTCAAGTTCCATCCCAAGGCTTGAGTATAAAAATCAAGGCTAACATTCTTATGCAGTACTCAGGGAGTATTGTACCGTACTTTCAGGGGCATTGTCTTTCTAATGACATGTTAACTAAAGCTTCATCTGCCTGCATGGGTGGTCTAACAATCCCATGGTGCTATTCGAAGAAAGACAGGTGAGTTCTTACTGTTGTCCTGACTGTTGTAGATGCATCCAAGTCACTGAAAGGGTTAAGATTGAGGAGTGCCTTGAGAACACCCCACAATGATGTCAGCATATGGGCAGAACTGCTTAGCATCTCAGGGGAATATAAACATCCAGGTCCTGCTCACAATCCTTGCAAAATAACTATCAATGCTGCCTGCAACTATTTGCCAACATGCAACAAACACTTGTTCAGTACAAGTCTCTGCCAGGTGGACTATAAGTGGTTTTCCTCTGCCACACTCGACCTTCCAGATCCCTACACTCAGAGAAGATTGTGGCAGCAACCCAGCACATGGTGAGGTGTAGACATGGTTTAAGGAACTCACTACATGGTGAGCCGTGTGGATTTCATTCGGTTGCACGTACAACAGCGACAAATATTTATCTCTCAGTCAGCATCACAAAATCAGGTCATCTGGCCTTTATTGCATACTGTTTGTGGGAGTTTAAGCTCTCAGATCGGTTTCTCCCATTTTGTACATGACAACAGTGACTGCACTGGACATGAAGTACTTTGAAATATCCAGTGATCAAGAAAAATGCTACATAAATGGGAATGTTTCTTTCAAACCAACAAGACCTTTTCAAAATCTAGTGCTGGTGCAACCTTTGATAAGTTGCAGTTTGATCAATTTCATAGCATTTTCCATTGACTTTTAAAAATATTCTTTTAAAAGAGAATTGCAATTAAGAATTCTGCCCAAGTCCAGTTTTAATCTTTCAGTGATAATGTCAATCATCTGATGTAAACACTGTGAGGTGGTCAGCCAGCTAAGACATCATTGCCAGTAACTCCTTTGCACTGGCATAACTCAAGATAGGCGCAGCAGGTCAGGCAGCATCCAGGGAACAGGAGAATCGACGTTTCGGGCATAAGCCCTTTTTCAGGAAAAAGGGCTTATGCCCGAAACGTCGATTCTCCTGTTCCCTGGATGCTGCCTGACCTGCTGCGCCTTTCCAGCAACACATTTCCAGCTCTGATCTCCAGCATCTGCAGACCTCACTTTCTCCTCATAACTCAAGATAATATAACTACTTTACATTTTTGAATCAGTTACATTGCTCATTAACTGGAAACTAATTAACTCTCTTATTTGAACAATGACACAGTATGTTTCAATCTATAGTTCTAACGTATAAAGATTTTCAGTCTCCAAGGTTACAAGTTCAAAACTGAATCATGTGAGGAAAGTAAACAGTGACCAACTTCCTTAACAGCACTGCAGTATATCAATAAAATCAAAGGCTTTATATGAGGCACCTCAGAGTGTCCAACTTCAAATAACTGCTCTCTCCACCTGTCCTGTCACCTTCATGAACATATACATCCACATCCTTCTATTGAAGCTACCTTCTTGCAAACATGAATTTTAAACATATCCATTCCACTTGGGATCTACCTTTCGTGCATCTTCAAAGGGACTTTATACTTAGTCCACTCATTGTGGAATGATTGTGCAACTTTATCATGTAACATGGCGTTACATGTTACATGAAGAAGGCGTTTGGTATGCTTTCCTTTATTGGTCAGAGTATTGAGTACAGGAGTTGGGAGGTCATGTTGCGGCTGTACAGGACATTGGTTAGGCCACTGTTGGAATATTGCGTGCAATTCTGGTCTCCTTCCTATCGGAAAGATGTTGTGAAATTTGAAAGGGTTCAGAAAAGATTTACAAGGATGTTGCCAGGATTGGAGGATCTGAGCGACAGGGAGAGGCTGAACAGGCTGGGGCTGTTTTCCCTGGAGTGTCGGAGGCTGAGGGGTGACCTTATAGAGGTTTACAAAATTATGAGGGGCATGGATAGGATAAATAGACAAAGTCTTTTCCTTGGGGTCGGCGAGTCCAGAACTAGAGGGCATAGGTTTAGGGTGAGAGGGAAAGATATAAAAGAGACCTAAGAGGCAACTTTTTCACGCAGAGGGTGATATGTGTATGGAATAAGCTGCCAGGGGAAGTGGTGGAGGCTGGTACAATTGCAACATATAAGAGGCATTTGGATGGGTATATGAATAGGAAGGGTTTGGAGGGATATGGGCTGGGTGCTGGCAGGTGGGACTAGTTTGGGTTGGGATATCTGGTCGGCATGGACGGGTTGGACCAAAGGGTCTGTTTTCATGCTGTACATCTCTATGACTCTATAACATTGTTTGAAATATAAGCCTTCATAATGGTTGGGAAAAGTGGAACCAAAAGGAGAGCAAGTGATCTAACTTGTTTCTATGAATAATGATAACTGACTAGAATCAGTCATATCATTGTCTTGGATGTTGAAAAATGTTTTGTTTTTATTTTGTATTTAATTAAATGTCTCAGACCCTGGTTAGTAGCATAGTAAGGCCAGCTAGATAACATAACCTTTTTCACTTACTTTTGCAAGATAGTGATAAATTATATGTTTTTTAGGTTGTTCCAATGGGCAATGAATTAGTTGCGAAGTGAAAGCATTCCAATTCTGCAGCATCCAAACAGATTGGGAGATCTGCACCATCAAATGTTAAACTGTACTGATGAGAAATGTTTTAGGAAGTCATTATCTACAATGAAAGACTATCGCCTGCTGGGAGGGATTTTGTTTCTCATTAAAATTATTTGTTTCAAGGAATGTTATTTACGTCTTGTTGCCAATTCTTTTCATCCTTCCCATCTCCTAAAGTCACTTGTTGTTTCATAGCTAATGAGCACCATTCATTACAAACACACATTTTGCCTGTAGAGTGAGAGCTGGCAGATTATCCCACTGTAGAGGCATCATCATAAAACTCAAAGCCAATTTCCCCAGAGCATCACACCCAAGGAGTTTCAAAAGGGGATTATTATGATCAAGGACAGGCAGCCTGATTTGTTTTGTTTTTCTTAGTCCAGGGAGACAAAAATCTACTACACACTCCTCAAGCAACAACAGTTAAGATTATCAAACTTGGCACAAACTGGGATATTCTGGTCTATTTGGCTGAACTCCACACCAATTTATTCTGAAATCCTTTAAAACACATGTATCCGAAATGTAAGATCCAAGTCGGCCAAAGCAAAACAGATTATAAAATTGTGATATCTGTTATTGATAAACTAAGACAAATACTTTTAGGAAATAAATAAATTTATGGGGGAGAATCGTCCTTTTCGTAGCTAAGTCCAAGTTACGTCAATTTTTCATCATGAGGCCAAGCAGCATTTCTCATGCTATTTCCCAAATTTGTCACATGATTACCTACCATGCTTCTGTGGCATTTCTCAAGTCCCATGTTCACTCTATGTTACCAGAGTTACAGGAGAATTGAGGATCAGGAGGATATTTGACGAATTGTGCCTGCACCAACTCAATAAGTAAGTATCGTTACCGAGTGCTAATCTCCTGCTTTTCCCTCATTCTCTTGCACATTATTTCTACCCAAATAATCATCAAATGCACTCTTAAATTCCATAATTGAAGTTGTCTCCACCACACGTGCAGGCATGGATTCCAGCCCCTAACTATATGCTGCTGGTGGTTGGGGGGGTGGGGCGCGGGGGTTCCGGATTGTTCCTTTGCTTCTGAATGGTTGCATTTTTGTTCTTGTTCCTTCTACAGGCAGGAACAGTTTTTCTGATATACTTTATCCAACATGCTTATGATTATGAAAGCCCCTATCAGATCTTCTTCTCTCCAAGGAGGGCAATCCCAACTTCTTCAGTCTATCCTCATAACTGAAGTTTCACACCCCTGGAAACATTCTTGTGGATTGTTTCTGCACTGTCTCCAATGCACCCACATCCTTCTTATAACATCCAGAACAGCACACAACACTCCAGCTGAAGTCTAATAAGTATATTGTACAAGTTCAACATTGCCTCCTTGCTGTTATGCTCTATGCCCCTATTAATAAAGCTGAGGATACTGTACTCTTTCTTAACTGCTTCACCTCTCCTGCCACTTTCAATGATCTGTACACATTTACATCCAGGTCCTTCTACTCTCATCCATTTTACCATATGCCATTCCTGAAGAAACCCACCACTCATTGGACATCCACCAAAAGACTAACATTTCTCGCAAATGTGCAATCTTTGAAAACAGAGTGTGTACTGAGGCAAGTATTGGCAATCCGGCATTGCCCTTCACCAGCAGCATTAAAGTTACAACAACTACAGAACCACATGGCACATCGACAGTATGGCTGTGATTCACTCACATGCACAACCCCATTTTTTAAGCTTAGACTCTGTTTAACTGTTGGGCCCCTCAGTAAGTTTCCTGTCCTTAACTATACTCCATCTGGACAACTTCTCTAAGTCAGTGCTCCCCTGCCCCCGATGCCCCATGACACCCTAATCTTGCAATACCCAGTCAGGTAACATCACATAAAGGAAAGCAATTAGACAAATACAAAGAGAAACGTGAGTTCTTATTTACAGAAAACAAAAGGGAATATAAACGTAACCAACAGAGACTGACCTTCATCTCCATAAGGCCAACCAGATTTCAGCACTATGACCAAAGATTACTTTACAGCCAATGACTGTCTGTGGCACCCAACTCTCTTCTAATATAACTGGAGTCAATGCGGTTCTGTAGCAACCCTCCAATGCTACTGATCTCTGTCACAGACAATGGTAGTTTTCGCCACCCAATGTCCTCAATCTCCCTCCTCAGATGACTGTTACCTTACCCCCAGCTCCTTTGCATCATGGACATTACCTCATTGCCTGCTGCTATGGTGCAGGGCACTGGATGATGCAATGGGATCTGTCCAGGATGTGGATATGCTCAGACCAATCCAACTAGTGGAACCCCATTTCCAGCTGCCTTACCATTTGCTATAACAAGGTTTATAGCACTGGCATTGTGTCCTGCTCATCATAAGGATGGAGATCATGGGGAGAGACCTCTGGATCTCCTGCAATCCCACAAATCGAGAGCCCTGTGGCCTCAACCTCTTCCCTATCTCATCATCCTCCACACCGCTACTGTTCCTGGGCTTGGCCTCAGTCCTGCTCCACCTAAATCTGCAGCGACCAACATGCCACCAGCAGCAGGGCCCAGGACTCTCAATGGAAATTGGGCACAATAAGAGTGAAAGAGATGCTTTGATCTCAGATCATACCCTATGGATGGGGTGGGAGCAGTGATCACACTTCACCACATAGTGAGTCATGCTGAACAGGGATAATAAAGGAAATGCCTGCATCATTCATCCACACTCAGCCTCAGCGTATGCAGCAACTTGGTGACGATTTCATGCCAGCTCAGTGACAACCAGATGTCATTGCAAAGGCAGTGCCTGCAGCTCAATTGTAATGACCCGGGTAGCCCAACTGGAAGGAACATTGTTTTTTTTTGTTTAACACCAAAATGGGACCATTACTCGTGGTGTACATAAAATAATACCATGCTGAGACGTGATGTGGAGGTGCCAGTGGTAGACAGGAGTGGACAAAGTTAAAAATCACTCAACACCAGGTTATAGTCCAACAGGTTTATTTGGAAGCACTTTCAAATAAACCTGTTGGACTATAACCTGGGTGTTGTGTGATTTTTAACGTCATGCAAAGATGGACAGTTTTGTAGACCCAGCCCTGGGTGCACTTTAGTCTTTTTATTCTGACAAGTGCTCTTACACACAACTGAATGTTGCTTTTATTTTTATAACCACATCACCAAATCACCTATAGCATTTCTTTTTTCTATTAACTGCCAGTAGTAAATCATCCGTGTTTCCAAATGAATAATTTATGTGCAAAGTAAACCATCAAAGGTGAAGGAGAGATGGGGAGAGTGAGAAGGGGGTTAATTCAATGTGAAGTTGGAAGGGAAAATAAAACACAATAGCCACCACAGTGCCCATGTCACTATAAAGGCCTAAAGAATATTGTCTGCTCCCTCTCCAAGGACACCCGGGCACCAAAATAACCGCAGAAGTGGGCAGACAGTCAACAGGTCTGGGTCTGCATCTTTTTTTTTTAAATCAGCCTGTTCAGTAATGTTATTACACACCTCTGGAATAGTTAGATCTCGAATTTAAGCATCCAGCTCTGAGATAAAGACAGTACCACAGAGTCTGGGTCTGTTTTATAAAGGGTTCAGGTGAGTTCCAGCTCAAAAGGCCATTGCCTGTTTCTAGGGGAACTCATACTGAATGAGCTCCACAAGGAGATTAACTAGTGATTCCCATGGGCCTTGTAAGGGTCATCACAACTACCCTTCAAACCCTATACCTACATCAAATGCTTCACTTTCCTTCACAATGCATTCAGCACAAACAACCATTACACTTACATGACAGACAATGAAGCAATATTAAGTGACACACATAAAATGCTTGGAAGTTGCAAGAGCAATGGTACCCCTTTAGCCATACTAGCTTTTATCACTGCTATTCCTGATAACTTCATTATTATTGAGATGCTGAGTTCAATTTCCAAATCCAATGACATGTAGCAATTCAGCTTTGATCAGCATCTAATCACTAAGCACAATCACACTGCTTGCATAGCAAGCGATGAACTGATTGCAAATGTGCTGTGGCTGCACTATACAAGTTGCTGCTTCATGTTTTCATCGTAACAATATTGTGACTTCCAGCAAGTGTGGATTCTGTTTTCATCCATCAAAATGTTTACTCCTCCCACCTGGGTGTTGCTCTCTTTGTACTGTTGGATATTCCTCCCATTCATCCAGAGTTGCCCCTGCTATTACTACCCCAACTTCCACAAATGCCTCTGCTTCCCCCCTGCCAAACCTCAACTCCTCCACTCTATCGACAATTGATCCTCCTGCTAGCCCTATTGACCTCACTTGCACCCTCCTGGAAGATCAGCAGACAGATACCCAGGACTAAATTGTCCTAAACCTCTTAGTAATTTTGCCCAGTCCCTCAACATGACTGATCAGATAACTGTCTGCTATGTTGCAGCTGATGCTTTGCAATTGCCCTGACTGTTTGTGCTGGCCCTTCAGCACTATCCAGTGAACACACACCCGGATTGTATTGGGAAAGTTCCCCTGACCATGATCATCCCAAATGGATGACTGACCATGGCAAAGCCCCTGAATTGTGTACAGACTGTGTCCATGACTGATAGTACTGGGGCTATCAACTGTAGACCTTAAAATATCAATAACAGAAGCTGCAAGCACACCATACCACACCCACAACTCATTCTTTAGCATGTTTACGCTGTTTCCATCTCTTGCTTGAAATTGGAAAAATTGAATTGATTTTATTTCCAGTTACCACCCCACTCTTGTCTTCACTTGGTTCATCTCTGACCTCTCCCTACCCTTCCCCAGTATCTGTTTCCATTTCTGGGAATAGGCTGGGCACCAACATAGACTGCAAACCCACTGACTCCTACAGTTACTCAGACTGTACATTCTCACACCCTGCTTCCAGTAAAGACTATTTCATTCTCCGAGTTTCTCCTTCTCTGTTCTGATTATGTCACTTTCCGCAAGGGTGGGGGGGGGGGGGCCTTAGAAATTTCCAGCTTTTCCTCAACCAAGGATTCCCTGGAACTGTGGTTGACAGGGCTCTTAGCCATATCAGACCCATTTCCCACATTTCTACCCTCACCCCTACTCTTCTCTCCCACAAGACCAAAAGGATCCTTCAGGTCCTCACCTCCTAATCCACTAGTTTCCACATCCAAAAGGATCATCATATGCCTCTACTTCTGCCACCTCCAGCACAATGACACTACCAGACACCTACTCGTCTCCCCGTTCTTGTCAACCTTCCGCAGGTACCATTCCCTCCTGGACAGCCTGGTCCATTTCTGCTCCATTTCCAACACCTCTCACATTCCCACAGCCTCTTTCCATGCAATCACAGAACATCTAGTATCTACCCATTTACCTCCTCCTCCCTCACTATTCAAGGCCCCACACAATCGTTCGAGGTGAAAATTGATACACCTGCACTTCAATCAATCCAGCTTCCTGTATTCACTATCCACAGTTGGGTCTTCTCCAACTGGGGAGATGGAATACAGACTGGGCGATCGCTTTGCAGAACACTATATTCTGTCTATAAAACTGACTGTGAGTTTCCAGTTGCTGGCCTTTTCAACAAACCACCCTGTTCCCACACCAACATTTTTGTCAAGGGCCTGCTGGAGTGTTCCAGCAAGTCATTGCGAGCTTGAAGAACAGCATCTCATTTTGCACGTGGGGACCCTGCAACATTGAGTCCAATAGCTTTAGAGCCTGTCTCCATCTTTGTGTTTTTTTTACCCGCCTCCACACACTAGTCCTGTCATGACATGGGTTGCTTTCAGCATAGCCTAGCCATTGTTTCCTACCAAAAGTTCTCATTGTTACATATCCACTTCCTCTTCTCTCCTGGCCAATATCTCGTCCACCCTCTGACGACCCCTTCTCCCGCCTCCAACACACCCCATCCACCTGGACACCCCGTGCTGGCCTCTTACCTGCCCTCGATCTCTTCATAGCCAACTGCCGCCGCGACATTAACCACCTCAACCTCTCCACCCCTCTCACCCACTCCAACCTCTCACCCTCGGAACGTGCAGCCCTCCACTCCCTCCATTCCAACCCCAACCTCAC
>NC_057724.1:26493198-26521849 GCF_004010195.1 Chiloscyllium plagiosum
GGTTCCTAGGCGGAAGATGAGGCGCTCTTCCTCCAGCCGTCGTGTTGCTATGGTCTGGCAATCGAACTCAGCACCACCTTCCTAACCTGCAATCTTCTTCCTGACCTCTCCGCCCTCACTCCGGCCTATCACCCTCACCTTCACCTCCTTCCACCTATCGCATTTCCAACGCCCCTCCCCCAAGTCCCTCCTCCCTACCTTTTATCTTAGCCTGCTTGGCACACTCTCCTCATTCCTGAAGAAGGGCTCATGCCCGAAATGTCGATTCTCCTGCTCCTTGGATGCTGCCTGACCTGCTGCGCTTTTCCAGCAACACATTTTCAGCTCTAATCTCCAGCATCTGCAGTCCTCACTTTCTCCTACAATATCAAAAATCCCCTTGTCTGCCTTCCCCTTTCATTTCTCTCTGTATCTGTCAAGACCCCATCTCCACCTAGCTGCACAATTCTCTCCCCAACCCATCTAACTTCACCTCCAGCATAAATACCACCTTTTCCTGGCTGCTATCAGTTCTGAAGAAGTCACCAGACTCAAAATGTTAACTCTGCTTTTCTAGATGCTGCCAGACCGGCCATGTTTAGCCAGAGTTTTTTATTTTAATTTCAGTACTTCATACCTTTTCAACTTGTGTAAATAAATACTGAATAATAAATGGATCTCAGAAAAAGTTATGAATCAAACAATGTCTTTCCTAAGGTGCAGCTGTTTCAATAGACTAATAGATGTTGAACTCTTAGTCAAGAGTGCATTGTGAAGTGCATATTGTCATTTTGCTACATTTCTTTCTAAGACTTTCAAATTAACTTTCATAAATTTTACATGCAATGTAAAATTTCATATTGTCACTGATGAGCAACATAGTATATTTTGAGACAATTAGTTGCACAATATTTACATTCCAATCATGATTATCCCATAAAAGATAAAGGTATTCCTGGAGTAGGACAAATGATAAAGAGGCTATCAGCCAACAAAAAGAGGAAAATATTACTAATGACATTCCAGTTACATGATCGTCCATTGATTTACACCTCTGCTCATACAATTATTATGAAGAGCCTTTCATTTTCATGCTGACATTCAATGGAAATACACTGCAAAACCTTCACTTAGCTCATTGAAAATTAGTCACAAACTTGCCAAATGTTCACTCTTGCCAAGCTTCTCAATAATCTGCCAATGAATGTCATATTCAGGCAGGTAATGTTATGCAATAGTCAAACTTAAAAAAAATACTTCAGATGATAATTACAATCTTCAACTTTCATTATATGCAGCTATCATTAATAAAAGAACTTGAAAAAATATGAGGGTTGTCATTTGCTATGCAGGATTCTATTCTAGCATATTAATCTGAATGCAAATCCAATCACCCTGTATTATATTTGCAAAAAGTATATATAGATATCCTGTTTAATCACATGAAAGGTTGGCATGCAGCATTTGATAATCCAGTTGAAACTAAAAGCTGAAATACTAAAAAAGACTGAAATATTCTGCAATTTTAACCAATGTATTCAATCATTCTTAATTAAGCATATCTTTCACCTAGCAAGCAGGTTTGGTGACACTATTTTATTGGAAAAAATAATATCATAAATGTTACAATGGTCTCATAGGAAGCATTAGTCAACCTAGATTGAAGGCTCCAATTCAAAAAAACAATATCAAAAAAAAACTGCATTTACCACATTTTCCCAAATGAATAGAAGAGGAAATTTATCTGAAAATTAAAACTAAACAATGAGTCTGGCTGAACCGGACTTTTCTGTGAAAATTGGTGTAATAACCTTTCAGGGGAAGAAAAATAAGTCGACACAAAATATCACATCAATATCACATCAAGGCTATTTGGTGATTAAAGCATGAAGGCTAGAAAATATGAAACACATTGCCTGAGGCAAACACATGACAAATGAGTAGAAGTGCTGTTAAATATGTGCCATTGGGTCTATACATGGTAATTTTTGCGTGCATCAATCTATTGGTTCCCAAAGTCATTCATTTTGATTCAATTTTGACAGTACCCAAATTGTCTTTTGATTTGCACTGGATGCAGTGGTGGTTTAGATTTACAGGCAGTAGACAGCTGCATTTAGATTGGTCCCAGAAGCCTATTGGCAATAAATAGTCTTCTCTAACCTCCCATTAGATTCTTACTTTGGACACAAAGATAGGGAATTGATTAAATCAAGGTGTCATCAATTATGACAATGGAGACTTCATTTATGATAGGTTTCCTCAGGTATAAGTCATGAAAAAGATGAATGGTATCAAAGCCGCCTGCCTGAAGCAGACATTACTCTATTGAGAAGGAGCCCTAGAGGGATATTGGTATAATTAACATTGCAGCTTTTTCCTTTGAGCTGCCATAGGTTTTCTTGACATTTCTGAGTGAAGGAAATTTAATTTGACCTATTTTGTTATTTTCATAGCTCTTCCTAGAGTTAACAGCCTAACAGGATGCTGATTTTCTTCAGACAAAAGTGGGATCCTTAACGGAATTCATTTCTCCAGGAAAAATGGCAGTGTTTATGATATGAGAGGAATCTCTTACTTGGCATATTTCCTTCCGTACATCCTCCACTCGTTGTTTCATTACCATTGTGTTTCTCTAAGTTGGATTTTGCCCTTGAAAAAAAATAGCTTTTTTCTTTGTAAAGAGGTCATAGAGTCAATGAACAAAGCACATTCAGATGAATTACTTCGGAACTACATTCTTGGCTTCTATTAACATCTTGAAACTTGATAGAGCAGTATTGTTTCTCTATCAACGCATTGAAAGCATGACTTAACCCAATGAACAAGAACAATCAAATTTACTGTCAGTACTTGTAAAGTAGCTGGTACAGTGGTAGCAATGAGGGACAGTCATCTGGCTGACATCAATGAATCTTCTTCAACTAAGTGAGGGTTTACTAAAGGTAGGCTACCAACTCAAAGTTTGCTGGAAAATTTTGTGTAAATTGTTTATTTAGTGATGCAGTGAACAGAAAAGCAACAGTCAACAATTTCATAATCCCTTGCTTACATTTTGAAGGTCGTGCCAAAATGAATATGAGTACTTGCCTGGTTCCTTCATACTTTCTGGACATAAATTTTAGGCAGGTACTTCGGCAATGCAGAAGCTCTTCATGACAGCTGGCCTTTCCTAAGATTACCCTGCAGGAGGCATTCAGCCAATAATGGAACAAATTCATCAAATGGCTCTTGGATGCTGTTTTCTGTGCTCAGGAGGCATTGACTTTGGAAGCATGATAGCGATATGCAGGTGAATAAATATTGTGAACATTGGCAAGATTAATTAGAGAATGACAACATACTAATGCAGAATTATCTTGCCAAATATGAAATGTGTGGTGCTTGAATGGGTCACATATAATCCGTACAGGGCGCGTGCTGAAAATTATTTGTCGTGATGTTACTTAAAAACACTGAAGTATACAAAGAGTGATTTCTTAAAATCTGCAGCAATGTGAACAGGTAGTGGCATCTAGCAAAGTTGCGGGAACGAGTTGGGCTGAGTGGGTAGCATTTTCTCATCTGAGACAAAAAGACATGATTGAAGCCCCAGTCTAGGATTTGAAGACATAGTTCAACAACAAAGACTGCTGCATTTTCTGAGCTTCCATCTTTGCAGTGGAACATTAAACTGATGCTTTGCTTGTTTGATCAAGATTTGAAGGAAGAGCCAGGATATTCGGAAATAATGGTGGTGTACTTCTGTTAATCCAGGGTCAAGTTTGAGGGATTCTCTTCCCCAAAAAACAGTGGAGTTTGGAGCACTGAATACATATTTTCAAATAGATTTTTTTGACAGGTAAGGGAGCCAAGAGTTATGCAGACAGCAAGTTGGAATTAAGACCTCAGTCAAAAGATCCATGATCTTATTGAATGGTGGAGTGAATTTTAGAGCAGGCTTGAAGGACTGAATGGCCTATTCCTGCTTCCAAGTGCTACGTTTCCAGATTCCTAACTGTCAGGGTGCACTCTTTGATCAGTATTCCTCCTTCAGGCAAGAAAAGTAATATTTTAATTGATTGATCTCATTCATATGTCATTTATAAGACCCAGTGTATAAAAATAGGCCGTGATATTTATTTTCATAACTACAGTTGCTGGCACTTCAAACGTATTTCTTTCGATTCTTTGAGATGTCCTGGGGATATCATGGTTCTCCTTTAGTAGGCCCATGTTATGAGCCAATTCACACAGCTATTTAGAGAGGAATGAAACCATGCACATGTGCATGACTTTCCTAGCTTCTCCACCTTTCCTGTGTGTGTTGGAGACTAAGCCACAAAACATTAGAATTGCACCCAAGTAGCTGCTTTTCAGTATGAAACTTGACAGTGAGCATCAGTGGGCTATTCTACTATGGAAAGCATCGCAACTGATCCCATTCCAGCTCATACGATATCCACACCTGTGAGTTCACTAACAGAATCTGCTAGACAAAGATCAAAGGCTAAAAACTAACAACCAACATTGTCATTCCATTCCCCCAAATTTAAAAGCTAAGATACACTGATGCCAATTTTAGCAGCACTGTCTGCCTTCATACGGGTTTAGCTCACTTAACAGACAAGTTTTTGACTTTTGAACTTTTTGGTACTAATCACGCTTCGGTTCAAAAAGATTTTGTTAAGTTAATAGGTTTGAGAAGCCAGATCATTCAACAAGATTTCTGTCAGGACAAGTGACATTGTGAATTACACATAGCAGTCAAAATGCAACAGTTCTGCTCACTTATTAAGTCTATATTTCTGTTTTTGCATACAGTCACATGCTTTTCATCAGTTATTTTTGATGTTGGGCTTGCATTAGTTTCTTTGTTAAGAGAACGAGATGAATTTTAAAGATGTTGTTATAATAGTGATGAACAATGTTTCATGTTGAGTGATCGACAACACAAAGTCCTCTTCCAAGAGGCAATGATCACTAATAATCTCAGAAACTGATTATCAATCTGCAGACTGTTTATGTTCTTTCAAATGAATTAAAACATGCATAAGACTATTTGTTGGTCTGCAATAAAAATCTGTACTTTGATCATGAACTTTCTCATCATTGCTTTGTTCGAAGCAGTGTCTAATGGATTATCTGGGCATATGTTGAAGCCCAGTATTGCTTAAAGAAATAACAGTCACCTGTATCTGTAATCATCACATTACTGAATTAACTTATTGTATTAGCATCAATTCTGCACTCACGTGACTGAACATTAACAGGTTTATTGACAGTCTATGTAAATAAAGAAATACTAAGAAAGGACCTATCTGGAAAGCTTACAGATTCAGGTCCTACTGCTTGAAATCTGACATCACTTTATCGTAGCTTCTCACACACAGGCTCAGTAGCTGCTCTTAAAGTAAAAGTACTTGCTAACTGTGTACTCACCACTTCCAACACCCACAGTCTTTGAAGACTTGAAAGGTGAAATTTTATTATTTTCAAGGCAGATGTCACATGGGTCTCAGAGGATGTACTTAAGGATCATAATTCGTCAGGCAGCTGCCCATAAGAATGCAAATTACAGCTTGTCAAATATCATGTCTCAATCCAATGTCATCATTCCAGCCTCAGATATTATGGAAGACAAGCAAGCAACAACATCAGAAGTCTACCTGCCATTTAAAAGTTCGTGAACTTGTTCAAAACCCACTGGAATTCCATTTTTTGCTGCCCTCTGCTTTTCTTGAGCATTGGATGGGCAAGTGTTTGGGAGTGCTTTAAAGTAGGTGTGATAAGGTTGCACAAGGCCAGAAGGAAAGGCTTGCCACTGGTTGCCTGGTGCTGCAGATTTAATTGATAAATCTGGAAGCATCAAGATCATTTGTTACCTTTTGGAGACTGCCACAACAACTAAAGACATGTTGAATTCAATTGGGTGAGTGGACCAATGTTTACCCTGTTTATGACTGCCTTCTAATTACTAATACCCGACCACCCTCCCTTGTTTCCTTTACTGGGCGCCCATGTGTCATCCCAGCAACAACCACTACTTGTTTCTAGTACAGCGAAGACTACAGACCTGTCAGCCAACTGGATTGGCTTGGCCAGCAGTTCTCAAGAGGGCCGTAGGGGCAGGGACCCCCTCTCTAAGTCATTAAAGGTTGGCACAGTGCCAACAGAATTTTCATCTGAGCATGAGGAGCCAAGGTATGGATGGGTAGAAGTGAGGAATAAGTGTCCCTATAAATTTAACCCCGTATTTAATATTCCACCTATCCTATGATTCTCACTGGTTATTCTGTTGTTAAACACAGGAATCCCATATTGGCTATTTATTAATGAGCTTGAAACAGAACCTTCACGGTGGCTTTCATTTTTATAACCATTCTCCTTTCACACGGCAGCATTACTTAACACTGGCTGCCTTTCTGACCTTGCACTCCTTGTGTACAATCCCCGAGGAATCGTCTGCTGCTGCTGCTGCTGCCTGGGTCACGTGAACCATTAAGTGCCTGCTGCTGTTTTCTTCACACAGAGTAGTTTCACTGTGTTCCTAATAACATTTTCGTCCCCATCCTCCAGATGTATGCACTGTAATTTTTCTTAACATCAGGAGATGGGAGAGAAGGACAGACCAAGAACAGGTTCTGCACTAACTTTGCTCATTCCACAATTATTAGTCAGGTGAAGTAGTTCGCTCACGCTATCTCCTCAAAAGTTACAGATTTATGACAAAAATGCAAAATGTTACAAGTAAGCATCATTACAACAAGTTTTCTTTGTTTCCATTGTGTACCTTTAAGGAAGGATGTGACAAGAGGACTATATTGTATGTGTTTTGTTTGCTGTAATGACCGTGATTTCTTTCCCAGTGATTATTTTTCACATTTTTCGCACATAGTAAAATTACCATTCCTATGAAATGTTGTGAATCATTTTTATTAATTTCCAAAGCAAACTTTAGTTTTCAAGGAAGGTATGTGGAGAAATGAAACCAGCTCTCAAACCAATACTGCAAAACTTGTTACACTTAAGTTACCAATGACTCTCAATTGCCTTATACAGGTTCAATATTTGTTCCTGTGTCTGAGGTGGACAAACAGGACAGTTTGTTTTATTTACTTCTGGAACGTGGGTATTGCTGACTGGCTAGAATGTATTGCCCATCTCTACTTGCCCTATTGCCTGGCTTCACAAACCTGACCCAGGAAGAACAAGGCTAGGAGGTAGGATTTTTGTTCTTGTGTGCTGGGCTCTCCTAAGAGGTGAGCCAGGTGATCACACTGTAGTAAGAGCAGAGGCTGCCAGCTGCTACTCCATGTATTGGTACTGCAAGGAAGATTAATAAAGACAAATGAAACCACTATGAGCCCACCAGCCCTCAGCCATCATACCCTCCAATCCACACACAATTGTCATGACCCATCCATGTTTATCAATGGCATCTCCTGCATCCACTCATGTGAGCCCACATCCTCCAGCACACTCTATTTATCAATACCAACAACTCCTTAACTCCTAATATTCCCCATATCCTATAGCAAGCCCCCTAAAACCATAGCATCACACATCTGGATGAATATTTATCATCCTTTTGCCAGCATATAAACCTATTTCCCCAACATCACCAAACTTTCTCACCCTCCATGCCAACTCACCCAATATTTACCATAGGTAAACCTCATAAGCCATACTGACATAAAGTTGTCTGAATTGATTATAATACTATTTTAAAATCCTCATTCATAAAGAAAAGTGTTCAATACATTGAAATTCTTTTCATTAAACTTATTTTATGGAAACAAATATTTGGAATTTAAATTATTTAAAAATTGCCTGTTAGTTTTATTAACTATTTTCTCAGTATATCCTCAAATCCCTTGTGTTTCTAGAAGTGTATGTTACATGAACACATTTAGACTCTCCACTTCTAAGCCTTCTCTGGTGAATTATTTTGTAATATAATTAGCATGACCATGGATTAGTTTAACAATTTTCTGTTTTGACCAATGTGTGCAATGTTCCCATTGGAATGTTTCGTTAAGTGAGATCCATGGTAACTGATGTGGTAGAGCTTGGAGTCACTATTCTCACACAGTCTTCTGCTCTTCTCCTCAATAAATAGACATTCGAGTTCCTAAGCAACTTTCTCAGGGAATCATGAGTAAAAGAGGCAAGAATGCTCATTTCCTGGCTTTCACACCTCTTTACCATATTTGAAGCCCAGCTACATACCCCTTGTGAAGCTACAAGCCAGGACCTCTCACTCACACTGTGGTGCTCGAGCATCAATATTCAAGACATGGGTAAAAGGAAAGGAAACCCTGCTTCACCAACAAGAACCGGGTGATGGATGTGGAGAGCGATTGTTTCTCCAAATGACCAACACAGGATGCCACAGCACCAGACCAAGTCAGCCTGGTCTTAAATTTTCAGCCCTGGTCAGTTTTGTGACTTGAGTGAAGTGAGACATGGAGCAATGTAGGAAGGAGATCAAAAATCTTGTGTATTTTGCAAAGATAAGTGCCATCATCTTCTCCCTTCTACCTCACGTTCACAACATCATGCTCACTCTAATTCTGTCACTACAAGGCTCATTGACCACAACACATAGTGTTGCATGCATTTTGTCCACTCAATGGCTCACACTTGCCTCATCTCGCTATATGGCTGGTTACACTTGACTTATAGGCTGATTATGGTTCAACTTTAGTAAGATCACGTGCCTGACTACAGCTAAAGTGGAATCGATGAGACCCTTTACTCTCTGTCATAGTGCCCACTAGAGAACATGGTCCCTCTTTACAGCACTAAGGACTGTTCCCTTCTGACCTCCACACATAGCCACATGCAGTGTCTTTGCTGCATAGACAGCTGGTAAATGCTGCAGCTGTGGAGTTATCTAACATGATGTCATACAGCATCAAGACCAGCACTTGTCTGTGCAGTGCTCCCCCCCCCCCAGCCCCTGTAACATCCTACCTTTCCCTTTGTGCTTAAAAAGACCGATGTAAGCCACAGAGACTGGTAGTCTGCAACTGAGCTTCTGTGAAAAAAAGAAGGCAATGTGGAGTACGCAGAGATTGGAACCCTCCAATTATGCACAAAATGAATGCGCGTAAAGAAAGCAGGATAATAATCAATTGAAGTGTATGTGACCCTTGGAAAACATGATCTGGCAAAAAACAAGCAAGTCATTGGTATCCCTGAGATCCAAAGTGAAGTGTTGAAGGCCAAAGTAGTGTAAGAGTTGATCCAAGGGTAAGCATGATAATGTTGCAGTGGTCATGGGAGATGCAGGGACATTGTGGTGAAGAGACTGTTGAATGATAGCTTGGTCAAACACAGAGTCATGGAGATATACAGCACTGAAACAGACCCTTTGATCCAATTTGTCTATGCTGACCAGGTATCCTAAATGAATCTCATCCCATTTGCCAGCATATGGCCCATATCCTTCTAAAACCTTTCACATTTTAATGCCTTCTAAATGTTATAATTATACCACCCTTCACCACTTCCTCTGGCAGCTCATTCCATACACGCACCATCCTCTGCGGGGAGGAGTTGGCACTTAGGTAGCTTTTAAATCTTTCCCCTCTCACCTTAAACCTATACCCTGTGGTTTTGGACTCCCTATCCCGGGGAAATGACTTTAGCTATTCTCTCTATCCATGCTCCTCATGACTTTATAAACCTCTATAAGGTCACCCCTCAGCCTCCGACACTCCAGGGAAAATAGCCTTAGCCTATTCCAGACGAGACCTCATTAAGGGCCCTCTTGTGACACAGTGGTAGTGTCCCTATCCCTGGATGTGGAGGCCCAGGTTCAAGTCCTACCAGAATTGTGTAATAACATCTCTGAACCACTTGATTAGAAAAATAGGTTAATTTTAAAAAGTTTTTTAAAAAGCATACCTAGGCTCTGCAGGAGGTGGTGGTTTATTTCTCTCTCCAACTCCATTGAGGGTGGCTCAGTGGTTAGTACTGCTGCCTCACGAACCCAGGTTCGATTCTAGCCTTAGGTGACTGTTTGTGTGGAGTTTGCACATTCTCCTCGTGTCTGCATGGATTTCCTCCGGGTGCTCCGGTTTCCTCCCACAGTCCAAAGATGTGCAGATCCGGTGAATTGGCTATATTGGCTAAATTACCCATCGTGTTCAGGGATGTGTAGCCTAGGGGAATGGGTCTGGGTGGGTTACTCTTCAGAGGGCCGATGTGGACTTGATGAGCCAAATGGCTTGTTTCCATACTGTAGCAATTCTTCTATTCTACTCAGCCTCTCCCTATAGCTCAAACCCTCCAACCCAGCAAGATCCATGTAAATCTTTTCTGAATCTTACTTGACAGGTGTAGCAATCAGATTCCTGCTCTGATATCTCTGTTCAGAATTTGTGTTAGCTTTTTCTCAGGGAAACAACGGAGAATTGGAAGTGACACATAAATAAGTTAAGTTGGTAATTTAATATGATGCAAATGCATGGAAATAGGGCAGTCACTACTCAGAGGCAAAAATCTGCAATTGCCATTTAAGGCTTGAAAGAAATGTTACAACTTTTTTTCTTGACATTGAAATTATGTTTTTCTCATTCTCTCCATAGCTTCCTATATTCCTCATCATTGCTCATATCAAAGCAAGGAGGAGAAAGTTCACCAAATATTGAATATTTCAATTAGATTACTTCAAAATCTTACCTAAATTCTTAGCTTTTCATAACTTGCATTTTTTTAAAAATGGATCACCTTGATTGCTTACCCTGCTGATGTTTATTTTGTGATATTTATTTCCTGGTTCCTGCAAGGTATCTGTATTATTAGCATCCTGCAGCATAGAATTTATTCAGGTGCCAAATGTCATTTATCCATTGAAAACAAAACATTGTTATGTATCAAATGCATGGGTGATTTTTAAATTCAACAGCAACCTTTGGCCTATGTCATTTGTTTTTTTTAAATTTCCCTGTGGTACCTGCAAAAATTCCTAAAGTCTGGAATTTCCTTGCTGAGAGCACTTTCTCAGATTTTCTCAGGAGGGTGTTTAAAGTTGCTCTAATCTTCATGTATTCATTGTTCACAAGAACAGATGGTTATTTAAAGATCAGTTATGTCTATTTAACTCTCATTTTGATATGTATTCTACTTAGGTCCCAGCTTTCACAGGTCAGAGAGGATGTGTTTCAGTGAATTTATTTTGAATAGCAAGGGTACCTTTTTGTAAACCTGAGATACCCTGTGGATATAGTTCCAGAAATGTTGGAAGGTGGGGCAATGGGTCAGGTGCCCTTGGGAGGGGGTATGGTCAGATAGCCTTTGGGTCTGTTAAAAGTAGATAAGAAAATTCCTATTAAGTACACAAATCAATTAGAACTGCCAAACTGTCAAAAACTGTCAAACCTGCCAATCTAGAATGCAATTGTTTGCTTGCATTAACTGTTATTTTAAGAAATTTCAAGGCATTGAATGTTTCTTTTCATCAAAGCAACATGTGCAGCTTTACAGCAGAAATCAAGTCAGAAATGATCCTGAGAGGAGAGCTCTTAACATATGACTTGTTCTTGGCAAGGATGGAGAACACGATTAATTGTTCTGAGGATGATAAAAAAATCCAGAGAAGATCTGGAGAGTTGTTTAAGGCCAGATCAAGGTACAAATCAATTTCCAAATTAATAGGCTCTAACCCATGTTGTACAGATAGAAATCCCAAGAGTCTATTCACAACATTACTAATAGCTCCTGCTTCTATCGCGACACTACGGATTTCTTACAGAAACTCAGCACCCACGGACCAGTCAAACTGGGAACATTCCTCGTCACAATGGACGTTTCCGCATTCTACACCAGCATCCCCCACAATGATGGCATCGCGGCAACAGCCTCAGTACTCAACACCAACAACTGCCAGTCTCCAAACACCATCCTACAACTTATCCGCTTTATCCTTGATCACAACATCTTCACCTTTGAAAACCAGTTCTTCATCCAGACACACGGAACAGCCAAGGGGACCAAATTTGCACCCCAATATGCCAACATTTTTATGCACAGGTTCGAACAAGACTTCTTCTCTATGCAAGATCTCCAACCAACATTATACACCAGGTACATTGACGACATTTTCTTCCTCTGGACCCATGGCGAGGAGTCACTGATAAAACTACACAGTGACATCAACAAGTTTCATCCCCACCATCAAACTCACCATGGACTACTCTCGACTATCTGTCTCATTCTTGGACACATGCGTCTCCATCAAGGATGGACACCTCAGCACCACACTCTACCACAAACCCACAGACAACCTCACAATGCTACACTTCTCCAGCTTCCACCCAAAACATATTAAAACAGCTTTCCCCTAAGGACAAGCTCTACGCATACACCAGATCTATTCAGAAAAGGAGGAACGTGACAGACACCTGGAAGTATTCTGGAATGCCCTCACAAGAATGGGATACGATGCCCAACTCATCAACCGCCAGTTCCGACGTGCCACAGCAAGGAATCGTAATGACCTCCTCAGGAGTCAGACACATGCTGCAACCGACAGGGAACCCTTCGTTGTTCAGTATTTCCCAGGAGCTGAAAAATTACGCCATGTTCCTCGTGACCTGCAACACATTATCAATGAGGATGACCGCCAAACCTCAAACAGATCATTGTTCGTAGCAAGCTGCCCGGCTCTCAGGACAACTCCATACAACCCTGTCACGGTAAGCGCTGCAAGACGTGTCAGAGTGTGGACATAGAAACCACCATTATGTGTGGGGACACCTCCTACATTATACATGGCAGGTACTTATGTGACTCAGCCAACGTTGTCTATCTTATACGTTGCAGGCAAGGATGCCCAGAGGCATGGTACATTGGGGAAAGCGAGCAAAGGCTACGACAACGGATGAATGGGCACCACACAACAATCAACAGACAGGAGGGTTCCCTCCCAGTTGGGGAACACTTCAGTGGTCCAGGACATTGGACCTCGGACCTTCGGGTGACCATCCTCCAAGGCGGACTTCAGGACAGGCAGCAGCAAAACGTGGCCAAGCAGAGGCTGATAGCTAAGTTTGGTACCCATAGGGAGGGCCTCAACCGGGACCTTGGGTTCATGTCACATTACAGGTGACCACCATTGCACTATACACACACACAGATACTCCTACACACACACACACTCTCACACACACACAGGCACTCCTATACACACATACACACGGACACACATACACACAGACGCACACACAGACACCCACACACACCCTTACAGACGCACACACTCCTACACTCAAACATGCACCTCATCACAGACTTAAGACACTCTGCACTCACTAACCACACACATACACTTTCTCACACTCACAACCCCCAACCCAGACAGACAGACACACACAGACAAAGACCCACATGCACACATATGTTTTGTGGGGTGAATTTGTACTTGCAGGGTTACATTGTATTTTGCTCAAAAACTGCATGCATTCATGTAGAACTCTGAGCTCAAAAACTGCATGAATTTATGTAAAACTCTGTTATCTCACTTTTTAGATTAGAATCAATCTAAACATCATGGCATAGACAGAGAACACAGGGGGCTAACACCTTCAACATATTGTCTAGCTATCACCATTGTTAACAGCTAACCTGAGAATGCAACTTTTTAAAAAGTAAGTGAAACTATCGCTGTATTCTAACAGATGAAGGGCTTAACAAACAATCAATTTTTCAATGTATAATTTCAGTTACATCACACTGAAAATTTTTGCTATAAATTTGTGTGTTAGGATTGAGCCCTCCACTACCACCTGATGAAGGAGCAACGCTCCGAAAGCTAGTACGCTTCCAATTAAACCTGTTGGACTATAACCTGGTGTTGTGTGATTTTTAACTTTGTACACCCCAGTCCAACACTGGCATCTCCAAATCATGATTACTAATAGCAAGGGTGAGTTCTTTGAAGAATTTGCATAGAAGTTGATCAAGTTGGTAATCATTTCCACTCTGATCAAAGCTTTCTGGCAAAAGGAATGTGATGTACTATTTCTTAAACATGGACATGAAGCCAAAATGGCCAACTTCAATTACATGTGTTGGGTGCAGACAACATCATTTTGATGATCAGCAAAGTGCACCAAACCAACAAGATCTATTAAAAAAATGTGAAGTCACCTGATGAAGGGGCAGTGCTCTGCAAGCTCCAAATAGTTGGACCGTTCCTTATTACCTGTCCTTCGTGGAGAAATTTATGAAGAAAAACACCTTTGACCACAAGTCCATCAGGAAGTGGTCAGCACGTAGTGTCCCTGAGACCCTTTGGGAAAAGGAGAGGGCGGATCCTATCGAGCCCAGACTCGCTGCCCCATTGCACGCTGCCCTCGAAGCAACTGTGGAGGGGACGAGACTGTCACAGACCTCCTTCTAGAATGTGCCTATGCAGAGGAAGTCTGGAGACGAATGCAGTGGTGTTTGTTGAGGTTCGTCCCGAGCAGCTCCGTAACGCGGGGCTCCGTGCTCTACGGCCTGTTCCCCGGGACGCACACCGAGATGAACATCAACTGTACCTGGAGGATCATCAACTCGGTGAAGGACGCTCTTTGGGCAGTCCGAAACCTGTTGATCTTTCGGCTGAAGGAGTTGACCCCAACTGAGTGTTGCAGACTGGCACATTCCAAGGTCCAGGACTGTGTTGAGGGACGCGCTGAAGCTTGGGACAGCTGCCGCCAAGGCGCGTTGGGAAAGACCACCGTGTAACATCTGCCTGTCAAAGAACAGGGAGCCCCCGCAGTAAGTGGGCTCCGCTGACACCTCAGCTAAGTATATGGATGGTAAACGTACAGACCTGTATATACGAATAATTAGTTCCGATCTCTGTATGTAAAGAAATGCAAGGTGCACCTATGAATGGTACAGATCATCAAAATATTTTATGAATAAAGTATATTTTTGAAATTTTAGAAAAAGTAGTTTCAAATAAACCTGTTGGACTAAACCTGGTGTTGTATGACTTCTGTCTGACTTTGTCCACCCCAGTCCAACACCGGCATCTCAACATCTTAAATGAAAGATATTAATTAGATTACCTTGTTGTTTAAAGTTGCTGTGTTATTAATAATACATTGCTAATTCCTTTGTTTAAGCTATAAACTTAGTGTCTGCTACCCGTTATTCACGAATCTGGTAAAGAACCATTGGGATCTATTTTGATTGTTATTGAACGCTTTAATTTTTACTGTGTTGTGGGTACAGGGATAAAAAGACTGATTGCATATGACTGCCTGTTTGTGTTGTAACATAAGTTAAACTGATCTGTCCCTATAGTTGAATGAGGTTAACATGCTGTAGCACAGCAAGGGATTTTTCTAAACCCAAAATGTAATGGATTGGATATTCATGAAATGACTTGCTTTATTTATAAACATCCTCTATTTTTAGCTGTAATTTTACCTGATTGCTCTGTACAAGGCATTGATTTACTGGATGACTCTGTAGGAGTGTGAATTTACACTGGATGCATGTGCCTAAGGTGTGAAATGTGGAGCTGTATGAACTATTTTTGATGCTGCCAATAAAATTAATGAAATGTTTCCCAGTTTAAAAAATTGCTAATTCAGAAAATGAAACTCAAGTTGTGCAACATATTCTTTTAACATTCAACTCCAGTTATAAAGAAGAATTTTTTTTAATCAAAGTCATGTTGCATCTGTAGAAGGAAAGCAAAGTGCTGTACAGACAGATAATTGTTTATTTTATACTTCATGTTGTCATTTCCTTCTTAGGTAATTCCTCAATATTATTTCTTAGGATGCAAGCCTCAGTGAGAAGCCAAAATTTCATGGCCATCCCTAATTGTCTTGAATTGGCTGGCTTGATAAGAGCTGTTAAAAGTCAACCCACTGGTTTGGAATCACCTAAGTCCAATAAGGTAACCATTGCAGATTTGCTTCCCTTAAGGACACGAAAACCAGATAGGTTTTAATGACAATCAACATTGTTACTGAGATTAGCTTTTAATTGAAGATTTATTGACTTACTGCTGCCATAGTGAGGTTTTAACCCATACCCAAGGAACATATTCTGTGCTTCCAGTGATATTAAAAATAAGCCTCCATCTCCTCAAATTTATAATAGTAAGTGGCAGAGTTGCATCCAATACTGTCACCAGGTTTTGTGTTCCCCTCATCCATCCAATTGCCAGTCTCCAAAACTTCCTATCTCGTCCGGATCAAAGTGGCAATGGCTGCAGGTCTACCACTGACTCTTCACCCCCTTTGTCTCATTCTGCAGCTGTACACTTTCTTCTCCTGCAATGGGAAAGGTAGAAAAATAGGGATGAAAGTAGTGCTGAGGATGCATGGAGCACACTTAGGAAGAGTGGTTTTGAAGAATGGGTGTGAGACGGCAATGGGATGACCTAGTGTGTGAATGTTATTTGGTTCTGGCCAGGAGTGAGGAATGGGCCATGTCTGTACCACATATTGTAACTCAGAGAGCATCTTACACTTCCTGACCTGATTTTAACTCACACAGAGTGAGCTTTCCTCCATTTTTTTTTTACCATGGCTCATTCCAGTTTTTAGTACTTCCCCCAGTGCTCTGAACCTTTTAACCAGCACCTTACAGTGAAAGAGTCAAAGATTCAGTCAGCCCAGCAGCCAAAGAACATGGCTTCAATTTACCTTGGCCCTTGGAATCAGTTCAAATCAGTCACAATGTTCATTGGTCTGTGCCCTGTCCAGCCTACTCTTGGGCATTCTTGGACCAACAGTCACTTCGTTGAATTCACTGCCTATAATACCTAGCCTGGACGGCACCAGTAGCTATGGGAACTTAAGGATGTTCATCCACGAATTACTTTGAGCCTGGGCATACACATTAATTAAGTGGATGCAGCATTTTTGTATTTAACATCTGCTGCAAGGAAGTGCACACGCACCACCTCCTTAATCTCAGACATGCAGATACCTTTCTGCAGCAGAATCCCCAGCCCAGAAGGAACATGAATCATTCCCTCCCCATGAGCTGAATGCTGCATGGGACCAACATTGTGACCACTCCCTGCCAAAGCTGATCTGCAATATCAGGCAGCATCTAGGGAACAGAAGATTCGACGTTTCGGGCACATGTGCCCGAAACGTCGAATCTTCTGTTCCCTAGATGCTGCCTGACCTGCTGTGCTGTTCCAGCAATAAAGTTTCAGCTTTGATCTCCAGCGTCTGCAGACCTCACTTTCTCCTGCAATATCACGCAAGCAGGACAATTGAACCCCTGCCTATGCCATGTTCAGGTAGCGTGTGCTTGGTCAAGGATTTTAAGAACAAATTTGCTTTTGAAAGATTGATATACTTTCAAGCTGTTGTGTTCAGGGGCTTTGAAAATAGACAAAGCACCATGAAAAAGACTGCCAGCATTGTGATACATGAAAGTCACTGTGACCATAGAGAGTCACAGTCATACAGCATTAATACAGACCCCTTGGTCCAACCAGTCCATGCCGACCATAATCTCCAACTAAACTGGTCCCAGCTTGGTAATAATATAGAAAACTTCACATTCTATTTAAAATGTCGGTTTTTTACTTTTTTAAAACTAGTGTACAATGAATTCTCTTTTTAACAACCATTGATTAAGGAAAAACTTATCGACTCACAATGAACTGTACCATTAATTAAATTGCTTCTTTTTTAAATTCACTGCTTGAATCCTTTGCCATCAAACATGGTCCTACTAAAATGAAACAGATGGCTAGACACTTATTGAAAGTTGACTACAAAGTTTAGAGAGAATAGTGGAAACAGGGATGCTACTTT
The DNA here is from genome assembly GCF_004010195.1 of Chiloscyllium plagiosum. Taxonomy (NCBI): domain Eukaryota; kingdom Metazoa; phylum Chordata; class Chondrichthyes; order Orectolobiformes; family Hemiscylliidae; genus Chiloscyllium; species Chiloscyllium plagiosum. The sequence continues at coordinate 26,510,955 of NC_057724.1, forward strand.
TAGAGTCCAAATCCCTGATTAGGGTGGAGCGAATCCATGCAGTTTCCTCCCCCGATCACTATTTGTTGTACTCCACCAGAAAGTGCAAACATATTGACAACAAATAAGGACACATCTGGCTTATCTGTGAGTCTTCCATCACGTTCAAGTAGCTAAATTTACATCTTACGAGTGACTTATAGCTCTTGTACAGCTTTTTGAATGCCCTATTTATTTGTCTACCCACTCATTGTCTTGACATCAGGATGTAATCAATTAAAACATCAAAATTCCAACTATTTCTACATATTTTTGAATTCTTAAATAATAAATCAAACATTAACTCCTACCTAAGTAGTAAGAATTAAGTGTCTAAAAAGGTGGGGTGTTGAAGGCCCATTCTCGAGCTTTGAGAATGAATTCCAGAATGAGACTAAAAATGCCCAGATCAATATGAATGAGCTTATTGAGAAATCAAGCAGTAGAGTTAACCCTGGTGTCCAGGTCAATATTTATCTCTCAAACAATTTCACTAAAACAGACTCTCTGGTTTTTCTCTTTGTTATTTGTGGCATTCGATGCTGTCTTCTCTGGATTTGGATTTAATGGTTCATGTTTGGATTATACAATAACGCACCCCACAATGATGAGTTTGAAAAAAACACCTGACGGATAAACAATGGGGAAATGATTGTGGTTTCAGCAGTGTAAGATGTGATCATATAGAGTTCAATGAAATTCAGTAATATATGATATTACTGATTGAACATAATGTCTCTGTGATCATTCTAAAGCTAGATAACCAATATGTATCATTAGTTAAAATTCACACACCAGGTTATAGTCCAACAGGTTTAATTGGAAGCACACTAGCTTTTGGAGCAACGCTCCTTCATCAGGTGGATGAAGGAGCAGCGCTCGAAAGCTAGTGTGCTTCCAATTAAACCTGTTGGACTATAAACTGCCGTTGTGTGAATTTTAGCTTTGTACACCCCAGTCCAACACCGGCACCTCCAAATCATAACATATATCATGGTAGCAGCAGTTATGGAACTGAAAACTCTGACATTTCCTCTCTGACATCTTTAACACAGGAGATGCAAAAATAGAATCAGAATAGCAGGTACAGCTGGGAGACAATGTGCAAGATATTCTTGCAGACTTTCCAGATACTTCTTCTGAAGAAAGATTTGTCATTTTCAAAAGTTGTCCCAAGGTAAAACCTCTACATTGGCAATTTCAAAGAAAAAGTTTTCACAGATAAGGCTAATAATGAAATGGAAGAATTTCTGCCAGAAGTTAATCAAAGCATTTTTCTAGTATAACAAATAACCCCCTTCCCCCATAACATGTAATCTAAAATGCAGATATATGGCAATGGATAAATACCGGATTGGAACTTGATACTGAAACAACTGTAATGTTTTTTATCAGAAACTAAATCATGGTTATAAACACATTCCCTGCAATTAGTGGAAACCACGTTATATGGTCAAACTACAAATCAGAGCAGTTACAGAAAACACTCCCGCACAAGGGAAAATGGGAAATGGAAACTTTTATTGTGTTCTCCAGTCAGTATCTGGAATCCTTTCTTTTAAGTATAAGAACTTCAGCAGAGATCAACCTCATCAGAAAGTTAAAAGTTAATCAGCCATGCTCCTGGTGTGACTTCAGAAAAGATTTCCAGAAATTATTATTGGTCTGGATGAATTAAGAATGTGTTAAGCATAATTTAACAAAGAGTGTCTTTTCACATCCAGGAATGCAAACACACCCAATAATGAAACAAGTTCAACCACAGCTGGAATAGCTGACCAGAATGCAAGTCATCTTTTCTGTCATGAAGTTTCCAGAGTGGTATCACAGAATGGCTCAATTTCCAACACCTTATGGAACTCTTCACATTTAAGTTCACTTAATTTAATTAGTCAGGAGTGAGGCAAATTCATCTGATATGCCAACAGATGAAAACTTAGCAATGCTGTCCACAAAGTGAATGCAAACAGCAGTTTTTAACAAATGCCTTTGATTGAAGTGCAATAGTAAGTAATAAGCTTCACTACATCATTTAGAGGATTTTGTTTTAATTGCTTGCCACTTGGAGTAATGCCAGCACTGAAAATGTTTCAAAAACCATTTTTAACATTCTCAATGGTGTTAAAGAAATAATATGTTACATGGATAATATCTTAGTCCAAGGCGAATCTGTCAAAGAAAATGACCAGAGTGATAGAATGGTTTTAAGCCATCTATAAAGCTTAACACTTATAGAAAAGGGTAACTTATTGAAAACATCATTAAGCAAAAATGGTGGCCTGGTAAAACAAGAGCCACTAATAAATTTCCAATTCCTACTTGCATCCCAAATCTTCAATTCTTCCATGAAGTTTAAATGGGGTGTCTCAACCATCAAATCACCACCAAGGAAAAATAAGGATTTTCCAGTTGCACTCCTTAATTATAGCTCTACTCCAGAGCACCATCAAAACAACTAATGGGCAGAAATCACTAAACCCACCTTCCCAACCTACCAACAAATACTTTGGACACAAGCAGTCCAGGATTGTCAAAACGTTCAATCACAAAAGTAGTCCTATTATTAACCAACACCTCTATCAGGAGCCTATGCAAATTGACAGAAGGAGAAAAATTATGTGCACGGGACCAAGGGACAGAAGGAGAGACAGTTCAATCAGAGATCTCATTTAGGAAATACTTCAGAAGGTACTACACATACAGACTGGTGAAATTATATTTCTATGTGGAGATGATAATTAATCAAATCAGTCATATTCGGAATAACCAGAAGGTGGATCAGAAATTATTAAAGAATCAGAGAGTACAAATCTCCATAAAGGTCCTTCTTCATTTTTTAATATATAGCGGATCTGTCAGTATATATATTTTTTATTAGCAGATTTGTCAGCTGTAACTAGGTTGGGAGTAATTCTGCCCTAAGTGCAAAGTTTATGCTATAGATTTAAGTGCCACTCTAGCAACTGAAGTACAGGCTCAACATTTCCATTTCAGTACACAAGACAGTGCTGCAGTGTTAGAGGTATTGTCTTTTACTGACACCTCATCTGTCCTCTCACCCAGATATGCCAGTTCGCGTGGCACTACTTTGAAGAAGAACTGGAGATCTATTCCCAGTGTGCTGACCAATATTTATCCTTCAACTAATATCATTAAAACAGACAATCTAGTCATAAGCACATTGGTGCTTATGAGACCTGTTCTGCACAAATTACCTGCTGTGCTTAAATGAAAACAGTGATTTCAAAGATTTAATTGCCTGTAAAGAGGATTGGCATTTTTAGGCCCTTGAAAGATGCTTGCTTATTAAATGCAATATTTTTAATTCAAAAGCAACCATTTCCCAGTAGAAAAAATTGTTAAATTAACTTTTATAAAAGTTTATATTTTACACTATTTTTATTGTAAATATACATTTAACTCCACCACAGATTGTGAGATCAGGCAATTATTTTCACGACTGTTGTTTGTTTGCTTGCTTATCCATTGGTCTATTAGCAACACATTTCAAAATCTCGTTGAGAAGCTTAGCAGTTCTGGTGGGATCTGTGGAAAGAGAAATAGAGTTAACGTTTTGAGTCTGGTATGACTTTTCTTCATTCAGACTTGAAAAGTCAACTCTGTAAAAGTACTGATACTCTGACTTACCAATCAGAAATCAGAGAGTTATTTCATAATATAAGTTTTCAATGCTTGGTGAGCTCAATAACACATTTTTTGATTCTGTTACAATCTTGAACACCTAAGATTTTTCACCCTATAGTGCATATATAACCAATTAAGTTTCTTAATTTGTTTTTGCAATGCCATCTTGGAGCTAGTTATTTTACCTGCTCCTTCAATTTTAATTGTGTGTGTCACTTCTGGAAAGAAATATAATTTAGTCAGTCTAAAACATTCATTCAATTGAATTTGCCAGTTAAATGGCCTAGATCTAGAAATGCCTAAGTAGGCATCACATATCTAATCTTTACTTTGTTGATTATCAGGATGACTTCAATCACTGCATTTCAACACTTAGTCCAAATATATGCCTGTTCCCAGCTGTCATCAATTTGGCTAATATTGATATACTTGTACTTAATGCTCAGAAACAGAATTTCCCATATCCATTTCACCCCCACACCACCCTGTGTTAATATCTGTTTGTAAACCTTCAGATGGCAGATCTGGAAACAGTGGGAGAGATGACAGTGGGAGAGAACAGATTTAAAATTTAAGATGACCAAGCTTAAATCACTTCTGATGTTTTTATTGACCTGAAACGTCTGCTTCTCTTTCCACAGATGCAGTCTGACTTGCTGAGCATGTAGAGCAGTTTCTGTACTGAATTTCAGATTCTAGAATCTGCAGTATTTTTTTTCCACAGAGGTACTTTCTACCACAGCATCAGGCAGTCTTCCAACTGCTTTGTTGCTCATGACATCTTATTTTTAAAAGTTAATTTAACAATCAATCATGCAATCATGCAAGCAACAAATTACAGAAGATGACTAGATACCATAAACTAAAAAAAAATGCCAGTTATGAAGCAATAATTTACATATCGGGATAAAACAGGGCAGCATTTCAGCCAACAGTGTTAAAAAAATGGACTTTGTTCCATAAACTTATTATTAACCAAACTGTGTTCACTTAGTTGAAATGGACTGTCTTGCAGGACTTTTGTCTGTTATATACAATTTCCCGAAGCACTTACTGGTGGAAACTTTTTCTAAAAAAGGGAGCACTGTGTCAGGTAAATCTGAAGAAAAACATTAATATCACAAAATAAAATAGCAGTGTAGTATGATTGGAAGCCTTGGGTTTGTTGAACTAGCATACAGACACACCAGTTAGAATACAAGGTTAGATTACTTAAGTGCGGAAACAGGCCCGTCGGCCCAACAAGCCCACACCGACCCTCCAAAGAGCAATCCAGACCCATTCCCCTACATTTAGCCCCTCACCTAATACTACAGGCAATTTAGCATGGCCAATTCACCTAACCTGCACATTTTTGGACTGTGGGAGCACCCGGAGGAAACCCATGCAGACACAGAGAGAATGTGCAAACTCCACACAGACAGTTGCCTAAGGCAGGAATTGAACCCAGGTCTCTGGCGCTGTGAAGCAGCAGTGCTAACCACTGTGCCACCGTACTACCCACAATTTATTATGTTAGAATAAGAAAAATTTATGATCTATCATGAACATTATAAATTGTACTTTTTCACTTATTGATGATAGTATTAAAGAAACCATGTGATTGTTTTCAGTATATGAAAGTAAAATTTCAAGATTCATTTCATTTTGAATTTTGGACTCAAGAAGAAATACTTTCACTGCTCATTTTGTTTAGATTTTTTTTGTTAGGGCGCATCTTCACCAGAAGGCATACGGATTGCCTCATTTCAACTCTAAGCTTTCTGAACTTATTCTGTGAAAATGTGTGTTGTGCATTGGCTGGGGATCACATGCACATAATAGATTAGTACAATCTATGAGATGTTATAGGTTTTCCTAATTTTGCCAAGACGGGGCCATGACCATGAAGCCAAGTACATGCATACAAATTCAAGACTTGTGATTCAAACAACAATTGAGAAGCATGCAAGGAGAAATTTTGTGTTAGTAATCACAAAAATATTTAGCAACCTGGAACAGAATTTACGACACCTCAGTTTGTGCCACAATGAAACTACACAAGGACCCTAACATTTTCACTCCCTATTTTCTGCATTCTAGTCAACTGTCTCTATAAGAAGATAAGCAGAATGATGAAATGAGAATTTTGTTTTTTAATTATAATAATAAGCTGGACCCTTGTGGCAGCTGAAAATTCTTAAACCAACTCCATTTACAAGCACCTGATGTAACTCATTACCTTAAAACTCAGTTCTTGAAATTTGAAATAATAGATTCTACTAAAATATTGTAAAAGCACGCTAACATTTGGAATACAAGTGGCAGCTGACGGGTATGACAGTGTCGCTCACTGCTGCCTGTGTGTCTGGAACAATGAGCTTTTATTACCTTGACTAAATCATTTTAGATTTATTTTATTCATTCTAGTGCTGTACACTGTGAATATAACATGAGTGACTCAAATCCTCATCTTGCATAAAAGGTTCTAATTTGAACTGTACAAGACCTGTTCAAGCTGTCGCAATGGAAGTGTGTGTGTGTGTTTGTTTTTCTGGGGGAGTTGAGTAGTGATAGCCCACAAACAGTTCATCTTCCTAGGAAGCATACCATGAACCATTCTTAAATTAATCAAAGTATTGGCCAGAGCTAAATGTTCTACACATTATGTCAGTAAGCCTCTGACTTAGGACAGAATGAATTGCACAACCTTTAACAACTGAGGACGTCAGTGACTGGCTGCATTGTAAAGATGACTTCAAACGTATTTGAACAGTAGGGATTTCCAGACATGAAAATGGAACTCCTCACATTGGTCAATAGATTCATTGGTCATTTACCCGATTTGGTATTTATGAAACCTTGTTTTTTGCAATTTGTTTAGGTCTACCTAACTGTTCACTTTAAAACTGGTCATTTTGGTCTTTGACATGTACTGTGAATGTACAAAATGTTGTAGAATGTCTATTTGTGTAATGTTCATTTTTCGAGTATCCTGATCTGTGACATACCCCAAGGGTAAAGGTTTATCCTAATCCCAAGACACTGTGACTTCTTAGCACATTTCCAAAACTAAATTCACCTTTTGTTTAAGCTTTCTTATTACATTGAGATAGGTCATATTCCTCAGCTTTGCCACTTATCTATTTCCGTTCAGGGATGTAAAAGGGTCAGGAGTCTCTTTTCCTGCTATTGAAGGAAGCTGACTCTGTTACTCAGGTCACTCTTTTCTTTGTTGTTTTAGTTTGTTATTGATGTAATTATTGAAGTTCAACGTGATTTACTGCTTAAAAGCAAACTTGTAAATGTTTGCTAGATACAAGCAGTGATTACCAAAAGTGTTTTGATATCATCATGAACAAAGACTCGCATCACAACACAATCTCCATACAAGACATTGAGATTACAGGTAAATATTGTGCCCTTTATTTGCAGTATACCCTGAACCAATTCTATGCAACAATGCAATGGCAAACAAACAATTTGAATCAAGTTTCCTCAAGATTGGTGACTCTGTATAAAACTTAACAACTTTATAATTACTTATATTGTTTAATTTTGTAAAACTAAAATTCCTGGACAAACACGCTATTTTTGGCAAAGTGTAGCAATGGTCCCTTTCACACAGCAGAGGCATTATGCAAATATATATGTACTCATGGTTTGTGTGTTTTAAGAGAAAACCTTTTACACTGTGCTTGAAAGACAAAAAATGATACTGATAGTACCTAGTATGGGGAACTAGTGAAATACAATTCAAACAGATCTTGGATAAACACAGCTCAAAGTGAAGATTTTATTGTGTTGGTGAGATAGTGGGATAATGTATTCACACCTAGAATTATAAAAGGTACTTCAGATCTATCTGAAAAGCCAACTTGTCTCAAGACATTTTAGAAAATGCTTTGAAGTCATAGTGTAAAGCAGGGAAGTTTCAATGGTTCAAATCATAAGAACTAAAAGTAACATGTAAACATTGTGTTTTTCCTAATGGAACTCAAACAGGTGAGCCATTATTTACAACAGAACTATATATTATTGATGTGGTCTCAAATTCAAAAGGCTGTTTTAAAGATAGAATTAAACTGATTAATGGTGTATGTAGGAATAGGAGGATAATGAAGGAGTGGCTGATGAGCTGGTACAGCGGAAAAGGATACACTTTTTTTTGATGGTCGGAATCTCTTCTGGGTTAAAAGTGATTTGTATAAGAGGGACAGTTTGCACATGAGTTGAAAGAGGACTAATATACTGGCGGGGAAATTTGCTAGTGCTACTTGGGAGGATTCACTAATAAGGTTGGTGGGTGTGGGGAACCACAGACAGTGAAAACAAAAATCAGTCTGTCATTTGATGTGGAAGTGCTGGTGTTGGACTGTGTTGGACAAGGTCACAAATCACACAACACCAGGTTCTCGTCCAACAGGTATATTTGAAAACATTAGCTTTCAGAGTGCTGCTCCTTCATTTGGTGCTAGTGACTTGCATTTGATGAAGGAGCAAAGATCTGAAAGCTAGTGTTTTTAAATAAACCCACTGGACTATAACCAGGTATCATGTGATTTTTGACCCAGTCTGAGGCTGGTGTATTTGAGAAGAGGAGCAAATCAAACAATCAAGGGAAGCAGGAGCAAAGCAGATGATAGGATAAGACTGATAAATTAAACTGCACATATTTCAATGCAAGAGGCCTGACTGGTAAGGTAGATGAACTCAAGGTGTGTTTGGAAATATGGGACAGGAATATCATAGCTATTGCAGAAATATGGCTCAGGGCTGGACAGGACTGGCAGGTTTATGCTACAGGGTATAGATGCTTTAGGAAGGAGAGAGGGGGGGCAAGAGAGGTGAAGGTGGCGTTTCTAGTTAAGGATAACATTATGGCACTATTTCAGGAGGAAATTCCTGGGAGTATGTCCAGTGATGTTATTTGGGTGGAACTGAGAAATAAGAAAGGGATTGTACTATGGAGTCGTTATTGGGACTGTACTATAGAGCCCCAATGCTAAGCTGGAAATTAAGAAGTAAATTTGTAAGGAGATATCAGTTATCTATAAGAATAATAGGGAGGTAATCGGAAGGAAGTTTAACTTTCCAAATATAGATTGGGACTATCATAGTGTTAAGGGCTTGGATGGAGAAGATGTGTATACAAGAAACCTTTCTTACTCAATATGTGGATATACCTGGGGAGCACTTTGGGGCCAGTGACCATAATTCTATTAGTTCTAAGATAGTTATGGAAAAGGACAGACCTGGTGCAAAAGTTAAAGTTCTAACTTTAGGAGAAAGCCATTTTTGACAGCAAAAGGCAAGAACTTTTAAAAGTTGATGGGGTTGGGGGAGGGGTAAAGGGCCTTGGAAGGCTAAATTGCAGGAAAAAGGGATGGTTGGGAAATGGGAGGCCTGTACAAATGAGATAATAAGAGTCCAGAGTCCAGAGACAGTATGTTCCCATTAGCATGAAGTGCAAGGCTGATAATGTCGAGCATGCTGGATCATGAGAAGTTGAGGCTCTGGTCAAGAAAAAGAAGGAAGCATATATCAGGTACAGACATCAGGGATCAAGTGAATCCCTAGAAAGGTCTCAGACCAGGAGAAGTATATTTAAGAGAAATCAAGAGGGCAAAATGGGAACATGAGATAACTTTGGTAAATTGGGTTAGGGAGAATCCAATAAGATTCAATAAATACATTAATGGCAAAAGAGTAGCTAGGGAGAGATCAGGGTTCCCTAAAAAAAAAATCAACAAGGCTGCTGTGTGGACCCACAGGAGATGGTTAAGATACTAAATGGGGAATTTCACATCAGTATTTACTATGGAGTAGGTTATGGAAACTAGAGAACTTGAAGAAATAGTGACATTTTGAAAATTGCCAATATTACAGAGGTGGTGTTGGGTGTCTTAAAATGTATAAAAGGTGGATAAATCCCAAGGACCTGATCAGGTGTGTCTCAGAATTTTGTGACAAGCTAGGGAAGCGATTGGTGGGCCCCTTGCAAAGATATTTGTGATCATCGATAGCCACATGTGAGGTGCCGGAAGATTGGAAATTGACAATCGTGGTGCTACTATTGAAGAAAGGAGGTAAAGAGAAACTAGGGAACTACAGACTCATGAGCCTTATGTGAGTGATGGGTACGATGTAGGAGGGGATTCTGAGGGTCAGAATTTACATGCACTTGGAAAGGCAAGGACTCAGGATAGTCAACATAACTTTGTGTATGAGAAATAGTGTCTCACTGACTTGACTGAGTTTTTTGAAGTAACAAAGAAGATTGGTGAGGGCAGAATGGTGGACGTGATCCATATGGACTTCAGAAAGACACTTGACAAGGTCCCACATGGTAAACTGTTTGGCAAGGTTAGATTACATAGAATACAGGGACAGCCATTTGCATATAAAATTGGCTCAAAAGATAGGAAACAGGGTTGTGACAGAGGATTGCTTTTTGAACTGGAGGGCTGTAACCAGCGGTGTGCTGTAAGGATTGGTCTAGGGATTTTTGTCATTTATATAAATGATTTGGATGTGAATATGGGAATATGGTTAGTAACTTTGCAGATTAAACCAAAACTGGTGGCGTAGTAGACAGTGAAGAAGGTTCTCTATGAGTACAATGGTATCTTGATCAGATGGGCAATGGGCCGAGGAGTGGCAGATGGATTTTAATTTAAATAAGTGTAAGGTGCTGCATTTTGGAAAGGCAAATCATGGCAGGACCTACACACTTAATGGGAAGGTCCTGGGGAGTGCTGCTGAACAAAGAGACTTTGGAGTGCAGGTTCATAGCTCCTTGAAGGTGGAATTATAGGTCGATAGGATAGTGAAGAAAGCATTTGGTACACTTGTTTTTGCTGACCAATGTATTGAGTATAGGAGTTGGGTCAATCAACCCCACCATCCCGTGGCCCAACATTTCAACTCCCCCTCCCACTCTGCCAAGGACATGCAGGTCCTGGGCGTCCTCCACCGCCGCTCCCTCACCACCCGATGCTTGGAGGAAGAACGCCTCATCTTCCGTCTTGGAACACTTCAACCCCAGGGCATCAATGTGGACTTCACCAGTTTCCTCATTTCCCCTCCCCCAACCTTACCTCAGTTCCAACCTTCCAGCTCAGCACTGTCCTCATGACCTGTCCTACCTGCCAATCTCCCTTCCCACCTGTCCACTCCACCCTCCCCTCTGACCTGTCACTATCACCCCCACCTACATGTACCTATCGCCTTCCCACTATCCTATTGTTCTC
>NC_057724.1:26522439-26531756 GCF_004010195.1 Chiloscyllium plagiosum
GCTTGCCCTATAATTGTAGTGTTGTCCCAGTCGAATTCATGTTGCTACTAGCCACACACGCAGACGACAAGCAACATGAATTTGACTGGGACAACACTACCATTATAGGGCAAGCGAAACAAAGAACAGCCAGGGAATTCCTAGAAGCATGGCACTCATCCACAAACTCCATCAACAAACACATCGACCTAGACCCAATATACCGGCCACTACAGCGGACAGCTGAAACTGACAACCGGAAGCGGCAGGGACAGGCCACTATATATGCCGGAGGAAACACCACAGAAGCGCTTCACAGGAGGCTCCCAAGCACTGAGGATGTCACCTAGACAGGGGACGAAACGTTTGCAACAAAAACTTCCAGCTCGGCGAACAGAACCACAGCAGGCTTGGGCTATTTTTCCTGGAGCGGTGGATGCTAAGGGGGTGACCTTAGAGTTTTTTTGAAATCATGAGGGGTGAGCAAGATGAATAGCCAAGGTCTTTCCCCGGGTTGAGGGAGTCCAGAACTGGAGGGCATAGGTTTAAAGGTGAGAGGGGAAATATTTAAAAGGGACAGAAGGGGAAATGTTTTCACACAGAGAATGCTGCATATATGGAGGCTGTTACAATTACAACATTTAAAAGGCATCTGGACAGGTATATGAATAAAAGGGATTTAGAGAGATATGAGCCAAATATCCAGTCAGCATGAAAGAGTTGGAGTGAAGGTTCTGTTTCCATGCTGTATATCTCTATGATTATATTTTAGCTTTGGAACATCATTGGTGTGACATTGTCATTAGTGTAGCTTGCAGTGAAGTATTCTGCTGTGTGGTGTTTATCCATGATATTTTTCCTCACAACAATAAGCAATTGGCTTTTTGTAACAAACTGAGAAAGAGGCCAACAGAATCAACTTGGCTTAATTTCAGAAGGTGCTTGTGCATCTGTAAATCCACAATCAAGGAATGTAGAGGCTAATAAGAACCAAGGTGCTTCTGATAGAGAATCATGAAGCATCTAGAGCAAATACTGGAAAATGAGTATAACCATATAAATTCCTTATACCTGTGGCACACTCTGTTTCAGGGGCTCAAAAGGAGTAAACAAATCTTATCCTTTCATCTCTCCTGTATCCTTCTATAACTCTTGCATATCTCACACCTCCCTCCATGATCCCCAACATTGATGACTCACACTTGCCAGCCCAAAGGTTCCATGCAAGAGTCTATTCTGTTACTTTAACTCAACAAAGAAGTTCTGATCTTATCAACAACTGCACAAAGCAGATTTGAATACAGCATTTTTAAATAATCATGAATTACGTACACCAAGATTCCTCTACACTGTTCACTTTATATTGTGATTCGGAGATGCCGGTGTTGGACTGGGGTGTACAAAGTTAAAAATCACACAACACCAGGTTATAGTCCAACAGGTTTAATTGGAAGCACACTAGCTTTCGGAGCGATGCTCCTTCATCAGGTGATTGTGAAGGAGTGTCACTCCGAAAGCTAGTGCGCTTCCAATTAAACCTGTTGGACTATAACCTGGTGTTGTGTGATTTTTAACACTTTATATTGAAGTTAGATTTTATTGAAAACTATTGTTTCATGCTAATTATTATTTATGATATCAAATATACTACAAATATGAGCCTATGATATGCCCATGTAATGTTTGGCGCACTGTTATTCAACCACTGACTTTATCTCTGTATCTCAATCTATTGTCGGGCAATGAAAACCTCCCATTCTGCCATCCCACAGGTTACATTTCCTGCCTTTGTAGTTGCCATGAAATCCTCCACCAAGTTTTAACAACATAAATGGTGTCAAGTTAGGATTTGGAGATGCCGGTGTTGGACTGGGGTGTACAAAGTTAAAAATCACACAACACCAGGTTATAGTCTAACGGGTTTAATTGGAAGCACACTAGCTTTCGGAGCGACGCTCCTTCATCAGATGATCCTGTGGAGGGAGCTGTGAGATATGCAAGAGTTATAGATCACCTGATGAAGGAGCGTCGCTCCAAAAGCTAGTGTGCTTCCAATTAAACCTGTTGAACTATAACCTGGTGTTGTGTGATTTTTAACGGTGTCAAATTAATAACACTTGCATTGTTAAATTCTGGTACACAAAAAACTTTTTCTGTTTAAAACTTGAAATATTGAGACATGGTACTTTCAGAAAATAACTAAATTTGTACGTTTTTGTTAAATAGAACAAAAACGTACAAAACGTCTTACTCAATGATCAAACCATTTTTTGTCTATTCTAGACAAGTTAATGCAATGCTGAAAATGTGTTGCTGGAAAAGCGCAGCAGGTCAGGCAGCATCCAAGGAACAGGAGAATCGACATTTCGGGCATAAGCCCTTCTTCAGGCTTATGCCCGAAACGTCGATTCTCCTGTTCCTTGGATGCTGCCTGACCTGCTGCGCTTTTCCAGCAACACATTTTCAGCTCTGATCTCCAGCATCTGCAGCCCTCACTTTCTCCTCGAAGTTAATGCAATGCTCCAATTCAAAGCATGTTGTTCCCAGGGAAAAAATCTTTGTTTTATTATTGGAATAGAGAAAACTGACTGTGCTCCTTTGAGTGCTGAATGGTCACAGAGCAGCTTGCAGGTACAGTTATTGAAAATCAGACATGAAAGAGAGGTTTTTCAGTTTTATCATCTGTAAAGTTATGCAGAGTAAAGCATCAAAAGTGGAAAGGAGAAATGTTTTGATGCTAATGAACAATTCTGTGCAAATTGTTATTTTTCCATTAGCCTTTGGTATTACAAATACAGCTGCTATCTAATGGGGATCTGACATGCATAACCCTGGTGGACTGTAAGACACTTCAGTAAAATTGGATTATTCCCAGGAATTACTACCACATGAAAAATTCAATTTGCAACGAATGTTGCTAACAAGTAGCAAGGATCCTGAAGCAGTGCTATGGAAAGGATTTATCCACTGCACCCAAGGGAGTTAATGAGCTAATGCTTTCCTACTCCTGGATTCAGGAGGCCCTCACATCATCGCCGATGCCACACGGCCCTCACATCATCACCGATGCCACACGGCCCTCACATCATCGCCGATGCCACACACTTCCGGCCCTCACATCATCGCCGATGCCACACCACTTCCGGACATCCCACTTGGTCCAGATATGGAGATGCCAGTGTTGCAGAGTTACATGTTATATTGCTCAAAAACTGCATGAATCGATGTAAGATTCCGTCAATTCATTTTTTAAGATTAGAATCGGTCTAAACATTATGGCACAGACAGCAGCACAGAGGAGTGCTAATACCAAATACATTGTCTGGGCTGACACCAATTGTTAAAGTTCATTTAAGAATGTAACTTTTTAAAAAAGATTTTGTGTTTTACATATGAAAGAAGTGAAACTAACATGATCATTCTAACAGATGAGAGACTTAACAAACAATCAAGGTATTTTTCAATGTATAATTTCAGTTACATCACACTGTAAACTTTTGCTATAAAATCTGTGTCTTACAATCTTATTCTCCACAACCACCTGATGAAGGAGCAGCGCTCCGAAGGCTAATGCTTGCCTGGAGGATCATCAACTCGGTCAAAGACGCTCTTTGGTCTGTCCGAAACCTGTTGATCTTCCAGCTGAAGGAGCTGACCCCAACTGAGTGTTGCGGACTGGCACATTCCAAGGTCCAGGATACGTGTTGAGGGATGCGCTGAAGCTTGGGGCAGCTGCCGCCAAGGCGCGGTGGAGAAAGACCACCATGTAACGTCTGCCTGCCAAAGAACAGGGGGCCCACACAGTAAGTGGGCTCCACTGAAGCCTCAGCTAAATATATGGATGGTAAACATACAGACTTGTATATACAAATGATTAATTCCAATCTCTGTATGTGAAGGAATGCAAGGGCACCACCAATTGTACAGATCATCAAAATATTTTATGAATAAAATATAGTTTTGAAATTTTAAAAAAAGTGCTTCCAATTAAACCTGTTGGATTTTAACCTGGTGTTGTGTGATTTTTTTAAAAATTTGTACACTTGTTTCAGAGGTCTGTAATAACATTTCTGAACAGGTTGATTGGAAAAGTAGAGTGTGTGGTGCTGGAAAGAACAGCAGGTCAGGCAGCATCCAAGGACCAGGAGAATCGACGTTTCGGGCAAAAGCCCTGATGAAGGCACCTTTCCAGCACTACACTCTCAACTCTAATCTCCAGCATCTGCAGTCCTCACTTTCTCCTGTTTAGAAAAGGACGTTACTCATCAATCTCGGAATGTTTTTGTCAATCTTTTCTATTCTCTGCCTTCCGGAACCGATCAATAATTTCAGATTGGATTGGTTTATTTTGTCTTCGTAACAATGATCAATGCAGCTGAATTGGTGGAAGAACAAAGGTGGATTTGTCAAGAGGTTAGAGAAAGCAAGAGAGAGAGAGACAGAGAGAGAGAGACAGAGAGACAGACACAGAGAGAGAAAGAGAGCGAGAGAGAGTGAGTGAGAGAGAACGGAACGACATTCACGTGAGGCAATCTCCTCAATATGTTTCATGGATAAAGTTTTCAATGAGAATTAATGTCTTCAAAAATGAGATTGATCCTCTAGCCCTAGGAAGTATCTACAAATATGGGTGAAAGCAAGAAAGGCCTGAGTAGGATGAATCAGCCATGATCACATTGACGGTAGAGCAGGTTCTGAGGGCTGAATGGCCTACGCCTATTCCTTTTGTCTTGTTTCTATGTTCCTTTGTCTCATTGGTGCATCAGTGAATCTGCTGCTGAGCCACACCATCTCATTCCAGTATTTAAGTTCAAGGTGAAAATAATTTTTTTCTCTCAGAAGGTGATTAGAATTTGAAATTCTGTTCAGATATTACTCATGATGCCTGTTGGTATCTCAACACAGCTCCCAAACCAAAATTCAAAAATGAGAAATATCACAAAACAGCAAATTGATATGATCAAAAAATGCTTCCACAAGATGGTCTATTGGCAAGCAGATTTAGCCTAAAAGCTGGAGTGGAAATGTGTTGCTGGAAAAGCGAAGCAGGTCAGGCAGCATCCAAGGAACAGGAGAATCGATGTTTCGGGCATGAGCCCTGAAGAAGTTTCCTGAAGAAGGGCTCATGCCCGAAACGTCGATTCTCCTGCTCCTTGGATGCTGCCTGACCTGATGCGCTTTTCCAGCAACACATTTTTAGCTCTGATCTCCAGCATCTGCAGTCCTCACTTTCCCCTAAAAGCTGGAGTGGCAATACTGATTGGTGCTCTTCTCTTGCATGCAATAGAACAGCCTTCCCAAACCACAGTTAAATAGAAATACCCAAGGAATAGGAAGAGATTGTGGAATAGAGAGAGAGGAAATAGTCACTGACAATAAGCTGAGGTGTCATAACAACCAAGAAGAGAACATCCGTCAGAAACTGAAGTGAACCAACTTTCTCATACCTTGGACAACAATGGACTCCAAAGACTTGCCAACATTGGATTACTTTCTTCCAGCATTTGCAATCATTGTTTTTACCCTTACTTTCTTTCAGTCTAGCCTGAGGGATCAATTGCTCTGGGACAGACAAACATTGTCTAGGGTCAAAAAGTGTGGTGCTGGAATAGCAGAGCCGGTCAGGCAGCATCCGAAAATCAGGAGAGTCAACGTTTCGAGTATAAGCTCTTCATCAGCAATGTGGAGCTGGGGTCCAAGGGTGCTGAGAGATAAATGGAAGGGAGGTGGGGCAGGGGGTGTGGAAGATAGCTGGGAATGCAATAGGTAGATGAAGGTGGGAGGGTGATGATGATAGGTCAGAGTGGAGGATGGAACGGATGGGTGGGAAGGAAGTTGGACAGATAAGACAGTTCAAGGATGCGGTGCTAGGTTGGAGGGTTGGATCTGGGATAAGGTGGGGGGAGGGGAGATCAGGAAACTGGTGACCTCATCTTCCACCTTGGAACCCTCCAACCACACAGGATCAATGTTGATTTCATCAGTTTCCTGATCTCCCCTCCCCCCAGAACCAACCCTCCAACTTGGCACCGCCTTCTTGAACTGTCCTATTTATCAATCTAGCTTCCCATCTATCCGTTCCACCCTTCACTCTGATATATCACCATCACCCTCCCACCTTCATCTACCTATCATATTCCCAGCTACTTGCCCCCCAGCCCCAACCCCTTCACATTTAACTCTAAGCCCACATTCCTGATAAAGAGCTTATGCCTGAAACATTGATTCTCCTACTCTGATGCTGCATGGCCTGTTGTGCTTTTCCTGCACCACATGTTTTGACTCTGATCTCCAGCATCTACAGCCCTCACTTTCTCCCAGACAGACATTGTCCAGGCCAATTTCATAAGAAGCTTCATGAGTTTCCTCATTGATATCATTGACAAATGTCTATAGGGTGCTCGCAACACTGTCTAGCCCCAACTAATGACACAGCACCCCGACTGAAACAACAATTTCTGTAAAGAAAGAATTTCTTTCAAAAACTTGAATATAAACAGTGAGAGATGATAGAGCTCTGAGGTGCAGAACAGTCTGGAATTCCTTATGGATAAATCACAAAAGGGTAGTACTCAGGTACGGTAAGTAATTAGGAAAGCTAATAGAATGTAAACAGTTATTAGGAGATAGTGAGGACTGCAGATGCTGGAAATCAGAGTCAAAAATTGTGGTGCTACAAAAGCACAGCCGGTCAGGCAGCATCCAAGGAACAGGAGAGTCGACGTTTCGAGCCTAAGATCTGCATCAAGCATGAGGAGTTAATGTTTCAAGCATTAACTCTTCATCAACTCTCCTTCTCCTCAGACGCTGCCTGACCGGCTGTGCTTTTCCAGCATCACATTTTTCGACTATGATCAGTTATTGTGAGGGGAGTTAAATGCAAAAGTAAGAAGATTATGTTCTAGTTATACAGGGTTCTGGAGAGACCATCGCTGTAATACAGTGTGTAGAATCAGTCACCTTATTTAAAGAAAGGATGTATATATATATATTTCAGAGAAGATTCACCAAATATCTGGAATGTGCAGGTTTGCTTGATTGAAGGAGAGCTGCACAGGCAAAACTAATATCTGCTGAACTCTGGAAGAGTGAGATATGCCTTGATTCTTATTTACAATCCTGAGGATTGTTAACAGATTGGATGTTGAGGGGATATAAGAGAATCAAGAACCAATAATCAATGGACACCCATTTAAAACAAAAACAAGATGATTTTTTTTTCCCTTTGAGAGGATTGCCAGTCTTTGGAACTCTCTTTCAATTTCTTTCCAGCCAAAGGTAAATAAAGTTTGTTTAGCAAAGGAATGAATAATTAAATCAAAGTGGAAAGGAATGAAGATTTGAGCTTTCACTCAATTCAACCACGATTTTATCGAACAGAGGAGCAGACCTGAAAAACTGAATGGCATCCTCCTGCTCCCTGTTCCAATGTTTCTACGTAAATTAAGAAAGGTTTACTAAGGAAGTGGAATCCCTGGTCAAGAAGAAGAAGGCGGCTTATATTAGGACAAAATGTGAAAACTCAGGGCGCTTGAGAGTTACAAGGAAGTCAGGAAAGACCTAAAAATATTGCTCAGAAGAGCCAGGAGGGGACATGAGAAGTTGTTGGCGGATAGGATCAGGGTTAACCCTAAGGCTTTCCATAGATACGTCAGGAACAAAAGAATGACGAGAGTTAAATTAGAGCCAATCAAGGATAATAGTGGGAAGTTGTGTGTGGAGTCAGAGGAGATAGGGGAAGCACTAAATAAATATTTTTCGACAGTGTTCACTATAGAAAACAAAAATGTTGGTGAGGAAGATACAGAGATACTTGCATCTAGACTAGAAGAGATTGAGGTTCACAAGGAAGAGGTATCCGAAATACTGCGGAGTGTGAAAATAGACAAGTCCCCTGGGCCAGAAGGGATCTATCCTAGGATCTGCTGGGAAGCAAGGAAAGAGATTGCCGAGCCTTTGGCATTGATCTTCAAGTCATCATTGTCTACAGGAATTGTTCCTGTGGACTGGAGGATAGTAAATATGGTTCTCTTGTTCAAAAAGGGTAGTAGAGACAACCCTGGTAATTACAGACCAGGGAGTCTCACTTCAGTTGTTGGTAAAGTGTTGGAAAAGGTTATAAGAGATAGGATTTATAACCATCCAGAAAAGAATAATCTGATCAGGGTCAGTCAGCACGGTTTTGTGAAGGGTAGGTTGTGCCTAACGAATCTTATTGAGATTTTTGACAAAGTGACCAAACAGTTAGATGAGAGTAAACCAATTGATGTGGTGTATATGGATTTCAGGAAGGCATTCGATAAGGTTCCCCACAGTAGGCTATTATAAAAAATGCAGAGGAATGGGATTGTGGGAGACATAGCAGTTTGGATCAGTAATTTGCTTGCTGAAAGAAAACAGAGGATTGTTGTTGATGGAACATGTTCATCTTGGTGTCCAGTTACGAGCGGCATACCACAAGGGTTGGTGTTGGGTCCACTGCTGTTCGTCATTTTTATAAATGACCTGGATGAGGGCTTAACAGGGTGGGTTAGTAAATTTGCGGACGACACTAAGGTCGGTGGAGTTGTGGATAGTGATGAAGGATGTAGTAGGTTGCAGAGAGACATTTCTAGGATGCAGAGCTGGGCTGAGAGGTGGCAAATGGAGTTTAATGTGAACAAGTGTGAGGTGATACACTTTGGCCGGAGTACTGGGCTAATGGTAGGATTCTTGGGAGTGCAGATGAGCAGAGAGATCTCGGTGTCCACATACACAAATCCCTGAAAGTTGCCACCCAGATTGATAGGGTTGTTAAGAAGGCATACAGTGTTTTGGCCTTTATTAATAGAGGGATTGAGTTCCGGAACCAGGAGGTTATGCTGCAGCTGTACAAAGCTCTGGTATGGCCACACTTGGAGTATTGTGTACAGTTCTGGTCACTGCATTATAAGAAGGATGTGGAAGCTTTGAAAAGGGTGCAGAAGAGATTTATTAGGATGTTGCATGGTGTGGAAAGAATGTCTTACGAGGAAAGGCTGAGGGCCTTGAGGCTGTTCTCGTTAGAGAGAAGAAGGTTGAGAGGTGATTTAACAGCAAAAATTTACAGTGTGATGTAACTGAAATTATACATTGAAAAATTGATTGTCTCTTAAGCCTTTCATCTGTTAGAATACCGTGATAGTTTCACTTCTTTCATGTGTAAATCACACAACCTTTTTTTATAAAGTTGCATTCTCAGGGTAGCTGTTAACAATGGTGATAGCTAGACAATATATTGAAGGTGTTAGCCCCTGTGTTCTCTGTCTATGCCATGATGTTTAGATTGATTCTAATCTAAAAAGTGAGATAACGGAGTT
>NC_057724.1:26531784-26550101 GCF_004010195.1 Chiloscyllium plagiosum
TGTGAGTGTGGGAGTGTGTGTGTCTGTAAGGGTGTGTGTGTGTGTGTGTATGTGTGGGTGTCTGTGCGCGCGTCTTTGTGTATGTGTGAATAGGAGGGCCTGTGTATGTGTGAGTGTGTGTGTGTATAGTGCAATGGTGGTCATCTGTAATATGACATGAACCCAAGGTCCCAGTTGAGGCCCTCCCTATGGGTACCAAACTTAGCTATCAGCCTCTGCTCGGCCACGTTTTGTTGCTGCCTGTTCCGAAGTCCACCTTAGGGGATTGTCACCCAAAGGTCCGAGGCTGAATGTCCTGGACCACTGAAGTGTTCCCCAACTGGGAGGGAACCCTCCTGTCTGTTGATTGTTGTGCGGTGCCCATTCATCCATTGTCGTAGCCTTTGCTCGCTTTCCCCAATGTACCATGCCTCCGGGCATCCCTGCCTGCAACGTATAAGATAGACAACGTTGGCTGAGTCACATGAGTACCTGCCATGTACAAGGTGGGAGGTGTCCCCTTGCGTAATGGTGGTACCTATGTCCACACTCTGACACATCTTGCAGCGCCTACCATGACAGGGTTGTATGGAGTTGTCCTGGGAGCCGGGCAGCTTGCTACGAACAACGATCTGTTTGAGGTTTGGCAGTTGTTTAAAGGCAAATAGTGGAGGTATGGGGAAGGTCTTGGTGAGGTGCTCATCCTCATTGATAATGTGTTGCAGGTCATGAAGAACATGGCGTAATGTTTCAGCTCCTGGGAAATACTGAACAACAAAGGGTACCCTTTTGGTTGCAGCATGTGTCTGACTCCTGAGGAGGTAATTACGGTTCCTTGCTGTGGCACGTCGGAATTGGTGATCGATGAGTTGACAATAGACAATAGGTGCAGGAGTAGGCCATTCTGCCCTTCAAGCCTGCACCACCATTGAATATGATCATGGCTGATCATCTTTAATCAGTATCCTGTTCCTGCCTTATCTCCATAACCCTTGATTCCACTATCCTTGAGAGCTCTATCCAACTCTTTCTTAAATGAATCCAGAGACTGGGCCTCCAGTGCACTCTGGGGCACAGCATTCCACACAGCCACCACTCTCTGGGTGAAGAAGTTTCTGCTCATTTCTGTCCTAAATGGTCTACCCCGTATTTTTAAGCTGTGTCCTCTGGTTCGGCACTCACCCATCAGCGGAAACATATTTCATGTCCAATCCTTTAATAATCTTATATGTCTCAATCAGATCCCCTCTCAGTCTTCTAAACTCAAAGGTATACAAGCCCAGTCGCTCCAGTCTTTCAGTGTAAGTTGAGCATCGTACCCCGTTCTTGTGAGGGCATCCTTAAGTACTTCCAGGTGTCCAAATCATGACTGTTTCAAGTAGGATCATTTACATTGGAATTCAGCACTAAACTGGATGTAGAACTCTCCTGGACCACCTACAGAAACATCTCCTCTATCCCTCCCAGTGGAAATTATACAAAAGAATCATGAATAAATTGCATTTTAAGGGATTAGTATATGGATATGCATCACTGGGAGTACTCAGCTGAGACGGCAGATCCCAAGAGACATGGAAAAGCTGGAAGTTATAGCACATGGACTTATAGAACATAGAACATAGAAAAATACAGCGCAGTACAGGCCCTTTGGCCCTCGATGTCGCGCCTACCTGATAACCTTATATTCTTACCTACTCTCATCCTCCATATCAGCATTTCTACAAAATGTAAGTAGAGGTTTCAACCCTTATAAAACAAAATGAGAATTTAAGGATTATTCAGGTAGATTTTCAGACCTTAGTTTGTTTTCAAGTTTCCCTACCATCAACAGATAACAAGAATCTCCTGGAACAGCTACCTGCATCTGAAAGGCAGGGTAACGAGTCAACAAGCAGAATTGACCGATTTAATTAATAGATTTCTTAAGAGCTAGCTGGTCGTTGTTGCCTGCACTCTGACGCTAATTAGATCAATGTTTACTGAGAAGTTGAGCAGCCTTTCTTTCAAATGGTAATGAATGTGAGTTTGCAGACTAGGGGTAATAGATGAATTCATTATTCATAACGGGCAAGCCATCAAAGAACACTTTTGAAAGGCAGGCAGCGAATGTCTCTTCATGAACCGATGTTTTTAAAAACACCTGAGAAAATCTACTCATCAATTGGCGCCTTGCGCAAGTTGAGCATTTGAACTTAATTGATGAAACGCACTTTGAATGAAGAAGCCTTTGAACTGAGGTAACGATCAAAATTTCCTCTGTGCCTTTAACTCTCAGCTCAGTGTAATTAACAGCTGAGCTCAAAGCACTGTACAAGAATTTCACATCTGCCATGTACAATTACAAAATTTATCTAAAAGATTTGTTACACTAATTATGTATGAAATTATCTAAAAGGCACAATTTCAATTTTTTTTAGATTAGATTACTTACAGTGTGGAAACAGGCCCTTCAGCCCAACAAGTCCACACCGACCCGCCGAAGCATAACCCACCCAGACCCATTCCGCTACATTTACCCCTTCACCCAACAATACGGGCAATTTAGCATGGCCAATTCACCTAACCTGCACATTTTTTTTGGATTGTGGAAGGAAACCGGAGCACCCGGAGGAAACCCACGCAGACACAGGGAGAATGTGCAAACTCCACACAGACAGTTGCCCGAGACAGGAATTGAACCCGCGTCTCTGGCACTGTGAGGCAGCATTGAATATTGTGAACTTACTGAGAGCAATTTTGACTGCAATCAGCAGATCATCTTTCCAAATTGTAATAACTTCCACAAGAATGGGGAGTTTCCTTGATGCTTTCTTCTAGGCTACAATCACATGCCTAAGGTGGAATAAAACTTGACAGTTGGTCAATGAAACAAGAAAGCATGACTGAGTCAGGCAGATAGGGGGATCTAATATATAATGATCGAGGATCCTTGACCTTTGACTTGTTACCAGTGTGGAATTAACAAATTGACTGAAGCACCATGACAACTTCAGAACTGAAGAAGAATCTTACTGGAGTGAAAACGTTACTTGGGAAATTTTCCAACTCTTTTGCATTAGAATTTTACTTATCATATCAAGAACATTTACTTACAAACCTAAACTGGTAAACAAGTAATCAAAGATTCTGGAAACTTGGTTGAATTGTACAGTAATGTTGAACATGCATGGTGTTGGAATCAACAGAACAATGACCCCAAATACCATTTCATGTCACCTTCTGTCCTGACTGTTGCATGATTCTTAAACTACCAATTTTGGCACCTGCTATATTATCAGAAAACGATTCAGATATTTTAGTTGCTGAGCAGGTTTCCAACCTCGCTCCATAATAAATAATTAAATTAAAACGTTTATCTTGTTGACTGTTGTCACTTTTGCTAGACCATTATAAAGAGCTCTTAGTTCTCCTCGCCAGTCTCTGGTCTCTGTCATTTAGCTGTCATAATGCCAGTACCAATTCGATGCCTATTTGACACAATTTCTCTCTCAGAATACCAATGACCATCTACTTCCTCTTTATCTCCACTTCATAGTTAAACAAATCCATCTTTGCTCTAGTTCTATCGAACTCAGTTTAGTTTAAGTCAGTGAAGAACCAGTCATGTTCTAAGATTTGTTTTTGAGACCAATAGTACCAGTAAAATTCACATTTAAAATTTTTCTTGATACTTTTCTGATCCAAAATAAAGTCACAGAAACTTTGTGATTTAAAGCAATATTATAAATATGCAACAGTTCAGAGCAGGTTTACATCAGCTTTGCAACTCCAATTTTTTTAATAATTTGGAGGTGTCAGTGTTGGAATGGGATGTAGAAAGTTAAAAATGACAACACCAGGTTATAGTCCAACAGGATTATTTGGAAGCACTAGCTTTCGGAGTGCTGCTCCTTCATCAGGTGGCTGCGATGAGGGAGCACTGTTCCTTCATCAGGTGCTTCATCAGGAGCACTGCTCCTTCATCACAACCACCTGATGAAGGAGCGTTGCTCCGAAAGCTAGTGCTTCCAAATAATCCTGTTGGACTATAACCTGGTGTTGTGTGATTTTTAGCTTTCTTTTTAATCCTGGTGGCAGCAGTGTAACTCAAATGATTGGTATGGATTTTTCCCTTCTAAGGATGGCAAAGTTGTAAACATAAAAGTAGTCCTGTCAACCTAAAGCAGAAAAGGTAGGACGATGTTTCAAAGATAAGGTGCAGAAATGTGTCTCTGGATAGTGACCTGGCAGAGTAGATTACCTTCCCTTTCTTCAATGAAAATCAGTTATATTCTATAATAGGCAAGCAATTTGTTCCACAAGATAATGTATAGATTGTGATGACGAAAACATGTCCTGAATATACTGATAGTTGGGAGAGCATCTCCAAATTGCATTCATAAACTGAAATGAAACACCAATGCTTAGTGAAGCAAATAAACTATGCTATAAACTAGGTTTTCTCTTCAATGACTATATATGAACAGTATATCATATGTTATATCATTTCAGATCCTAGCAATCTGAAATTGGATTTAAATTGTTACCTATCAGATCTTAATTCTTAGAAATAAATAAAACAAAATGTAAGCAAAATGCTACGGAGGCTGAGAATCTGAAATGAAGATCATGTTTTAAATAGACAGGCGATTTTGTCAATTCTGTGAATTAAGAAACAGAGTTAAATGGATCAAATTAAATATGATTCTGGAGAAAGGTAGAAATGCAGGATGAAGGAATGGAGGTAGAAATACTTTGTTGTTCAAAGAGGGATTGAGATGGAAGAACAAAAAGAACATGATGCTGGGATTGGGTAGAAGGGGGAAGAGATTAAAAGATGAAGAAGGTGTTAAAAAAGGAAAAGGAGTGCTAATGATTTTGGTAAAAGAAAAGGGTGTTTTTGCAGATCAAACACTGTCTGAAAACAGAAACATGACAAACAAGTTTCAAACTGACACATAATATAAAAGAAATTGAAGAATAAAGGACCCCCAAATTCCCAGTTATTAGTCATTTATTTCACCCTCTTGCTCACACATTCTGCTCTGACCTCAACCTACTCCAATGTTGCCATGAAGCTCAACACAAGCTCATGAAACAACACCTCACCTTCTGATTAACCACTGTACAGTCCTCCAGATTCAATGTTGATTCAGCCATATGAGCCTGAATAAAAAATTGCAAAACAGCGAAACAAGTTTAAAAGATATGAGTTTAAATTCAATTTCAGACTGGTAACTGCTTGTGCTTGTGTGTTCCTTAGCAGAAGGCAACCTGGCAGAAGTGTACAAGAGGTAGGTTGAAACTTTATTGCTGGAACAGCACAGCAGGTCAGGCAGCATCCAGGGAACAGGAGATTCGACGCTTCGGGCACAGGCCCTTCTTCAGGAATGAGCAGAGAGTGGTAGGTGTAGCTCAGCTCCAAAGTAAAGTTTTGAAGGGCTGAAGTGGTACTTGAATTGGTCCAAGATAAAACATAATGCTGGTGATTTGCTGATGCTGGTGTACATGTATGTGAGGAGGTTAAAGAGGAGAATAGTCATGGAGCTTTTTGGAACATTGCTTTGAAGAAGCAGTTGCATGATGGCGGAGTCAAGCCTTCTGTAATCTTCATCCATCAGGTACCCACTCTATTTATACATAAGGATTTGCTCTATCTTGTTTCTCAATAAAGGAGAGAATTGGAAACCACGCATAAAGAAGGTGAGTGGGGTTTTAATGAGATGCAAATACATGGAAAGAAGGTAAATGTCACTCAATGACGAGAGTCTGAATTCTCCAGTTATGGTTTAGAAGGAAAAATCAGTAAAATCCTTCTCAATGTCGAGAATTATATTTTTCCTCATTCTCACTGTATTTTCTCATCAGTCCTTATGCTCCACTAGGGAGAGGGGAGTGGGAGAAACCACCATGTATCTAAGGATGATATATTTATACAGAACTGGGAAAGGATCTATCCCTGGATTAATATATGTTAAATGTGTTTACTGGCATTTTCCCATCTTGATTTTCCTTTTAAGGACCTGATTACACCTTATACAGACCTCTATCTTAAAGAATACAGATATTACAGTCAGTAGTTAAAAGTTCAGCCTATTCACCATAACCAAAATACTCTGATGAGATGAAATCCAGTTCTGCTGATTACCACCAAGCAAAGTGCTTTATACAAGTCTTTTTACACAGTAAGAAACCAATATAATTATCTGACAATATAGGTACAAAAATTGAAATTGGCTGTTACCAAGGAACTTCACCACAGAAAACTTTGTTAGATTTTGGAAAGATTACGTATACTGCAACGCTGACTGATCAAGTAGTTTGTTGTTCAGTATTAAACAGTAATTACATTGAAAGAGCTGCAGGATACAATCTGGACTATGTGTGCAGCTGACAGCTGTGAAAACAGACTCTAGGAATCAATGCCCAAAATATTAATGAAGTTTAGAAATAGGTGACGGGGCTGCAAATAAGCAGAAGTAGCAACAACAGTGAATGGATAATTGCCTATATATCTTCCTTCAACCAGATCTGCTTGCAGAATTTACTAATCTGTGGAACACGCACTAATGCTTATGTTACTGAAGACCTTCTGGGCATTGTATAATGATTGTACTGTCTTGAAGAGACCAGCAATTGTCTTTGGGCTATTTTTTTCACATGTCATAAATTAGGGCTAATACCACTGTAAACAACCTTTGCTGAATGAAATTCTGGTAGACTGAAAGTAATTAAGGTTGAAACTTTATTGCTGGAACAGCACAGCAGGTCAGTGAATGAAATTCTGGTAGACTGAAAGTAATTAATGCAATACTTAACTGACTGTTGATTCACCTCAAGTTCCAAATATGATTCTGCCATCAAGGCTGCCTAACTTATCAATTGAACTGGCTACATTTATAATAATGGATTTTGATTTCTACTTGTGTAGAAATTAAACTTTTGTGCAAGACTTCATAGCACAGAACATTGTCCCTACAACATTCCAAGATATTTAAGGGCAGGAGGTTGTATTTGGATTCTCAACATCCTCCTGCTAATATTTTCAACTTGTTTAAAATAAGGCATTGGTCTGAAAATTTCCCATTTCCATTTAAAGTTTGGTGGCAAGTGAGACTTTTCATGACAACTTCACCATAGCCTGAGGTGAATCATCTTGTGTGACTGTCCACTTCTCTGTTTTTGTTATGCCAGTGGTTTCCAAATTTTCAGTAACATAGCACACTTCAAAACAAAACAAAAGAAAGATTCCACAGCGCACCCACTTTTTTTTTCAGTTGAATTGATTGCTTATCAAAGTTAAAAATCACACGACACCAGGTTATAGTCCAACAGGTTTATTTGGAAACACTAGTTTTTGGAGCACTGCTCCTTCATCAGGTGGTTGTGGAGTACACAATTGTAAGACACAGAATTTTGCTATAAATTCTGTGTCTTACAATTGTGTACTCCACAACCACCTGATGAAGGAGCAGCGCTCTGAAAGTTACTGCTTCCATTTAAACCTGTTGGACTAGAACCTGGTGTTGTGTGATTTTTAACTTTGTACAGCCCAGTCTAACACCGGCATCTCCAAATCATGTTTGCTTATCAACATATTTACTTGTATTTGCTATAGTTACAGCGTTACTGGAGAGGCTGGCGATATAATGCATACAACTAGTGAAAAAAATCAAATGCATTTCAACTACATTGGAAAAAAATACATCATCTTTCACTGCAAGCACAGAATGTTCAAAGTCAACTCAACTCAACCATTTCTAACAATGCATGGTCCTAAATCTGTTCAACACACTACATTCAGTTCAGACATCTGATTTTCGCAGATAATATTTCAGATTTGTAACAAAACTTTTGCAAGTATAACTTGAAGTAAATAATTGAATGGATACATAATTGAAATTTAGTGGATCAGAACAATGGAAATGTGGAGCTGGTTTAAGGAACAGATATTGAATGTCTTTGATTGGTATATCCCTGTCACACAGGGAGGAAGTGATTAGGTAAGGGAACTGTGGTTTACAACAGAAATTGCATCTCTTGTTACAAAGAAAAAGGAGGCTTATGTGTTGATGAGGCAAGATGGTTAAGATGAGGCGATGGAGAGTTACAGATCAGCTGGGAAAGATTTAAAGAGAGAGTTAAGAAGAGCAAAGAGAGGACACGAGCAGTCTTTAGCAAATAGAATAAAGGAGAACCCTAAAGCTTTCTATTGGTATGTGAGGAATAAAAGGATGATTAGGGTAGGAATAGGGCCAATCAAAGACAGAAGTGGGAAGTTGAGTGTGGTCCCTGTGGAGATCGGAGAGGTGCTAAATGAACATTTCTCATCGGTTTTCACTCAGGAAAAGGAGAATATTGTGGAGAAGAATGAGGTATGAGATATTAGACTAGAAAGGATCGAGGTTAGTTACGAACAGGTGTTATCAATTCTAGACGGAGTGAAAGTAGACAAGTCCCCTGGGCTGAGTGGGAGGGAGGAGATAGCAGAACCTTTGGCTTTGATATTTGAGTCGTCATTGTCTACAGGTTTAGTACCAGAGGACTGGAGGATTGCAAATGTTGTGCCCTTGTTCAAGAAGGGCAGCAGAGATGGCCCAGGTAATTATCGACCAGTGAGCCTTACTTCAGTTGTAAGAAAGATTTTGGAAAGGATTATAAGAGATGAGATTTATAGTCATCTAGCAAGCAACAATTTCATTTCAGATAGTCAACATGGTTTCGTCAAGGGCAGGTCATGTCTCAGAAATCTCATTGAGTTTTTTGAGAAGGTGACCAAGCATGTAGATGATGGTAGGGCAGTTGACATGGTATACATGGACTTCAGTAAAGCCTTTCATAAGGTTCCACATTGTAGGCTGTTGGAGAAAATGCAGAGGCATGGGATTGAGGGTGATTTAGCAGCTTGGATTAGAAACTGGCTTTCTGAAAGAAGGCAGTGAGTGGTGGTTGATGGAAAATATTCAGCCTGGAGTCCAGTGCCACAAGGATCTGTTTTGGGACCACCGCTGTTTGTCATTTTTATAAATGACTTAGACGCAGGCAAAGGTGGATGGATTAGTAAATTTGCAGACGACACTAAAGTCGGTGGAGTAGTGGACAGTGTGGAAGAATGTTACAGGTTGCAGGGGGACTTGGATAAACTGCAGAATTGGGCTGAGAGGTGGCAAATGGAGTTCAATGCAGCTAAATTTGAGGTGATGCACTTTGGGAAGAATAGCAGGAAGGCAGATTACTGGGTCAATGGAAAGATTCTTGGTAGTATGGATGTGCAGAGGGATCTTGGAGTCCATGTACATAGATCCCTGAAAGTTACCACCCAGGTTGGTAGTGCTGCTAAGAAGGCATACGATGTGTTAGGTTTCACTCATGGAAGAATTGAGTTCTGAAGCCGCAATATCATGCTGCAACTATACAAAAGGCTAGTGCGGCCACAATTGGAATATTGTGTACAGTTCTGGTCCCCATATTTCGGGAAGGATGTGGAAGCATTGGAAAAGATGCAGAGGAGATTTACCAGCATGCTGCCTGGTCTGGAGGGAAGGTATTATAAGGAAAGGCTAAGAGACTTGAACCTGTTCTTATTGGCAAAAAGAAGGCGGAGAGGGGATTTGATAGAGACATACAAGATGGTTAGAGGATTAGATAGGGTAGACAGTGAAAGTCTTTTTCCTAGGATGATGACGTCAGCGTGTACAAGGGGGCATAACTACAAATTGAGGGGTGATAGATTTAAGACAGATGTCAGAGGCAGGTTCTTTATGCAGAGAGTGGTAAGGGTGTGGAATGCCCTACCTGCTAATGTAGTCAACTCAGCCACATCAGGGAGATTTAAACAACCCCTAGATAAGCACACGGATGATTTTGGGATAGTGTCAGAGGACGAGCTGAGAATAGTTCACAGGTCGGTTCAACATCGAGGACCGAAGGGCCTGTTCTATACTGTATTGTTCTATCTTCTATGTTCTATAACACAAAGTAGAGTAAATTGCAATTTACCAGGTTAATGGGAAATCTGGGTCTGCCAATGCCAACTTTTCAAGCAGTTTTACAAGTGCATGAACATCATGCTTGCTTTTTATGGTTCTATAATAAAATATACCACAAGATTTCAAGTTTGCCCTTTGGCCACCTGTGTATTGGAATTTCCTAGTTTAGAATTGAAAGACTGATACCTCACTTATAATTTAATGATAAATTGTCACGTATTTTAAGACTTTTAATTTTGGTGAGGTGTAATATTATTTAAGATGACACAAATGTTTGTGTGGGAAAAGATTTGCTAACCCAGGATAGGCCCACAAAAGCAAAATTGGTCAAACCGTCCCAGAACACCCAGAATTCCCGAGCAGCTCACAAGCTGAATCAGACGGCACGCAGACAAGACAATACACTTTAAGCTCCCATGGACATGACAGAGCACCACAGATATCTCAAAGCCCTAAGGGCAGTTTCACAACCCAGCAATACCCAAGCCACACAGAGCAGGACATACAGACAGGCACCAGCAAGGACATGCTCCAGGAACAGGACAATGGAAGCACCTCACCACTTCAGAAGAGACATTAACACCTACTTGTGAAGATGAATGGACCCATGATACTGCCAGGATGTTGTATTGTGTGAAGGAACAGGACATTCATCCGATAAACTGTTTTCTAATTAGCATCCTTGCAACTAGATTATTCCATTTCCGGAAACATTGTAGTTTCCCATTTCTTAATCAGTGTCATTGTGCAGCATTACTATAAAACTGGTCGCATCCTCAGCTCTGGGGGGGAGAAATCTGATCTACCTGTGCAGACTGTCAGTCTAGTCAATTTCTCTTCCAGTTATACGGCTTGCAATAAACTGTTTGTCAATTTCACTTCGAGCTGTGTTTTGTGATTTCTAACCTATTGGGTAAATTTCTCCGACAGTTTGGCATTGGTCGGCAGGCCCTTTCTTTTCTCTTTCAACAGGGGAAGCGAATCTCACGTTTTAAATTTAACGCAATTGGTACCTGGCGGCCAGCCCTGCCCAGCGGGTCAGACCAGAGAAAGGCTGGACGACTGCGGAGGGTGGCCACAATTCTGATCTGCGGTGAATTGGCTTCACCCACTGTAATTCGGAAATGGAGTAGTGACCCTGGCCTGTGGAGGTGGGCACTGGTCTCCTAAATTGCTGCCAGAACTTGGCCTGAGGAGGTAGTCTGGTAAGCGGCTAAATTTATTTTCAAATTTAACTAATTGCTGCTGCAATTTGGAAGGTGAGTAGTGACTCTGGCCTGTGGAGGTGAGCACTTGGCTCCTAAATTGTTAACTGACTTTTAAGCTGCCACGTCTGGCCCCGAGGAGGTCATCTGGTGGGAAAGTAAGTTAACTGGCAGCCGGTAATTCGGTCCTAAACCGCGTGGACTGGGCTTGTGGAAGTCGTCACCTGTGCCAAATTAATTACCTGAAATTTTTGCGACAAACCCTAATTTGGCCCACGCGTGATTCACTGAGTCAGAACGTCTGTCACGAACCTGTTCTAGCCTGGAGAAAGAAGGTCGGGCAGAGAAAGTTAGGCACAATATACGTTGGGGAGATCGCTCATCAAATTCTCACTTTACTACTGTTAGATCCACAGCTCGAACAACATTGACTCGGGCCCACTGGGTTGTGGTGTCCTGTGGTTTCGAAGTGTTTGTTTTGGGTGTGCCTGCTTATTCTGCGCTTACCGAGTGCTGCTTTGTCAATGTCAGGTGTCCCATCTGGCTGTGTTTGTTCAGTGCTGGTGTTTGCGTACTTTGCAGTCAGCGATTACACGCTTGAGTAACTTTATTGCCTAACCTGTCAACACTCACTACCTGTGTGCTGTTAGCTCTCTATCTCTGTTTTTTTTCCCCTCGAAACCTAATACGGCATTTAGACATCATCTCAAGACATCCAGGACGCCATGGGAGATGCCAGCGGTGGGAGCTGGGTAACCCCAACGATGTGGTGAGGAAGGCCCGGGGCTGAAAATGAACAAGAGCACCCTGAAAAGGCATGGTAAATATGTAGACTGCAAGAACAAGGTAGAAAGGCCAGTATCTGATCCGAATGATGACCTGGACTGCTGTGAAACTGGAAGGACGACCTGAATGGACACATGCCACCCGCTACAAGTGGGCTCCACAACCAATGAACAAGGACCACACAGAGGAAGACACCACTCCAACCACCAAGAATGGATCCAGCTGCTCGTGACAGCCATCACCATCAGCACCCTCAGCCTGATCTGTCTGACCATCACACTGCGGCTTGCTGATAAACAGGGACAAGGGACAGCTCATTTCATAACTCGCTGTAACTTACGGGACAACACCTTCCTCAAAATGGCCCATGGGTATGCCCAGAGATTTAATCAGACCCACTGCCGGGTCTGCACTAGGGTCGCTGTCCATCCTCACGGGGGCATTCCCTTAGCCTGAATCCCCTTAAACATCTCTGACATGATGGAGTGGTGGCTAGACAGGCAATTTGGCCAACTCAGTGGATTAAGTGTGGTTTCACATTGTTTTCATTACATTTGTGCCATTGTTTTCATTACATTTGTGCCAAGTTTCACTGCACACTTTGACAGTTCTCACAGGGCCAGTTGAAAACCATTGAATTGTGCAACCATGATGTAGGACACATTTCTCAGAGAATCTTGCAGTAAGTGAGACAAAACTGCCCACCACTGCCAGGACCTTCTAGTTTCAAAGTCTCTGGAACCATATCTAAATTCTAGTTGTAAACCAGCTCAGAGGCTGCAAGACAAGTATAACCTCTCACAGCGTATTGTTCGACCCTCAATGATGAAGAAATGCCTCAGAAGAAAGGCAAGCTTCTCTCTGTTTCACAGACTGAAATGTGAACATGGTCTTGGACAATGTTTTGGATATGATAAGGTCCTAGGGAGTGTTGCTGAACAAAGAGACCTTGGAGTGCAGGTAGATAGGATAGTGAAGAAGGTATTTGGTATGCTTTCCTTTATTGGTCAGAGTATTGAGTACAGGAGTTGGGAGGTCATGTTGCAGCTGTACAGGACAGTGGTTAGGCCACTGTTGGAATATTGCTTGCAATTCTGGTCTCCTTCCTATTGGAAAGATGTTGTGAAACTTGAAAGGGTTCAGAAAAGATTACAAGGATGTTGCCAGGGATGGAGGATTTGAGCTATAGGTAGAGGCTGAACAAGCTGGGGCTGTTTTCCCTGGAGCGTTGGAGGCTGAGGGGTGACCTTATAGAGGTTTACAAAATTATGAGGGGCATGGATAGGATAAATAAGCAAATTCTTTTCCCTGAGATTGGGGAGTCCAGTACTAGAGGGCATAGGTTTAGGGTGAGAGGGGAAAGATATAAAAGAGACCTAAGGGGCAACTTTTTCACACACAGGGTGGTACATGTATGGAATGAGCTGCCAGAGGAAATGGTGGCGGCTGGTACAATTTCAACATTTGGATAGGTACATGAATAGGAAGGGTTTGGAGGGATATGGGCAGGGTGCTGGCAGGTGGGACTAGATTGGGTTGAGATATCTGGTCGGCATGAATGGCTTGGACTGAATGGTCTGTTTCCATGCTATACATCTCTATGACTCTATAAGAGAACCAGCTCTCCCCTTTGAACTGCCACAGGAAGCCATGATATCAGTCCCAGGCATCCTCGGCAGACAATGGCACTATAGATCAGTTCATCATCCCACGTGAAGTGGGGCATCCAGAATTTCCTCAAGGAGGCCCCCCCCGCAGAGCTAAGTGCCAGCTCAAACTCACAGGGCCAGCACTCACTAACTCTGCCACTGCACATGCCTCTTGTCAAGACTGATGGACTATAACCGTCAACATTGCCAACCAGCATGGACACTTGAGAACTATCACTCACCTTATCCTATACAACTATTCACTCTTCTTGAGGACACGTCACCACTTCCTCAGCTCATGTAGGACCATTAAGTGCTCTTGCATTCATTTCAATCGGACTTAATTCCTCCTTTTTTCTCAGCTCAGGAAATATTAGCCCGAGATGATGACAATTCTGGATAGGAGTTTGTGGACATCAGGCATCTTACTCCCTCCAAGAAGATCAGGGAGTCAGACAGAGAAAAGCAGGATCACTCATGTGTGGGAGACGATAAAATGCCAAGTAGGCTTCATTGTACTGTGTTGTTCTCCTATTACTATCAATGCTAACACTGAAATAAGGCTATTACATATGAATATGTGATTGAAATACATCTTCAAACAGCTAAGGTGTAACATTTAATTCAAGATTTAATTTAAAAAGACAATGAAACATAAATTCAGGGAATGAAGAGTTGGTTGTATTGCTGTTAAGAGTTCTCTATTAAAACAAGAGAAATCAATCAGTGTAGTTATACAGCCATAAATATCGCTGCTTCATTCACATATTGTGCTAAGTACTAGCTTGCTCTATTTTACACATGTGGGACAACATTAGGAAAATGAGAGACATTGAAATCATGTGCAGCTGTTGTTTGCCTTCAATAATTTATGTCTGTCATTAATGGAACATTTTACTTCCACCCATGACACCATATAGAAGGAAGACATCTTCAATTAGTGGTTCAAGGCATATTTAATACAAAGTACTGCCACTAAAATAAATTGGGTGCTAGCAATTCAATACATTTGTGGCCATATTTAATGTGCAGTATAATTACATTATGGAGAAATACTTAATGTTGATTCAACATGGATTGAACTTGAAAATTTTCTGTTCTTCGGAACAGAAACTCTCTGAGTAATGACATTAAGAACAGAGTTGGATTAGGAAAATTCATGGAAAGACATGTAAAAATTGTAACAGGATCTTGGTAAATTTTGGCAAATTAGATCACCTATGAAGATAGCAGGTAAATGTTTCACATGATAAACATGACAAACTTTATTAGATACTGTCCCAACGTTATGACCAGGTTAGGTGTTGAATTCATTCCCATGGTTTTAACCTCCTCCATTGCTGTAACAAATATTTCAGATTTTCTTTTAAGCACATAGCCATATCACACTTCAATAAAAATGTGGAACTCATCAAAATTAAGGATCTTAAATTAAGGTTTGTTTGAGTGAAAGAAAGATTAATTTGACACAAGAAATGTAACAAAACATAACATCAAACAAAACACACAAAAACGCAAGTGTTAAGTTTTAAAAGGGGACAACATCCAAGAAAAAAAAAATCAAGAAATGCAGTTTTAAAAGTCTAGTGTTGTTGAAGTGTTAGTTTTAACTTGAGAGTACAGTTATTTGATTAATGAGTAGGGTACAGAAAAGTTTACTAAGATGTTGCCTAGCATAGGGGACTTTTAGCTGTGAAGAAAGGTTGCATAGTTTTGTTTTCACTGGAATGCAGGAGATTGAGAGGTGACCTGACAGAAGTTTAAAAGATTGTGAATGACCTGGATAGAGTTGAACATACGAGGCTTTTTCCCAGGGTGGAGGGGTCAATCACTAGGGGACACAGGTTCAAGGTGTTGTTGGAAAGGGGGCGGGGTGGAGTTTAAGAAAAAGGTGTGTGAGGCACATTTTTCACACAAAGGGTGTGAACGCACTGTCAGAGAAGGTGGTGAAAGCAGACACAAATAGCAGAATTCAAGAAGACCTGGATGAATACATGAATAGGAGAGAATAGGGGGATATGAATCCTGTAAATGAAGACAGTTTTAGTATGGAAGGGCAAAATGTGTCGGAAGGGCAAAATGTTTCGGCACAGGCTTGGAGGAGTAAAGGACCTGGTGCTGTATTGTTCTTTGCTCTTTGATTGTATCTCCTCAGTAGGAAAATCAAAAAATGTTTTTGAGTTCTCAGTCAATAGAAATGTGTCCATTTTTAAAAAAAATCCACGACACGCTGTCTTAAAAGGATGGGAGAAAAACAAGGAGATAGAGCATCTTATAGTTCTGCTGTTGCAAAAAAAAATATTCTGCTATTTTCTGCTGAAAAGCAGTTCCATGTAATACAATTCCTTCCTTATAGTGACGCCATGCTTGGCTTCAATTAGTTTCTAAGCTCAAAAATCCACAGGTGACTTCCATCCTGATCTGTACCATTTTCTAAAAGATGTAAATCACACAGGATGTACAGGTCTGAGTGATTTGTTTCAGTCATTTTGAAAACAATTCCAGCTCAGACTGCATTTTGCTTATTGACACTTTCATTGTTTCAAGTGCTGTAATACTTTAAGCTCTTAATATACTGATGAACTGAGAACCAGGATGCAACCCATGCGCCATACGTGGTTCAGCAAGAAGCATACCAGCAGAGGTTGAAAAACATAGATTATTTGTAAATGCAAATTGTTTTCTCAGTTTATGAATTTTGAGATTAAGCAAACTTAATCCATGTTGCTTAATCTGTTGCATTTAAAAACAACACTAGAACAATATGGTGCAGAATGATGGTTCTTGATTTGTACAAAGCAGTGCAAAATTAGAATTACTCCATTACACCATAATCAAAACAACGAGTGTGTATTGTACTTGCATCACATTAAAAAATGTCAAACCAAAAACAGCGCAGAAGGAAACAAACAACCCAAAGGAATCAGCAATAATTGCAAAAGCGATGGAACATCAGATTTGTCTTCCAAATTCCCCAGCATGAATCAGAAGGCTACAGAAAATTCAGACTTTTTAAAACAGAAGATGGAGCTATGCTCTTTGGCTTTAGCTGTTGCAAATCCAGTTGAGAATGCATTGAAAATAAGTTTGCATTGCACAGGATAAGCATCAGAAAAAGAGCCAGAGTGATCCTGCTAAGGTATGGAAAATGCTTGAGAATCAGCTTCATATAAAAACGAACTTTAGAATTCTTTATGCAGAGCTGGTGTCTTGAAGGCTAAAGCTTAAAAAGAGTTAATTGATCAATTTGGCAATAGGTGTTGTGACAACTTCGATTATGATTTGTCAGTGCTTGAATTGTCTGAGAAGAAAATAGATCTGGTCATAGCTACAATGCTGAGTAAATATTTCTCCAAAATAACCTCTGAGAAAATAAAAGGTCATGACATTGAAACATTACTTAATGATGGCAGAACATAGAAAACCATTAGGGCTGGACACCATCTGCAAGTATTAAATACATTTACCAGTATTAGTGCAGTAGCCAGCAAGTGGAAAGAAAGTTCACAGCGCAGGACCTGAAATCTGTTGCACACGACATAATACAACCCTGCTTTCTAAGAAAAATGCTAGTCATGTGGTATGAAAGGATTCTGGCCTCACCAATGCAAGAGGCTAAAATAGAAGTGAGCAGCACGGTGGCACAGTGGTTAGCACTGCTGCCTCGCAGCGCCAGAGACCCGGGTTCAATTCAGGTGAATTGGCTATGCTAAATTTCCCGTAGTGTTAGGTAAGGGGTAAATGTAGGGGTAAATGTAGGGATAGGGGTGGGTTACGCTTCAGCGGGTCGGTGTGGACTTGTTGGGCTGAAGGGCCTGTTTCCACACTGTAAAGTAATCTAATCTAATCTAACAACATTACAAAAAAAATGTTTATGCACTGGCAGCTGCAAGTATGCCAGAAACCAGCATTAACACAAGCACGTATATGAGTTGAGCAGCAAGACTGACCAGAGTAAAGATTCAGCATGGAACCTTCATCCAGAAGGCAAACATTCTGCATTGTGAATGTGAGACATTGTGTGAATAAAGTCACACAGTGAGAAGCTTTTACTGCTCTTAACATCACAAGTGTGGAAGTAGTTGGGAAAATTGCAAGAAATCTCATACAGTCATAGTCATAGCGATGTACAGCATGGAAACAGACCCTTCGGTCCAACCTGATATCCCAACCCAAACTAGTCCCACCTGCCAGCACCCTGCCCATATCCCTCCAAACCCTTCCTATTCATATACCCATCCAAATGCCTCTTAAATGTTGTAATTGTACCAACCTCCACCACTTCCTCTGGCAGCTCATTCCATACATGTAAAAGGTGAAAAGGTTGCCCCTTAGGTCTCTTTTATATCTTTCCCCTCTCACCCTAAATCTATGCCCTCTAGTTCTGGACTCCCGATCCCAGGGAAAAGACTTTGTCTGTTTATCCTATCCATGCCCCTCATAATTTTGTAAACCTCTATAAGGTCACCCCTTAGCCTCCAACGCTCCAGGGAAAACAGCCCCAGCCTGTTCAGCCTCTCCCTATAGCTCAAATCCTCCAACCCTGACAACATCCTTGTAAATCTTTTCTGAACCCTTTCAAGTTTCACAACATCTTTCTGATAGGAAGGAGACCTGAATTGCATGCTATATTCCAACAGTGGCCTAACCAATGTCCTGTACATTTGCAACATGACCTCCCAACTCCTGTACTCAATACTCTGACCAATAAAGGAAAGCATACCAAACGC
>NC_057724.1:26550629-26594627 GCF_004010195.1 Chiloscyllium plagiosum
CTCAGGCGACTGACTGTGTGGAGTTTGCACGTTCTCCCCGTGTCTGCGTGGGTTTCCTCCGGGTGCTCCGGTTTCCTCCCACAGTCACAAAGATGTGCAGGGTCAGGTGAATTGGCCATGCTAAATTGCCCGTAGTGTTAGGTAACGGGTAAATGTAGGGTGTTGGGCCGAAGGGCCTGTTTCCACACTGTAATGTAATCTAATCTAATCTAATCTAATCTAATCTAATCTAATCTAATCATTTGGGAGTTTTTTTTGAGGATGATGCAAACAACATTAATAAAGGGAAATTGATGGTAGTAATATATTTGTTTCTCCTTGGACACAAAAGCTAATTTCTAGAGTTTGCATATAGATGGTTAGACATGGAAATTGAGAAGTTATTGTCAGTGATTGTTTGCATCCCCCAGAGGTATGATGTAAATGATCATTGAATTGATGAAAGCTGCAACTCTGGAACTCAGTCCTCTTGGAAGTGTTATATCTTGTTGAAGGAAGTGTAACAAGGTTTTATCGATATATTCAATTCATAATTACCATTAAATAAACTCACCAGCCCTCAATAGATAAATTTTATTTGTAACATATCAACTTTCTCCACGAACGTCAGTATTTTCATAAACTTTTGAAGTCCATTTTCATGTTTATGTCATTTTACCTTAAATCCACGTGTGCTTCCCAAACATCTACTTCACTATTTTCACAAATGCAAAGTAAAAGGAAACAGTTTTTCAATAAGATTTCACTGTCTCCGGACACCTGGAGGTATCTTTGACTTAGCATCAAATTCAAACTGGTATGTGGAAAAGGAAAATCCATGCAAAAGATTCACAAGGATTTTGTGGACCTTATTCTTCAGGATCAACAATGATGGCTTACGTTTGAACAGGTAAGGGAAGAAGAATAATTGCCAGACCTTGTAATTCTGCAATCTCTGAAATACTTTTGAGATGCAGCTGCTGCTCCATTTAATAACCTACAAAAGTCTTCAGAAATAATTCAGTACTTTTTTTTAATAAACCTGATCGAAGTTTCAAGGGACAGCACAAAGGGAGAAGATTCGCCATGAGATGGATAGAATGACAATACAAATGTCAAGTAATTTGCATTCATGTATTATTTTATCAACATTCTGTTGTAAAGGTGCATGTAACGTAATATATTTATTAGCTGTTTGCAGCTGAATTCTCACTGCTGTTGGCTTATTCCCGCTGAGATTGCAGGATACTTTGAATGATCAACCCTATCACACTTACAATGGGTCATCTGGGTGATTAAAGTTAATGGAATTTTTATTGCTTAAAACCTCTATAAATTGAAAAAAGGCTGCGTCCTCAAGATTAAAACAGAATGTTATTGTCGGAACATTACGTTTCGATTTTATGATCATAATTAAAGAATTAATAAGACCAGAGTTGCAGAAAAAGACACTTTGCTCTCTTTCCAACTAAATAATAATAAAGCAGCTGACCCTCCCTTTAAAAAAAGTTATAAAACAACATTTCTTCAGCAAATCTAAATTCAGTTGTCAGGAATGATAGTATCATGAGGTGTCATAAGGTAAATGGTAACAAAACACTTGCAGGTGGAAAAGAGTAGTTTGGTGAAGTGAAAATAAATACAATTGTTGAATATATTAAAGCGATGCTTGAGAAAATATGAGTAAATAACTGTTATTAAATAACCTAAATATGTTTAAGAATTGCAAGATAAAATGACGATACTTCCTGAAGGTCAAAATGGAAAAAAGAAATCTCAAGACACAAGTTGACAAGGAAGACTGAATGTATATGGTGTTTAGGCCAGGGGTTCTTCACCCTTTTATTTCTGAGGCCATTCCAACCCCATTCCACACCAAAGATTTCATGGATGCCTCGTTACACAAGAGTTCTTTCAGATCCTATAATTAAACATATAGATTCATTATTTCGCCTGAAGCCAAAGTAATGTTTTCACCTGTTAGTCTGTAAATATATCTGTGCATGTGTGTATAATACATAGCTAATCAAAAAAAGGGGCAGATTTCAATGAAACTTGGTACAAATAGGGCATTACCCAAGGAAAAACTGAATAGCTTTTGGCAGTTATGAATCTGGGTTAAAGTTCTGGAGTTTGTAAATGCTCCATTAACTTTAGGAGGAGATCAAACAAATTTACTTTTATAATGATGCCGACTGTTTTATTTAGAAAACTTCTGGTTGTTTTAGAATCTTGTGGAATATCTCAACAGATGTGATAGAATTTGTCCCAGCTGCTGAATGTGAATTTTCAGAGCAGCTTGTTGGATGTGAATTTATCTGAAGCCTACTCATTGAAATGGAACCTGCAGAAAAAAAAATGTAGTCTTGTAGTCACAAGGCATCAATAAGGAAGAGCTGTGTACTTGTAATAAATTGAGAGTTAATGCAGCAAGGCAGATTATATATACTCTACTAAAGTGGCAGCACAGGTTAATGGGCTAAATAAAGAATTCAAAAGGTACACTTGCCTTAAACAGCTGCAGCGTAGATTTGAAGAGCTGTGCATGACTTTGGAAAGGCCACAGTTGGAATATTGTGTGCAGTTCTGGTCACCACACTGTAGGAAGGATATGATTGTACTGGACAGGGTACAGAGGAGATTCCTGAGATGAGAGGGCTGAGTGGGAACCTGAATGAGGTGTACAAAATTATGAGGGGCAAGAACAGGGGTGGGGGGGTACAGCAAAACAGACATTCTGCTTTGTTCACGGGTCAATAACAAGGGGGTATAATTTTAATGGCAGGAGGTTTGGAGAGGACTTGAAAATTTATTTTTCATCCAATGAGTGATGGGATTCTAGAATGCAGGAAATCGACAACCTTTAAAAGTACTTGGATGAGAACCTAAAATGTCATAGCATTCAAGGCCATGGGCTAGTTCGGGCAAGTGGGACTATCGTCAATCTAAAATAGTTTTTTCTTGGTGGCACAGACTGGATGGCTCCAAGAATCTCTTCCATATTGTATGATGTGCGTTCCTGCCTTTTCCACCTTAACCCTCAATTCCCTTATTGATTAAAAAGCTCTCACAGCCTTCAATATACATTTGACCAATGGCGGCAGCCATCCACAGTAAAGAATTCCACGTATTTACTACCTCCTGAAGATAT
Organism: Chiloscyllium plagiosum; assembly: GCF_004010195.1. Classification (NCBI taxonomy): domain Eukaryota; kingdom Metazoa; phylum Chordata; class Chondrichthyes; order Orectolobiformes; family Hemiscylliidae; genus Chiloscyllium; species Chiloscyllium plagiosum. The sequence goes on from NC_057724.1 coordinate 26,553,760, forward strand.
TTCCCCTAATTTCTGTCCTAAATGGGTGAACCTTTATTCTGAGATTATGTCCTCCAGCCCTAGATTCTCCCACAAGGGGAAACAACCTTTCCAAATCTACCTAGTTGAGCACTCCAAAAATGTTAAATGTTTCAATAAGGTCACTTCTTGTTCTTCCAAACTCCAATAAGTACAACGCCAACCCACTTGGGCCTTCACATAAGACAGTCCCTCCATATTCTGGATCTAGTAAACCTTCTCTGGGCTACCTGAAATGCCAGTATATTGTTCCTTGGATAAAGGGGCCCAAAATTGTTCACAATATTTCAGCTGTGGGCTGACTCATGCCTTCATATAGCTTTATTAAAACCAATCTACCTTTTATATACCATTCTGTTTGAAGTAAAGGCCAACATTACGTTCCCCTTCCCTAAAATGTTAAACATGTATGTTAGATTTTTATGATTTATGACAGGAAAATCCCTCTGTGCTGAAGGATTCTGCAGACTTTCTCCACTTAAATATATTCAGCTCCTTTATCCTGTCCACCCAAGTGCAAATGTTCACATTTCTCACATTACATTCCATATGCCAAGTTATTGGTATTTTTCTGTATGTATCTAATGTCACAGAAGGTACAAGTGATTGATGTTAGAAGATGGTAACTGGCATGAGGATATCTGCACCATAAGATCTCCCATTCTCCAAGTTGGACTTTTGCATATATAGGTATGTGAAAAGTAACATCCTTTTCCAAGGAATGTTCATTTTCAGTTTCAGGCTGAACAACTGGGAGACATTTCTACTAAGGCCCCGACCAATGCAACTGCAAAGCGAAAATGAATCAAGGTTTGGCCTTTACCTAGTATTATTCCACAGTAATATGACCCACACTGAAATGCTAGTAAATTCATATTATTATTTCTGGAGCACCTCATCTTTATCACTAATTTACAACACCATTATGCCACAGGTAATGGATTTGATTAAACTCATCAAATCCAGGCATCATTCTCTCCAATACAAAATATGACTTTTACTGATCCTTCCATATTCATCACAAGCTCAGAGGTCATCTTGATGTTTTTAGGATGTTATAGTTAATAAGAAATAAAATGTCTGCTATTTGTATTCTAGACTGAATTTAACTGGCACATTGACCAGTAACTCTCGTGCAATTATAGTCTCCTTCCTTTTGGAAGGATGTTGTGAAACTTGAAAGGGCTCAGAAAAGATTAACAAGGATGTTGCCAGGGTTGGAGGATTTGAGCTATGGCGAGAGGCTGAATAGGCTGGGGCTGTTTTCCCTGGAGCATCGAAGGCTGAGGGGTGACCTTATAGAGGTTTATAAAATCATGAGGGGCATGGATAGGATTAGTAGACAAGGCCTTTTGTCTGCAGTGGGGTGTCCAGAACTGGAGGGTATAGGTTTAGGGTGAGAGTGGAAAGTTATAAAAGGGACCTAAGGGGCAACCTTTTCACGCAAAGGGTGGTGAGTGTATGGAATCAGCTGCCAGAGGAAGTGGTGGAGGCTGATTCAATTACAACATTTAAAAGGCATTTGGGTGGGTATAGGATTATGAAGGATTTAGAGGGATATGGGCCAAGTGCTGGCAAACGGGACTAGTGGACAACCAGATATTCCCAAATTAATCTAGTCCCATTTGCCAGCATTTGACCCATATCCCTCTAAATCCTTCCTATTCATATACCCATCCAGGTGCCTTTAAATCTTGTAATTGTACCAGCCTCCACCACTTCCTCTGGCAGCTCATTCATTCAATACATTTCAATATCGGCACTGCACCTAGCCACAGCACAACGAAATATAATGCATCATAAAAGACAAAGATCAGTTGATGTCATCTCATTCCTTTTCTACTGATACAAAGTCCATCGTTTGATGAATAGTCACAAAAGGCTGCTCTTGTACAGCTGGCAGTGATGTTTTGGCCTCCCCCTCCAATAGCTGTAAAAATTCCTACAATAGGATTTTGATTGAATCTATAAAAGTTACATACTATGCCAGCAGTATGTGTGATACGCACTTCAGTTCTTGCCCTTCTAGCACTTATATAAGATAGCATCTGCAATATAACACTGACATCTCCCAACAATATTCTGAGGTGAGCTTGCTTTGATCTGTGACAGGATGAGAAAACATAGGTTATTGGCTGATGTGCTCTGCCACTTCTGACAGTGCATGCTTATTAGAATTTTTCGGTTTCCAGAAATTTCTGCCTTTCATTTTATAGAACTTTAACTACAGAGGTGAAATTGAAATGTTGCTGTTTCTGGAAGACGATGATAGCATGCTTTCATTATGACAATACTGTTATCCTATTTTTCAGGACAGCTAAACACAATGCAATTAATGAATTACTGGCAACACATAGTCATTAACGCAATGTAGGCCAACACTAAAACTAACTTCGTTCGCAATGAGGCACACATTCAGCAATCACATACATTTGTTTTTGTGGTTTAAAGAATATAAAGAAAAGGAGTAGGCCATTCAGCTCCTCAAGTCTGTTCTGTAATTCAAATGAGATCATAGCTGATCTGTGGCCTAACTAAATATACCTGCTTTTGGCCCATATCACTTTTGCTTAACAAAAATCTCAGATTTAATTTTAACATCTAACATCAGCTGCCATTTGTGAAAGAGAGGTGAAACCTCTACCAACGTTGGTAGAAGAAGTCTTTCCTAAAATCTCTCCTGAACAGTCTGGCCCTAGTTTCTCGACTATGGTCCATAGTTCTAGAATCCCCAGCTAGTATCCTGTCTTTTTCTGTTGATATCTTGAAGATTTCAATCATATCATCCCTTAACCTGTGTTTAAGGAATTTTGGCTCAGACACTAGGAAAGCTTCCCTTCTCTTCTGTGAATAGTGCTTTCAAATGTTCTGCATCTAACTGAGCAAGCAAATGGGGCTCATGTCCATTATTACAATTAAAGTACTTTCCTGAGTTACACGTCTGGTAGTCATTGCCGAGTAGCTGCTGATAATGCTATGAGGGGCAATATATCCAATAAAACATCATGAACTAATTATAAGGAATGGTGTTCACCCCAGATAAAGATAAAGTTCTTTACGTTGGATGTGAGTGCTGAATGGACCATGACAAAGAAGGAAGGCAAAAGTGAGGACTGCTGATGCTGGAAACCAGAGTTTAGATTAGAGTGTTGCTGGAAAAGCACAGCAGGTACTGGGGTAAGGTGGGGCGAGGGGAAATGAAGAAACTGGTGAAGTCCACATTGATGCCCTGGGTTGAAGTGTGCCAAGGTGGAAGATGAGGCGTTCTTCCTCCAGGCATCGGGTGGTGAGGGAGCGGCGGTGGAGGAGACCCAGGACCTGCATGTCCTCGGCAGAGTGGGAGGGGGAGTTGAAATGTTGGGCCACGGGGTGGTGGGGTTGATTGGTTCGGGTGTCCCAGAGATGTTCCCTGAAGCTCTCTGCGATGAGGCGTCCAGTCTCCCCAAAGTAGAGGAGTCCGCATCGGGAGCAACGGATATAATAAATGACATTGGTGGATGTGCAGGTAAAACTTTGATGAATGTGGAAGGCTCCTTTGGAGCCTTGAATGGAGGTAAGGGAGGAGGTTTGGGCACAGGTTTTGCAATTCCTGCGGTGGCAGGGGAGGGTGCCAGGAGGGGAGGGTGGGTTGTTGGGGTTGTGGACCTGACCAGGTAGTCACGGACTATCAAAGAAGCAGTTGTCCTTTTACTTGACATGGGTTTTTGTTTGTCCATTTAGTGTAGCCGTAGTGTAAGGCTACTTGCTATGATTGATTTACGATTGTTGCAATGGAACATTTCTACTCTAATACTTTGAAACCATACAAATTTGTTTAAAAAGAATGTAACTGATGCATAGGTAAAAATGAAAAGAATGAGAAAGGGATAGTCGACTGCACTGGAAAGACAAAGGTAAAAGATTAGAGGTGGTGTGGAGTAAGGAGGGCACATATTAATGCATTTTGTATCGAATGACTAATAGTATTGAAGTTGTGGAAAACATGGAAAACATAGAGATTAATGAAGCAACCAATACAACAAATTAGCATCCACACTCCACAGACCAACAAGATATTGCAACCTTAATAGATACAGAATCACCAGGATTTTTATTGTATGTTAGGAGTACAGTGACATTGATTTTTTGTGATGAAGTAATAAATAATAGCCTGAAGAAAACTGTGACATTAAATCTTTTTGAATGGAATTCTGAACAGTGGAGAAACCCATTGCATTATAATATTTTCCCCAATTGCATATTTCACTTTAAATGAGTTTGCTGTCTTTCATTATTGTAACTGGAATTAAATATGGTGGGACATTTGCATCAAATATCTGAGCAATCTGGTTAATCTTATAAATAAGTACCTTCTGAGTAATCTGAAGTACAGCCACAATATGACGTCCTAAATCCTATACCTTAATACACTGACCCTTGTAAAGGCAAGCATACCAGATGCCTTCTTCAACACTCTGTCTATCTGTGATTCCACTTTCAAGGAACTGTGAACCTGCAGCCCTAGGTTTCTTCACTGGTTACCACAGGATATACCAAGGGCTATTATTGATTTCTGACAGCTGTTCCTTAAAGCCAGAGGAATAGGTGTGTTAGAATCCAAGATGGTTAAGAGGTCCCTTCAGATATCTTATTCATTAGAAGCCACTTTGACCTATTTCTGGAGTGTTGCCAAACAAAAGAGACATAGGGCGATAGGTGCATAATTCCTATAATGAGTCACAGGTAAAAGGGTGCTGAAGAAGGCATCTGGTACACTTGCCTTCATTGGTCAGTGTATTAAAATATATGATTTAGGATGTCATGTTGCAGCTGTATAGGACATTGGTGAGGCTACTTTTGGAATACTGCTTTCAATTCTGGTCTCCCTGCTACAGGAAGGATGTTGGGAACCTTGAAAGGATACAGAAAGGATTTACAAGGACATTGTCAGGATTGAAGGGCTTGAGCTGTAGGAAGAGGCTGACTAGACAGGGCATTTTTCCCTGGAGTGTCAGAGACTCATGGGTAACCTTAGAGAGATTGTTTTTTTTCCCAGGCTGGGAGAATCCAAAATTAGAGGGCATAGGTTTAAGGAGAGAGGGGAAATATTTCTTTATTCATTCATTGGATGAGGACATCGCTGGCTAGGCCAGCATTTATTGCCCATCCCTAATTGCCCAGGGGGCAGTTAAGAATCAACCACATTGCTGTGGGTCTGGAGTCACATGTAGGCCAGCCCAAAAAGGATATTTGTGAACCTGATGGGTTTTTTCAACAATTGACAATGTATTCAGTCATCATTAGACCCTTAATTCCAGATTTTTGTTGAATTTAAATTCCACCATCTGCTGTGGTTGGATTTGAGCCCAGGTCCCCAGAACATGACCTGGGTCTCTGGATTCACAGTCCAGTGATAATACCACAAGGCTGTCACCTCCCCCAGTGGGTATAGAACTAAAGGGCAATGTTTTCATGCAGAGGGCGATATGTGTATGGAACAAGCTCCCAGAGGAGGTGGTGGACGCTGGTACAATTACAACAGTTAAAAGGCATCGATAGGTACATGAACAGGAAGGGATCAGAGGGATATGAGCCAAATGCTGGCAAATGGGAGATCAGTTTAGGATATCTGGTCAGCATGAACAAGTTGGACTGAATGGTGTATTTCTACATGATACATCTCTATGACTCTATAAGACGTTGATGGGTGAATCAGCTCACGTTTTATTCCCCTCCCCCTCATTCAGCCTAAGTGACCAGGCCAGTATAATCATAGATTTCATCAGTGTAAAGGACTGCATATCAAAAAAGTTAATTTGAGTGTTCCCCAACCAGAAACCATGGATGAGCCATGAGGTCCACTTCCTACTGATGTTCAGGGCTGAGGCATTCAAATTGGGTGACACTGACCAATACATACAAGGTAAGTACACCATTTGCAGAGCCATCAGGGATGCCAAAAGGACAATATCTGACTAAACGAGACTCTCAGACTAACCACATAAACACATGTTGACTGTGGCAAGGCTTACACGATATAAACAGGCTACAAAGTGAAACGGTGTAGAATTGCTGACAACAACGCATCTCTCCCCGATGAGTTCAATGCATTCTGTGATCATTTTGAACAGAAGGTCAGTGAAGTGATGTCACTTGGCCTGACAACAGTACCCACGGTCACCTCCACAGGTGTCAGTTCGGCTTACGAGAATGAACACACGGAAAGTGATCGGCCTACATGGAGTCCCTGGCCATGCACTTAGATTCTGTGCAGACCAGATGGCAGGACTATTTAGACATGTTTAATGTCTCCTTACTTTAATCAGAGGTTCCCACCTGCTTTAAGAATACCACCATCATCTCAAAGGAAAATCAGGAAACATAGCTTAATACCACCCAATGGATCTAGCATCCAATCCTTAGGTTAGTAATGGCACATCAACTCCAGCCTCCCAGATTGCCTTGATTCACTACAATTGGCTGACTGTCACAATAAATCCACAGCAAACACCATCTTCCTGGCTCTACAGTCATCCATGGAAGATCCAGATAACAAGGACACTTACGTCAGGCTCCTATTTATTGTCTGAACTTCACCTTAATCAGCATAATTCCAAACAAACTCATCTTCAACTCCAAGACCTAGAACAGTGTTCTGTCCTCTGCAAATGGATCTTCGACTTCCTGACCCACAGACCACAAATCAGTAAGGGTAGTTGACACCACCACCACCTCGACGATAACCTTCAACACCAGTGCCCTGCAAGGCTGCATACTCTGCCCCTTACTATACTCCTGATGCACTCATGACTGTGTGGCCAATGTCTGCTCCAACTCCATTTACAAGTTGCAGATGACACCACCGTAGTGTCAGATCTTAAAAACAGTGAGACAGAGCACAGGAAAGAGATAGTGAGCTTTGTGACATGGTAGAAAGACAACAATCTCTTCTTCAATATCAACAAAATGAAAAAGCTGGTCATCGACTTCAGGAAGCAGAATGGAGGACAGGCCCCTATCTGTAAAAATGGTGCTGAGGTCAAGTTGGTCGCAAGATTCAAGTTCTTAGGAGCAAATCTCATCAACGATCTTTCCTGGTCTATCCATGTCAATGCTACATTCAAGAAAGCACCTCTACTTCCTCTGAAGGCTAAGAAAGTTTGGCATGTCCACTATGACTCATCATTTTTTATAGATGCACCATAGAAAGTATCCTATCTGGATGTATCACAGCTTGCTATGGCAACTGCTCCGCCCAAGACCACAAGAAACTAAACAGCTGTGAATGCAGCCCAGTCAATCATGAAAACTAGCTTTACATCCGTTGACTCCATCTATCCTTCCCACTGTCTCAAGAAAACAGCCAACATAATCAAAAACACTTCCCATCCTGATTATACTCGCTTGCATCGAGCAGTAGATACAAAAGTTTGAAAATAAATACCAACAGTTTAAAGAACACCTTCTTCCCTTCTGCCATTAGACATATGGACAGACATCTCGTATATTAGATTACATTCCCTACAGTGTGGAAACAGGCCTTTCGGCCCAACGAGTCCACACTGACCCTCCGATGAGTAAACCACCCAGACCCATTTCGCTCTGACTAATGCACCTCACACTTTGGGCAATTTAGCATGGCCAACTCACCTAACCTGCACATCTTTATGACTGTGGGAGGAAACTGGAGCACCCAGAGGAAACCCACGCAGACACAGGGAGAATGTGCAAACTCCACACAGACAGTCGCCCAAGGCTGGGATTGAACCTGGGACCCTGATGCTGTGAGACATCAGTGCTAACCACTGAGCCACCATGTTGCCCAAAACAGTGCAAATATTAAATATTGTTGCCAATATTAAAGTTGGTCTTTCTCTGCACCTTCACTGTAACTGTAACGCTATATTCTGCATTCTGATCTATTACCTTGATGCATTTACATGTGATATGATTTGCCTGAATAACAATACAATACTTTTCACTTTATCTCAGCACATGTGACAATAATAAATCAAATCAAAAGAATATAATGTTCTGGAGATCCACCTGGAATCCTCGGGACAGAAATTATTTCCCTCCTGTCCACACCCTGCATGAAAGCAGTCAGTACTGTCCCTGAAGATCTTGGAATGTGCTTGATTCCTCTTTCTAGCATTATTTTGCAAACTTTCTAGTTTGACATTCTATACAAATTAACCTAGCATTTGTTACAGGCAGAATATACATTCCTTTACAGAGGTACAGTTTCACTAAGGAATGTTAACCTCTCATGAACATTGGCCTCCTTTTGAATTGTATAGCTGGACAAATACATAATTGAACCAAATGGACAATTTTATTGACCTGAATATGTGAATAAATAGTTATGCTTTTCATGATAAAGATGTGACCAATTTTTCTTTTGATATGAATGTAGTTGCATTTTTAAAAAGTGCGACAATGATCATTTGCATGTAACTTCTGTTAAAAATGTTGCAGAAATGTCCTGATCCTTACCCTCTCAAAACCTTTGTCTAGCATTTTTCAATAAGTTGAAAAATAAATGATTATTGAATATAAATGATGTACTGAGACTGTGTCACCTAAATCCAAAGTACTCAGCTCTTTAAAGACGGAGCTTGTACTGCTCTTTTCCTTAACCTACTTTTCCCTTATTTTGTTTCCATGTGCCTATTTCTGCAGAGACAGCACGATGTTGAAAATGCTGTCGACAAATCATTAGAAATTGATTCTTGTATCAAGTTGTTGGATTGACGCAAGTGCTATCATTGGAGTCAGATGTAGTATGTCATTTTATTTACACCCATTCAATGAATCTCAAATGGATTCTTGGTATGCAGAGGCCTCAAGGATAGCTTTTTGATGGAGTGAGATTTATGACCTAAAACCAATTGCAAATCCATTTAAGTGTAGAGAGCTGTGCTGATTTCTTAGAGTAAGATGCATTGAAACTGTTTTCTTTTCAACACGGAGGGAACCAAATCGTGTTGTAAATGGATGTATCTTGACAGGTCTGATTATACGTTCAAAAATCTGAAAAAGCCAAACCAGGTGGTTGTTGTTGAAAATGGAATTAAAATATTGGCCCTTTCCCTCATACAAGTTTAAGACTGACTAGGAAATATTAATTGAGATTGATGAAATATAGAAAAATAGATACATTCACAGAATTATTGATTGAAAGGATAACTGCATGAATGTTTAATGCTGAACAGTGGCATCTCTTTAAACGCACATTGTTACTCTTACATAAATCACCATTGTAACTCATTCAATACTCGGCCTGTGTCATGATCAATAGTTTTCTCTACTCAGGGTTAGCTTTTACTGGGTCATGTGACAGATCAATATTTAATTATATTCAATAAAATTATATTCCATTGTAGACGTCCCTTGTAGGTCAGGGACGAACTTGTATTTCTTTGACAGCTTTTCCAAATTCAACATACAACAAAGCTCTGAACTTGGATTTGGAGGTGCTATTGTAGTATAGGGAAATGTAGCAGTAAGGACCCTCAAGTAGCTGGAAGGTAAATTATCAAGTTATTAATTTAATTTAAATAGTTGAGTGATAAATATTGGCCGGATTAGGGAAACACGCTTACTCTTCTTCAACTAACACGACAGGATCTTTTTTGTATACTTGAGAGAACACATGGCTTTAACATTTCATCAGCAAGATAACCCCTTCAAAAATGTCATGACCCCAGGAACTACAATGAATAGATTGTCTTTTTGTTAAGTATCAACTGATCACTGTCACTGTTCCTACATACAAAAAAGGTGAATTTTCTATTAACTTAGAGATATGACTGAAATGATAGGAGAAATAAAGTACACTATAAAAATGTACAAAGTTTAAAAATCACACAACACCAGGTTATAGTCCAACAGGTTTATTTGGAGCGACGCTCCTTCATCAGGTGATTGTGTTTTGAGCGTCGCTCCGAAAGCTAGTGTGCTTCCAATTAAACCTGTTGGACTATAACCTGGTGTTGTGTAATTTTTAACTTTGTACACCCCAGTCCAACACCGGCATCTCCGAATTATAAAAATATAGAGTGGCACTCAAAGAGAAATAGGACAGTGAATCTGTATCCCAATGAGATACAATGGACAATAATATTACAGCAAAAATCAGAATGGTGCTGGAAAAGCAGTCCGGCAGAATCCAAGGAGCAGGAAAATTGACGTTTCGGGCAAAAGCCCTTCATCAGGAATAACAATACAGCTTCCTATTGTTATCACCTACTACCCTCCCTCACTTGAAACTTCCACATTGGACATCAGCTGTAAAGAGCACCAAAAGGGTCAAGGGCAGAGAATGTATGCTTGTTATAGAGGTGGTGCAGTGGAGGGTCACCAGACTGATTCCTGGGATGGTAGGACATTCTTTGGGAAGCAATTCAGGCTACTGGGCCTGTATAGTTTGAATTGATCAACAAGAGGCAATTTCATGGAAAATTTTTAATTCTTGAAGGATAGACAGAGTAAGTTTGGGAAAAATATTGTTTCCTTAGCTATGGGGTCTAGAACAAAACACAGGATAAAAGACAAGCCTAGTTATAATCATGGACCAAACATCCCCTACTACACTATTGACACCACCATACCCAGTTCATATAATGCATCTTTTCCATGGATCGTCCACTATCCTGGGACTGAGTTGGGGGAATGGGGTCTGTACTTCATGTAACTGTTGTCAAATCTACATGCTAATTCGATAGTTTACTTTAACCAGAGGCTTCCATGTTTCAAAGACAGATCTAGACTATCATCACACCACCTAAGTACAATACATCGATGGAAAGAAGGAAGAGAACAGTATAAGAGCTTGATCAATGAGCATGCACAGAGTTATTTCAATGTGCATCAGGGCAAAGCATACAAGTCCAAGATTTACACAACTTTGCATCAAGAAATGGTCAAGTCCTGTGAAGAAATAGACAACATACTAAAACTGCATACCAACCATCACCCATAAAAATAGGATGTTGACTTGAATACTGAAGATATCATGAGAGGCAATAAACCACAGAATACAGAGTGAAGCTACACTGCCAAGTTGTGATTTCTGTATAAAAACTAGACCTGGTCATATTATACCACCAAGACATCAGCTGAACCTACAGATAAAATATATCCTTGTAAACATTTATCAGAAAAATGGTTCCTGGTCTTTAAAAGAAAAATGTAGAGTGTTGTAATTTAGACCAGACAAACCTGTACATTTAAAATGGTTACAGTAGAAGAAAGTACATTCCAGTAAAAGAAAAAAGGTATCCACCATATCTTCAATCACTCTTCATGTAGTGTCTTCAGTCAGTTAGCTATGTGCATGGAATGTATAATTAGCACAGAACAAGACTGTGAGTGTTGATCTGATATGGTAGCCCTATAAACTATTGGTGTTGCCAATAAACTTCAAGATATTGGACCATGTTGCAGCCAAAATACCAGAAAAAAAAGCAAATCACAAAAAAAGGAAGCAGCAGTCTGCCAGTCAGTGTGGCAGTTGCAAGTATTGGTTATTTATGAAAAAGAATATGTAACACTGGGTAGAGCAGAATACTTTGAAGCTTCCATTTTATCCACTGAAACATCATCAAACTGCTGGATTGCTCATATACTTCATTTTATTTGATATCATTGCATGCATTTCAAAAAATGGTACAATTTTCTGCAACTCCTCATATAACAATAGAGTCAACAAACAGAATGATTGTAGAATGAGCCATGTAAATGTGTTTTATTTGATGTTTTGTTTGCTTAAGACAGTCAAGATAATTAGCTCAGTATCAGCAGTATTAAAACTTTCCAATCAGAATTATCCAGCAATTATCCTATCCTACTCTATATGGCAAGTAATTGAAACTCATAAGGAAGTACAATAAATGTATGATATATTTGAATACCTAAGAATTTAGGAATGAAGAAATCTAACATGAATAATACAGTAGACTCACAGACTGTTACATTCTCAGAATGCATTTGATATTTGCACTGGTAGTGGGATGGAGACAACAGGAGTGGAGTGAAGCAGATAGTAATTTCACATTTCAAAAGGCAATCAATATCTCTAAACCATATAATAAAAGTAAGCCTTTGGCATGAAGGTAATTCTTCTTTAAAATGAAGCACCTTTGATATTGAAGTTCAATATTAGAGCCAAAAATCAATGTTTTCTGACAATGAAGGACAGGAAAGAGATTAAGGTAGACATGGCAAATTGCAACGCTTACACACTGCTTCAAAATAAGAACCTACTGGTCAAGAGCACAACCTTCAGTGTGGAACATGTTTATGAAAACCCAAATGCACAAACACAGCATATATAAAAATAACAGAACAGAAATAATTTCAAAGCAGAGTGATTGTAAGTACTGTCATAACGTATTTCAAAATTTTGCTTTATATTTATCATGTTTATCTATAATCCATAAAAAAGTGTCAACTAAAGCAACTACGCGTGTAATTTTGAGACTTTAATGTGTGATATCTGTATATGCTAGCATTTTAAAAGTATCCCTAAAATAGTGAGATTTTTTGATCAGTCCTGTATTACATAAATCTCTAAGTTGAAACTTTATTGCTGGAACAGCACAGCAGGTCAGGCAGCATCCAGGGAACAGGAGATTCGACGTTTCGGGCACAGGCCCTTCTTCAGGGCCTGTGCCCGAAACGTCGAATCTCCTGTTCCCTGGATGCTGCCTGACCTGCTGTGCTGTTCCAGCAATAAAGTTTCAACTTTGATCTCCAGCATCTGCAGACCTCACTTTCTCCCATAAATCTCTAAACCATGCCCAATATTTAAGAGTCTAGAAAATGCCAACATAATATATGGTTAACTGAAATTTACATGAAAAATTGTAATACATCAAATTTATCAATACAACATAAAATGTATACATTTATCACCACAAATGAGCCCTCCATGGCTCAGTGAGTAAATACACTGTTTACTGTGATCTCAACAGTACAAATTATTGTAGTGCCTTTAACACAATAAACATCTACGGAACTTCACAGACATTTAACAGTAAAGGACAATAAAGACAAATGTTCAAAACCTGGTCAGAGAGGGCATTTCTGAAGGTGTACGCATGCTTTAAGGTATTTGAGTTCAAATGACAGCAGTACAATTGCTATAATTTGTTTCAAACACCTTTGAACAACAAAAGCAGGAAAGGTCAGTCTGAATTGACTGGCAGACCGTCTGTAGTTCATGATACAAAACAAGGCACATGTGGATGAGAGATGCACCATTTTCGCAGCTCGATATGATGAATCCAGTGTGAGGTGCAGAGTTGGCATGCTGGCTGCTTTTGTGCAGCCATTTGATTCTTATTTTCAGCCAACAATACTGGCTCGCAGCAATTTTAAAAGAACAAACATCAAATGTACAACTTTCTCCCTTTCAGTACACAGCCTCCACTGAGAACCCCTTAGTTGCATCTTCTCCAGCTTGTACACAGGAAATTTAGTCAATTATAACACCATGCTAATGCTTCAGAGGAGTCATGAGTTTTGGTCCCCAGACATGCAGCATGCAGAGCTACCATCATGTGGCCACAGGCCACATGGAACAAACTCACTTTACTGCTTTGTGGATACCTCAGGAGCATTGAAGGATAAGAGAGTATGGATAACAATTCTGAAGTGGAACTCAAAACAGACAGGTGTATAATGTATGATATTTTAATGACAGGAGGTCATGTAGTGGCATGGATTAATGAATAGCTAACATATAGAAAACAATAGGAATAAATGGGTCATTCTCACATTAGCAAGCAGTGACTACTGGGTACCACAAGAAACAACACTTGAGCCCCAGCTTTTCAAGATTTGTAGAAATCATCTGGTTATGGAAACCGAATGTAATACTTTTAAATTTACTGATGATACCCAAATGGAATGTGTCGTGAGGAAGATGTAAAGCAGCTGCGGGAGGATCCGGATAGGCTTCATGAATTGCTAAGAACATAGCAGATGGAATATAATGTGAGAAGTTGCGAGGTTATCCACTTTGGTAGGAGGAACAGATGTGCAGAGTATTGCTTAAATAGTAAAAGGTTTTTAAAAAATGTAGATGTTCAAAGATATAATTTTATAAACTGGGCCTACGTTTTCAACACTCCAGAAGAAGGTAGTGTTGTATTCATTGCAAAATTAGCATGTGGCACCCTCTCTGCCCTTCCAATGCCTGGAGCTGTCATTCTTTGAAACCTCAATCCCAAAGCACCATTTTAATTCAAAATAATGTTTAGATTATGCCATCCCAAAACACATGGAACTGAAAGTGAGAGTGTTACTTACTCAACCAAGCCAAATCTTACAAAAAAATCTTTTCTATTTCCTTCCTATATTTTTCTTGGGATCCCTGTATGGCAAAACTGCTTTAATTGGATTTTTTTCATGAACATCAACACAATTTAATATCTGAAAAGAAATAAATTTGTTCCACACGTCATATTACTTCAACTTCACTCACTGAGGAGAGTGGTCAAATGAATAGGATCAGGCACAGTTATATTGTCCCCAAATTGAAAACTGCCATTTTGATAATCATTTCATTAAAAATAAGCAGAACTCTCCAAGGCTTTAAAGAACATTTATCATAGAAGGAGTGCGGGAGTTTGAAGTGTTAAGGGAGACAGTCAATATGCACTGCACTGAGCTCTATTTCCAACAGATCAGATGGAAGGTGGGGTTTGAATCAGGACTGTATCAGACTGTTTGGTGTCTTGTACTCCATGTTCCTAAACGTCGAATCTCCTGTTCCCTGGATGCTGCCTGACCTGCTGTGCTGTTCCAGCAATAAAGTTTCAACTTTGAATCAGGACTGTATCAGACTGTTTGGTGTCTTGTACTCCATGTTCCTGACCTTTGCCTTCCCTGCAATCAGGGAAGAGGTTGACTATCATGTTAGATCAGACAGTAAATTCTGCAATAAGTCAAGACTAAAAAGAGGAAGTCAAAAACACATTGCATCTTTATTGGAGAACTCCTCAACACTGGCCATGTTAGTTGCCCATGTAGCAACAGCTACAAAGATTCAGTGACTGTCTCTCCTCTGCCAATAACATGCTACTCATACCTAAAGCATCAATAAAACTGTGGTTAGCAGACAGGAACAAAACAAGAAAATCTTGGTGAATGAATAGAATCTCAGACTGAAGAGGTGGGGCGGGTGGGGGAATCATAAACACCATTTTTTTCATGAAATACAAGTTGAATTTTACATTTATCTCAGACACTGGCTGGGAGTTTTGAGATGATAATCACAATGAAACTGAAAATCTTTAGGGCCATTACTTCTGAAACTGAAAAAGGTAGAAATACAGAAGTTACAAAGATGTACTGCTGAGGTTGTACAATGGTCTGGTCAGACAAATTTGGAATACTGAGAGTAGTTTTGGGCCCTGTATCTAAGGAAGGATGTGCTTGCATGGGAAGGGGCCCAAAATGAGGTTTAAGAGAATGGGAATGAAGGACATGATCACATGAGAGATGGTTGCAGACTCTGAGTCTATACTCAATTGCATTTAGAATGGGAGTTGGGGATTGGATTGAAACTTACGGGATGCTGAGAGGTCTGGGTAGAATGGATGCAGAGAAGGTACTTCCACTAATAGGAGAGGCAAGGGCCCAAAAGGCATAGCCTCAGAGAAGAGATGGCCATTTAGAACTGCCATGAGGAGGAATTGCTTCATCCAGCAAATGATTCATCTATTGAGCATATATAAGACAGAGGTTGATAAGTTTGTGATTAATGAAGGGATCATGGGTTATGAGGAGAAGGCAGGCGAATGGGTTGTGAAACATATCAGCCATGATTGAATGGCGGAGCAGGCTTGATGGGCCAAATGGTCTAATTCTGCTCTTACGTCTTAAGGTGTACTAACCATGGCTTTATGTTGATGCATTGGTTACACTACTGAGATTCCCTGCTAAGTGAATCAATTAGAAATCATTGAATTGATGAGAATGTTGTCATTTTCTTTTACAGTAAGACTAATTGCATTAAAAGATTGAAAAAGTTACACATTTTGTTGAAAGAGACAAAGTTGGAATTTTAACCTAGCACTAATTATTGTCAAACAGCCTGACTGGACATCCTGGTGGCCCAGATATTCTGATGGGAAATAATCAATGCAGCAGCATAGAATCAAACGGTGTTGAGACCATATGGAAAACTCAACACAGGTCACCGCATGGTAATTACATTCACTTCTTCTAAAATGCGATGGTTGCATTCTTGAACAAACATGCATTACACAAAAATATCGCACTTTAGAAACAGCACTGAAAGTGTCCGTGATGTAATTACATTACAGCCAACACACATTTGAAAAGTTCACTCCCTAGAAACAGCGCCCCAATTCGTCAATCACATTACAGCAAATTTGCATTAACGAAACGCACGGTATAACAAAACAACCTGCACCAGAAAATTGAAATTCTGAAGGAAAATTGCCCGACATCTAGAATCCTCCAAAGAGACCCATAAAAATTTCAGAAGGTTATGACCCACTTAAGCTTAAAAGTTATCCGAGACAGTTAATAGGATGAAACCAAATTGCCCTAGCCCCTGCGAACATAATCACTGAAACCCACCAATCCCTAAACAACACTAACTGCCCCAATTCTATCTCCCCAGCCCCACCAGGCCTCACAGCTGCTGATCAAACCACTTGACAACCCCCAAGCATTCATGCCTACCATCCTAAGTCCTCACCCAGTTGGCACCCTGCACCCCCTCACCCATCTGGTATCCTGACCCCTCCCCGATCATCTTACCCTCTCATTCAATTGACACTCTAACCTTAAGCTTAAGAATTTATCTTTTCATAATATGTTAAAATGATTAGTGGTGTTCCTGAACAATTAAAAAGGGAATACAGCGCACTGACTGCTATAACAAGGAGTTAATTTTCACATTGATCCTCTCTGCTGCTGATTGCAAGGATTCCTGGAAAGTTCTCCATTATTTCATCAGGCAAGGGTCATTTCGAGGAATTTCCATGGCTGGAGTCAGCAAAAGATACCTGCGTACTTTTTTGTTCAGTCAGGATTGGAAATATCGTTTCCAACCTTGATCAGAATTTCTTGGCTGTTATTTGTTGAATGTCAATTCCTCTGTTATGATTTCAAAAACCAGGGTGGCAGTTTTACACTGCCCCACAGTACCATCCATTGCAACAGTCGAAGGTGTAACACCTGTCCATTTACCGCCTCCCACCATGGTATCCAAGGGCCCAAACATACCTTCCAGGTGAAGCAGCGCATTACCTGCACTTCCAACAATCTAGTCTACTGCATTCACTGCTCACAATGTGGTCTCCTCTACACTGGGGAAAACGAAGTGTAGACTGGGTGACCACTTCGCAGAACATCCACGTTCTGCCTGCAAAAAAGATCCTGAGCTTTCAGTTGCCTGCCACTTTGACAGACCACCCTGTTCCCTGGCCAATATGATTAGATTACTTACAGTGTGGAAACAGGCCCTTCGGCCCAACAAGTCCACACCGACCCACCGAAGTGCAACCCACCCAGACCCATTCCCCTACATTTACCCCTTCACCTAACACTGCGGGCAATTTAGCGTGGCCAATTCACCTAACCTGCACATCTTTGGACTGTGGGAGGAAACCGGAGGAAACCCACGCAGACACGGGGAGAATGTGCAAACTCCACACAGACAGTCGTCTGAAGTGGAAATTGAACCCCGGTCTCTGGCACTGTGAGGCAGCAGTGCTAACCACTGTGCCACCGTGCCGCCCTCTGTTTCAGACTTGCTGCAGTGTTCCAGTGAAGCTCAGCGCAAGCTGGAAGAACAACACCTCATTTTCTGCTTGAGGACTCTACAGCCCTCCGGACTCAATATCGAGTTCAATAGTTTTCAGGCCTGAACTCCCCCATGTCCTAGCCCCAAACCCCACACATCAGGTCTTGTTATCACAGTTTGCCAGTACACTTTACCTATTGTTAGCCACTAACAGTCTCATTAACAGCTATTCACTCTCCTAGCCAGGTCACTATCCATTCCTTTGTCTGTCCAACTGTCCAACAGGTGACCACCATTGCACTGTACACACACACCATGTACCTTTTGGGGGAAATACAGGAGGAATATCCCCAGGGAACACTGGATGTCTGAAAATTCAGGGGCGGACTCACAACCCCCAACCCAGACACACAAAGACACTCATAGACAAAGACCCACATGCACACATATATTTTGTGTGGTGAATTTGTACTTGCAGAGATGTAGAACTCTGAGCTCAAAAACTGCATGAATTTATGTAAAGCTCCGTTATCTCACTTTTTAGGTTAGAATCAATTAAACATCATGGCATAGACAGAGAACACATGGGGCTAACACCTTCAACATATTGTCTAGCTATCACCAGTGTTAACAGCTAACCCGAGAATGCAACTTTGTAAAAAAAAGGTTTTGTGATTTACACATGAAAGAAGTGAAACTATCACTGTATTCTAACAGATGAAAGGCTTAACAGACAATCAATTTTTCAATGTATAATTTCAGTTACATCACACTGTAAATTTTTGCTATAAATTCTGAGTGTTAGGATTGAACCCTTCACTACCACCTGATGAAGGAGCATCGCTCCGAAAGCTAGTGCTTCCAATTAAACCTGTTGAATTATAACCTGGCGTTGTGTGATTTTTAACTTTATAAAATTGAACATTTTTTAAAAAGTTAAGGATTATTTTTCCTTCCTGGTTTGCTGACATGGGAATATTTCAAATTGATTGGCTGCTATTGGATCGCTGGAAGCACATTCTTCATTTGGAACCAAATTAAAATAGATTTGATAAAGTGGAATACCATGTCTCTGAAGATTATTTCGTGGGAGATTTTTTCCCCCCAAATTGAGTGATGAGTATCGTTGCTCTACTATTCACCAGAAAACTCTCATGCAATACAACATGCACAAAAGTATTTTTTTAAAATCATAGTAACCAGTTAAACTAACTGTTAATCATATTCTACACAAGTTTCCCTTCTGTTTCCTTCCTTCCTATATTGTTCTTGAGACTCATTCACACAATTGGTTTAACTATATCCTGGGTAGGAGAGTA
Source organism: Chiloscyllium plagiosum (assembly GCF_004010195.1). NCBI lineage: Eukaryota > Metazoa > Chordata > Chondrichthyes > Orectolobiformes > Hemiscylliidae > Chiloscyllium > Chiloscyllium plagiosum. The sequence continues at coordinate 26,572,864 of NC_057724.1, forward strand.
ACTTCCATCAAAGGGCTTTCAATGAAATCTGCAATAGTCTTACATTCAGATTCAATGTTGAGAGCTTCATATGTGTCTGACAATGCAAAAGGTCCAAATAATTCTAAGAAGGTAACATGTGTATTATGTCATCGAGTACTTCTACGCAATATTTATACACTTCCCAGAATGCACAGAAGGACAATGTGCTTTTCTCACTAGTTAAAGGAAATCGTAAGTGAAAAAAGAAAAAGTGTACCAAAGTTTTAACACAAGTTTTGCAATCTCAACTTAAGTGCTGTCAAGAAACCCATTGCCTTTTACTCAATGCAAGGGTGATGGAATAAGATCTGGCCTGCTTCAAATGAGAAAATTCTGGTATTGTCTGCACTTGTTTTATTTTTGAAATTTATTTCTGAAATTGATCTTTACATTGGGCTAAATAAAAGCTATCTACAGAAGAACCTCTATAATCCGAACAAGATGGGTGGGCACTGTATCATTCGGATAATTGATTATTTGGATAATAGATTTTATCTGTTACAAGGGAAGCCACATCGATCTAACGCTATGCTCGACTGGAGAATTTGTTTAGATCTATAATTTAAATGAGTCTGCTACTTAAACAAACTAATCTTTCCTTTCTGTAAATTACAGGTTAAACTGAGAAGGATTAAACCCTTACCATCACATAAACACTATCTGAAATATAGCATTAAACAAGGTCCTGAACAGCTACTACGATCGCAAGAGCATTTGTCAGGAACTCAGTGTCACGATAGAAAGACAGAAACACCACATCATGTATATGTGTTCTTGCTCAGGCATTTGTTTTCATGAACGGCCTGGTAAAGTGACGGGAATACTGTAAAACACTTACTTTTGCAAAGGGCTGTATAACTAACCCTTACCTAAAAAATATCCACTCGGTGATGCTTGAGGTGCTTGTGTTTCTTTATTTTGCCAGCATTTTCACATGTTCTTCAGTGCAGATAAATCGAATACACTTACAGTTCTGAAGTAATGTTTTTGTGGGACCTTGAGATGTTTGGATAATCCAAAATTCGGATAATTGATATTTCGGATAATCGACGTTCCTCTGTATTTTCACTGAAGGCCACTAAGAACTACCACGAGTGTTATAATGTGTTGGATAGGTTGCTTGAACTGTTAATGATTCAGACTAACATACTGGGGTTGATTTAGTTTTACATATGAACCAGTTGGGCATGCTGGGTGAGGGTATGGAGCAGCTTCTGCAGTCCCTATGCAATTTTGAAGCTAAGCCTCAATAGCCATGCAGTTGGAACACTGCAAACATGAAGAACAATGCACTTTACTCCAAGTAGCAATACTTTAAAAGAGATGAGACGAGTGCTGTTTTGGTTTTATGAGGGATAAGGATGAGCAAAACTGTGGAGCAGCCGGGGACAAGACCGCCAAACGCATGCAGCAGTGAAGGTCCCGATTAAGTGAACATCAACATGAAACATCATTGCCATGCTAGCTAGTCATAGTTCTTGTTTTAGGCAGTGACACAACTGTGTCACAGCCTTGCATGAGAAGTGAGTTTCTTTTTAAGCACTGTTCCTCTGAGAACTGTCGGTATGCTGCCCTGGGCCTATAAATACAGTTGTTAGGTGCTTTCTATTTGTTTTCCATTCAGCACCTGCCGTTGCTCTTCCTTCTCTTGTCAGTATGACATGCCCAGCAGAAAACTCTTGAATAAAGAAATGAAGCCAGAATCTCATTGAAAGTTCAGAAAGTTCCACAAGCAACTACAGTGCACTACATATTCAAAAAGCTCAAGCTGGACAGAATCCTTCAGCTTTTGAAATGAAAGTGTTTGTTCCAGAATGTGTAACTATGTTCACTGATGATTCCTTATGTATTATTGAAAATAGTCAATGTCTGGCTTCGGCAGCCTGTGTTTGGTCCTTATAATTGTTCCACAAAAGAAAGGCTTAGAACACGACAAAACTGAAAACAAACTACTCACTCATTTCCTTCAAACCTAATATAAGATATGCGTATGACAAGCCACTGAATCGCCCGAGGGAGGAGGCCAAGCGTAGACAGACCAGCAAGGAAGTAAAACCCTACATATCTTCTCCCTCGCTCTAAAAATGAAAAATGTAACCATACTAACCACAAAACAGAGCTCTAATCAACTGCTTTGCAGAAATGACTCATTTGTTGATGTATCACAGAAGAGATTATACTTTTTCATAATCAGTATCTATTTGTTGAATTTTTAAAGCAGACTGGAGTACTGCTTTTTTGCACTCTTGATAAATTACTTGCCTACTGCCTGTAGTATTGCTTTCAGTAAATGCAGGGATATGCTGTATGACAAGGATATTTGGAACAATTAATTTTATATTTAATTATTCACTATGAAAACCACTGCATTTCCCCCGATGTCTCCAACATTTGTAAATCGGCCTAACCACTGACCATTATTTTCCTCTAAACAGTGGTTTGAAGAACTATCACTTTAGTTAATTTTGAGACTAATTCTAACACCACATTTGCCTAAATTCTTCAAATTAAGTACAGGAGCACACTTATTTCATTTTGGGATATAAATAAAAACCTTGAGCGCTAACTAATTTATCATCCTTTTATCATTTTCATAAATGAGTTGTCTTTAGACATCAAGCAATCATTAAACCAATGTATGAATTGACTGTTTGAGCTCCATCCTTCAAAGCTACTTGGAGTAATGATTGAGATTAATCTCTCTCTCTCTCATATTAATTATTGAATCAAACAAACAATGTTGACTGTTCAAGCAAAAGGTCAACTTTGAAGTATAATTTGATTATGTAGAGGCAGCATATTAACCTCTAGTTATTCTCCAAGTATAAAGAGAAGTAAACAGTGGTGTTGATCTAGCACTGTTCTCTTTCTTACTTTCAAATGCATCAGGCTGAATGAAATCAGAAAAATGGAATTTTACTGGACTGAAAAAGAATGTCACAGCTGATCTGCTTGGTAAATAAATTGAGTAGAATTATAGACTTTATAGCATAGATCAATGTTATTCTGTCCTTTGGATTACTTACACAATGACCCTGAATGGAAGCAAAGTTAAATGCATAAGTAAAATATCTTCCTTGTCTTCCATTTTCAACATTCCCTCCCTTATGCCCAAGCCAATTATCAGAAGCACCTACAAAGATACAAATATCTGAAATCGGAACAGAAGTAGACCATTCAGGCCCTCACATCCACTCTACATTCAATAAGAAAGGCTAATCTTTTTCTGTTTTGTATCCCAAATTCCCATATACCGATGACAACTACTGATTCCAAACAAGAATCAATTCAACTCTGAATATTTTAAAACAATGAACCTGCCTCTACTACACGGAGACAGAGAGTCAAAATCACACAATCCTCAAAACAATTCTTATATTTGTCCTGAAAGGGCAACATCTGATTACAATAGAGCTGCATTTTGGACTGACCCATTAGAAGAAATACCCTTTCCATGTTCATCTCGTCAAGGCCATTCAAGATCCTCTACATATCAGTCAAGTTCCTCTTCTGGGTTTTTAAGTTAAAAATCTGGGTTTTTAACTTCCTCCCTCCCACTATTTAGAGCCCCCAAACATTCCCTCAAGGTAAAACAGTGATTTATTGCCCTTGTTTTTATTTTAATTCCATGCTTTCTATTGATGGTGCAATCTCCTCAATACCGGGGAGGCTAAATGCACTTTGGGGGATCACTCCTTTCAGTTCATAAGCAGAACTCTGATCTTCAATGATTTTAATTCTGCACCCCATTTCTATTCTGAGCACTCTATCCTCAGGCTCTTGCAGTGTTCCAATTAAGTTCAACTAAGCTCAAACAATCTCTCAGTTTGGCAATCCACATTGAGTCACTCAACATTGAGGTCAACACTTTCAGATCAAAAACTCTGACCCCATTATTCTGACAGCAGCTGTTTGCAATGATTCTGCTATTCCCCAATTCCAGTTCATTTTTTTAAAAAATCTCATTACAATCGTCCTTGGCCTTTCTGCATCACCATTTCTGCCATTTAATTTCTCCTTTGCTGACACCATTCACAGAATTTGGCTTTTTTCCCCTCCCCTGGACCTTTATATCTGTATTTGTTCAGTAGTTGTTATGCCACCAAAGTTTTTCCTGTTCTGACAAAAAGGTCATCAATCTGACAACAAACTTGCATTCTCGCTGAAAAGATGCTGCTTGATTGGCTGAACATTTCCAGACTTTCTTATTTAATTTCTGATTTCTAGGACCTACAGCGTTTTAAGTTTGCAAGCAAAGAACATTCCTCTGATATACTCCATTCTCAAGTACCTTCCTCTACTTGTTGCATTTGTTGAATGTTTATTTAAATTTTATTGAGCTGTGTTGCAAACACTGTCTACCGTGTTGCAAGTATTCCATTGCTTCAACAACCCTCTGCATGATGAAATTCCTCCTCACATCCTTCCTCACTAGAATAGTGAGACACTCCATTGTAGTAAAAGGTTCCAAGTAACTTGCTGTAATTTGATATTTAGTTATTAAAATGGTGATCCCCTGAGTGATCACATGGATATTGATATGAGAAAATTATTATGGTAGATGGTACTTTTTTTAGCGCTTGGACTTAAGACATGACAGAATTTGGTAGGAACATTAATTTGCATCTGAGCTATGCTTTGCATTTTGGATTGCTTGTTTGGGCCTGTTTGGGCAAAAATATTCCAAGTGGGAAAATCCCTGCAGCAGCATGCACAATTTTGATTGCCTTGCCTCTAAAAAAAAGAAATATAGGGAGAAATAATTCTTGCACAAGCTGAAAAAAAGGGAGTAAAGTAGGAAACAGGACAGAGACATCAAAAAGAAAGCATTGCAGAATTGGTCTTGATTTGACTTGTTGCACTCTTCAGTGCAAATGAAAGTGTTTGTAGGGAAGTCTGTGGTTCAGATGAGGGAACTAATTAATAAAAAAACTAGTAATTTCTGTGGCAAACCAAAGTGAGGCACAGGAGTTTGAAATATTACATGGGAACCATGACTAACTTACTGGAAGAGTGCCCGACTTGGGCTTTAAAATCACACATTTATACTGAAAACCAGTTTTAAAATGACAGAACATAATCTGAAGAATACAGAGGTGAGATTTTGATCTGAGGACAAATGAAACAGCAAATGAATTCTGTGGTCAGTAGCCTCTAGATTGACTTTACGACTTATTTTTTCAAAAAAAAAAGCTTCCTTAGAAAATCAATGGTGGCTCAGGAAAGACACACCTTCTCCAATGCCTCAGAAATCCACTCAGCAAGTTGTGTCAGATTCGCCACCAGACGACTGGGTCCCTCAATAACAACCATTCATTCAGTGTCCAGACAAGATCCAGCCTTGGTTGACTGTCTGTGTGGGTTTCTGCCACTGCTCTAATTTGCTCCCAAAGTGCAGAGATGCTCATGTTATGTGGGTTGAGCTTGCTGAATTGCCTGGTAGTAGCCAATGTGGGGTTACAGGGACAGGGTTGGGGTGCAGGTAACAAAGGATGTTGACGTGGATCTGGGGGAAACGATGTTCAGAGGGTCACTGCAGACTTGATGGACATCTTTCTGCATTATAGGGATTCTAATGATGCTATGAAGAGATCCAACACAGGAATGAGAGGACCTGCTAAGAGCCACCATTTTGACCCCGACTCGAACGTCCCTCCTCAGCAACAACAGTCCTTTTGCCTTTCTTTAGCAACCAGGCAATAATCCCTGGTGAACGGCCCAATGTGTTATCGACAATAGCCACTAAAGGTAATGGAGAGTTGACAGTCTCTGATTGGCTATCAGCTCTCAGTGACAGTATGTGTACCTTCCTGGAAACTTAGCCAGGACTATGGAGCCTCACTTTAGGTTAAGTTCCTTCTTACCTTGTAACTACACTGGTTAACTTAACTGACTCCACAACTGGCCTCCAATGGTCTGGTCAAGGTTATGATGAAGGACTCTCCTTCTCAACTTCTCCCCTTACTGACGGCATGGTGACCCTCAAATTAAACCAGCACTAATCATAGGTCTCTCAATGGGAGAACAGCCTTATGGTTCAGTCAGACTCCACTGACTTTGATTCAGCATTGAAATAAAAAGAAAAATGTGGGAAAAGTTAATAGAATTGCCCATTTTTTCTTTAAAAAACTTCAGTTAGAAATTAAAATGTTGCATTCTTGCCATGAGAAAGGGAATCTACAGTCACCATTTCTTGAATATTTTCCAAGTTTTGTTTTGTTTCAAGCCTGGCTCTCCAGCATCTGTAGTCCTCACTATCCCCTTTGTTTCAGGACGGATCCCCAAACAGCTCCCATGCAAAGTCCAAAGTTTGGACTCTGCAATGTGGGTGAATGGCAATGCCCAGAGGAAGTGGGGAGTGCAGCGGCAGGGGAGGGTAAGATGGTGGGAAATGGGGAACCTGCTGCTTGCCTGCCTCTACCTTGATTGAGTCCATGGCAAGAAGCCTTGTGTACAACTCTCTCATGCCGCTGCTAATTGATACTTGTGCAGACAATCAACACCCAGATAACGGATCCCATACCATCACCACTGACTTTTAATTGGCTGGCAGTTCTCAATGGGCTGACCACTGCCCCAATGGTCTATGAACCAAGGCAGGCTTGCTCAAGTGACATTGAGTTCAGTGGAAGTTCCAAAACCAGGTGATGTTGGGTTCTACAACATCATTTACATGAAGTTCTGTTCCTTGTACAATTGCCATCTGCTACTTCATGAAGTCATCCCACCACATGTTTGAGTGCCCAAAAGATTTTCTTAAATATAATTCATGGGGCATGATTTTTCCTACCATGGAGGTGGTGAGAAAGGGAAGTAAACTGTCCACAGAGAGATTGGTATCTCACTGCTCCCCCCATCTCACCCTACGTGCTATGCCCCTTGTGGCCACCTCAGTAATTAAATGTTGTGGTTCTGTTCGTTGAGCTGGGAATTTGTGTTGCAGACGTTTCGTCCCCTGTCTAGGTGACATCTTCAGTGCTTGGGAGCCTCCTGTGAAGCGCTTCTGTGATATTTCCTCCGGCATTTACCGGCATCCTCCGGCATGCCGGAAGAAATATCACAGAAGCGCTTGACAGGAGGCTCCCAAGCACTGAGGATGTCACCTAGACAGGGTACGAAACGTCTGCAACACAAATTCCCAGCTCAGCGAACAGAACCACAACAACAAGCACCCGAGCTACAAATCTTCTCACAAACTTTGATCAGTAATTAAATGCTGGGAGAGAAGATTATGAATAACCTTCTCTTATTACCCCAATTAAGGCACTAAAGTAGTCAATTAACAGTCACTTAACGGCTTCAACTCACCACCAGACTATTTGGCAGTCGAGAAACATGGTCAGGGTTGAAAAACATGCTCGCTGGGATACAGCCTTCCATTTAAAGGCCAACTGGGGGTAGGAACGCAATTCAAGGGAGTGACCGCAGAAGGACACCACAAATTCCACAATTGGCAGCCAGCTTCTAGCAGACAGGATGTTTGTATTAAGGCTATTGGTTTACAGAAGCTCACCCAGTTAGCTTTTATATTGCTGCTTGCAACTTGATCTGGCAAGCTTTCTTGTTTGTCGAGGTGAGGCATCAATTCCCCACAAAGATGCCTGCAACCACACTTAGCACATGGAGCAACAAGCCTCAACCTTGGAATATCTGAACTGTTCAGCCAAATGATGCAGGGTACACAGCGATCAATTGACATACAAACAGTAGACTAAAATTGATTTAGAAGTCAAATTCTGCGATATGGGGTAACACAACTGAAGTTGACTCAGATATCTTGAAGGTATTTAACAAGTGAAACAAAATGATTGAAGAATTTTTAAAAAGACCATGTCAGAAATTGATTGTGGAAACATTTTGAAATAAATTTCAATTTGATTTTGTAAAACCTGTGTAAAGGATTTTTATAAAATTGTAGGACCTTCTGTTTTGAAAATATTTTTGGTAATTTAGTGTTTATATTTTTTAGTAAAATTGTTGTCGTACAAGTATTCCAATGATATATTGGAAAGTGCCTGAGTTTTTAAATTGTGGAAGTCTAACCATAAAGCATTTGGCAGAGGCAATGTATGGATATATGTAACATCCAAAAAAAGCGGTATGCCTTAGCACAGCCAGGCTCAAATCAGCAAACACAATCACCTTGTCTAATTCACCTTGACTGTTATTCCTGGTAAAGGCCAGATATGCATTTCTGCATTATGACACAGCTTCGGTATTTATTGTGGGTACACTGAATTATAAGAATCCTCTTAGCTCAGTCCAACTGAACTTTATGGCTAATGTTAGCTTGTAGCAAATGCAAATTCATAGAGAGAAAAAAATCTTACCTTGGAAACTAAAGGAACTGAAAACAGAGGTATTCCGTCAAACTAAATGTATGTCCAGACAAGAATGTTGTGATTTTCTTCCTTGTTATAACAGAAGTATCTATTTACTAAGCTGAGGCATTAAGTTTTTGTGTCCTTTTAACAACTAATTATTTTGCTGAATGCAAGAGCAACCTGCTTCCTCTTTCCTCAGCCCTTCAAAGACTGATAAATGTTTGCCTTATACCCCAAATCGCTTTCCTTTGAGAGGAAGTTGCAGATAATTGTTTTCCGTTTCACTTCCCTCAGCTTCTACACTGAATAGCTGAGCCCAAAGATCACGTACTTGTTTTCTATGCAATTATACACTGAAGAGGTTTATAGCGACAGATAGTTAATGCTCTAAATTCCCTTTTTATACTGCTTGCAGTTAACACGTTTGAAAGATAATTATATGAGCCCGGTAAGGACAAAAGGCTGAGAATAACTGAGTAAACTTTGAAACTTTCATCTGCTTAACAAAGCGCCTAACCCAAGAATAGTGGGGAAGGATCTGATCTTTTATGCAACACAAATGAATTAACTGGGTACTTTGGTTCTACTGTATGACAATGGATAATAGGTGGAATTATTCTTTTGATTATTGGTGTTACTGAAAAGAGAATGTTGAGAATGGTTTTGTATTCGTGCAGATACAGACTACTGTACCTGCATCCAAACTGAAACACTGATACATGCCCAGACATTTAGTCATTGCCACAGTTAGGTTAGAAGGTTTTCTGTAAAGCCATTGACGTCTTTTCCCCCAACTGATGGTTATAAAACCTAAATTTAGGACATAAAACATTTATGGTAGTCAATGTCAAACCAGTGATTGAATTCTGAAATTTGGTTCTCGTCTTATCAATGATAATTACATGGTGCTGAAGTATTTTTCCCTACAGCCATGACAAAGCTGAGATTAAACATTACTGGAGGATCAAAAGTAAATAAATTCAGTGAGTCATTGGAAATAACATAACAGAAGCAAGACATGCAGGAAGAGCAGAGAGAGTTTCCTGATATTTCTAACTCCTTTGAGTAAATATAGAATAGTTGACTGAATTTATATTCATCAATATGTATTACAGAGATAAATTATCATTCTCTCAACAGAACCACCTGATGAAGGAGCGGCGCTCGAAAAGCTAGTGTGCTTCAAATTAATCTGGTGATTTTTAACTCAACAGAATAGGTATCGAGTTGAAAGACTAGTGTGACAATTGTTAAGAACAATTGTAACTAGTTATAAACATTTAACAACATTAAAATCTTCCAATTAGCCAAATTATCCAATTTTAGACTGAGAGGTGATATTAAATTGCTTCTCCTTCTCTCCACCCTAAAAATGTAGAAACTTAAAGTATTACAATCACCAGGGAAGTGACACTGAGAAATTGTTGATCTCAGAGTTGGCAACTCTCAGTCCTAATGGATTTTATGTTAAACTCTTAGAAGATGTTGCTTGTGAAATATATGATCTGTTGGTTTTAATGTTCGAATTCCCTAGATTTGTGGAACTTCTGTTGTGGAGGTTCTAATATAGCAAGTGTAAAGGGAGGGAAACAAAACAGGAAGCTGCAGGTAGATAGCTTCTCACAACTTTCCTATGAAAGATGTTAAACTATTATTCAAACAGGTTATTGCAGGGCACTTTGAACTTCAAGTACACAGGCTGGGTTAACATGGTTTTGTCAAAGGATGTTCATGTTTAACTAATCTACTGACATAGTTTTTTCTTCAATCATTTACATTTAATATAAAGACACAGATGAAGGGACAAAAAGAAGGTATAGTTGCTAAAATTGTTGATATCATATTGATAAATAGGAAAGTAAGTTGCAAAGATTACATAGGAAGGCTACAGAGTGATATAGATCAATTGAAAGTGGCATAGATTTAGCAAATGAAGTAAGAAAATGTAAACTTGTCCGATTTGGCGGGAAGATTAAAATAAAAGCATATGACTTTCATAGTGAGAGAAATTGCAAAGATCTGTTATGTAGAGGGATCCAGGTGTCCTTGTGCAGAAACTGCAAAATGGATATCAAAAGAATACACTACATAAATGAGGAAAGTTAATAGAATGTAATCACTTATTGCGATGGGAATTGAATACACAAGCAACATATTATGCTTTATCTATACAAGCTATCGGTGAGAGCACATCTGGGAGAACTGCATACATAATTGGTATCCTTATTTAAGGATATATGTGAATGCATTGGAAGCAATCCAGAGAAGATTTAGGCTAATCCCTGCAACATGATAGTTGTTTTATGTGGAAAGTTTGGACAGGCTAAGTTTGTATTCTCTGGAGTTTAGAAAAGCAAGAAGTGAATATTGTTACATCGAAGATCTTGATGGGGTAGATATGGAAAGGATGCCGTGGTTGTGGGTATGTTTGCACAAATCTTTATTTTGAATATGGAAAGGATATTACTGCTTCTGGGAGAATCGCGAACTAGGGTTCATGATGTTTTATAAATAAGGGGGCCTCCATTCAAGGCAGAAATGAAAAAAGAGTGGTTTTCACACAGAAAATCAAAGGTCTTGGCAACTCTTTCTCAAAAGCACACACACAAAAAAAAGAGTCTCAGCTAATTTTTAAGACAAAGGTAGATAGATTCTTGTTAAACCGGGGTCAAAAAGTTATTGGGGGTAGGTAGGAATGTGAGGTAATCAGATCACCCATGATCCTAATTCATGGAGGACCAGCCTGAAATATACCATTGCAAACAAATCTCAATACTAGGTCCAGATAGTATTTCTGAACTCTGACAATGAGTCTGCTTCAATTCTTTGCATCAGCACCACAAATAAGCATCCACATGCTACCAGTTAATGAAAGGAGGATCATCACAACTAAACAAGCATCCAGATGGGTATATGAACAGGTAGGGTTTAGAGGGATATGGGCCACATGCTGGCAAATGGGACTAGATTGGGTTGGGATAGCTGGTCGGCATGAATGAGTTGGACCGAAGGGTCTGTTTCCGTGCTGTACATCTCTATGACTCTAATGCCTCTATGATGAAAATCCTGCTCACTTCCAATACCCATGTTTGCACTTGTCGTAGTAACAGTCACTAATTTGTGGCAGCCTTCCATCTCAAAATAATGGCTTATGTCTTGATGTTCAATTGTGTTGAGAGTGTTGCCTATTGTGGATCAGAAGTCCCACTTGGGCATGCATTCACTCGACAGGAAGGCAGTGGTCGGAGGTGTTCTTCTCTTCTCTTCTCTCTTCTTCCTTTTGTCTCTGCTTATTTCTTTAATGCTGTCCCAAATCAGTCAGACACTAGAAATCACAGATTTGTCGTTGGTAAATCACATAGATGTCACAAGTCACTGGGCCACAAACGATCTCATTTATACTGTCTCTCCCCAGTAAGGTTCTATCTCTTTCCTTTGACTGTTTCAAAACGTCCAGCCTCTGAAATTTCTCTCCAGAGCTAATCTAGCTCAAAAAGCCTCAAATGATGGTCGCACCATCTCCTGAGACACCATTCTCCTGGGTTCCTGCGGCTGTACTTCAGCACTGACTTTAACACAATTCCAGTTCTTCAGCCAGCTAATCTGACCAGAACATCAACACTTATAAAATTTACTTGTGCTCCAGCAATCAGCAACATGGGCCTTGGTTGAGCCTTAACCCTGAATTCGTAACCCTGCCAAGATGGCTCCCAGGGCTTCCCACCTCTCTGGAAACCTTTAGTTATAGCACCTTCCCAGAATTGGACCTCTTCCTCTCCTCCTTGAGCAGTGATTTTCTCCTTTGTCACAGCATTCCCCTCTTTATGGCTGTAGTTCTTGCACCACAGCATCAAGCAGATGCACTGTTACCTTGAAGGGGCAGAAAAGAAAAGAAAAATTGGAATAAAGCAGCAGAGGTTTTTGCATCACTACATTTCCCAAATGCAGAATTAGTGTTTTTTTTCTCTGCCCAGAATTATGGTAAATCAGATTTCTAGGATCCTGCAGCCAGTGGAGGTATGGACACCCAGGAGATCATGGCTCAGTAGCCAATTCACTGTGCAGAGGTCTTTCGCTAAACTATTGTCATCCATCCAATGAACATAGCTAAGTTAGCATTGGTATCATTAACTCAGTGAGAGTGTACACTGTAGGTATCAGCAGGCTTTAGAATCTTGGACTTGGTCTCCACATCCTGCAGAGATGCCAAGGAAATGTCTGAGACAGCAATGATCAAAGCTGCTTAGCCTTTTCTCCTGCCTGCTGGATGTCTCACCATTGTACTGAACTATGTGGATCAGAGGCTTGACAGACCCGAGGTTTGGTTTTCTTAGCCAGGTCACTGTCTATCCATATGCTTTTACTGAACATTTGAATGGCTGCAACATTGCACTGACTTAAGCACAATTCCAGCTCTTCAGCCAGCTAATCTGACTTCAACAATGACTTCAACATCAAATGACAAATTGTTGATGATTGTGGAGCCTAGATATGGGAAGCAATCAACAACCTCCTGTGTAACATTGCTAGTTTTTTTCCATTCTTTTGTGTGATAGAACCTACACCCTTTGGTTAAACACGTATTGGTCGCCTCAGCTGAATACTACAGTAACCCAATTGCAAAAACAAAAATTTCTGGCCTATCAAGTCAAGCTTCAGTCTGGAACCTGACTGCTCAGTATGACCAGCACAAACTGTGTAAATGGAGAGGGTATATTCTGACAGAGAGAATTAAAGTATACATTTGGTTCTCTGTTTCACAATGCTGCTAATAAATGTTAGAGGCTAAAAATCAGAAACAAACTACAACTCAAAATCTCTTCATCCACACACTAGACATATCACATTGACCTGTTGGATACACACTAACCAATGAATAGAACATGAATTCAAGCTGGTCCTTTGTTGGGCAGGACACTATATAGGTAGTTGTAGTGGCCCTTCTAACAACTGTGTTCAGCTAACTCAGTACAGATTGCAAAAGGGAACTGCAATCTCTCTTTTCTTTTTTATTTTAAAAAAAAGTCCCCCACATTACCACCATACAGCAGTAGCACTTGTTTCTCCCTGGCACCCATATTGTGTGCATGCAGGTGTAGAACACAGCGAAGAAACATCGAGTGCAGAAAACTTTATTCATATCCCACCACCAGGAAGAAAAAACACCCGAGGGGCTGTAATGTTAAAGGATTAAATCTCTCTGGAAATTAATGTAATATTAAAGGGTTAAACTTCTCTGACTGAACATTCTGGAAGTGGGTGGGGGCGACATTCATGCAGGAGTGCAGATGACTTGTACTCCATTTAGACAGTCATTTGCTACTACTCCCCCTATTATTATCAAATTAAACTATCATTCAGTCACTTCCATCGAGAAATGCTTTCACAGCCATCCCCCAAAGCTAGGACATATCACACCTGCATTGCCTTGGGGAATCACTGAGTCAGGAAATCATCTGCAAAATGATTCCCCAAGATTAGGGCACTTACACTATCTCAGAGGATAACGTCATTCTACCATTGTGCCTGGGGTAACATGTGACTGCAAGGGAGTGCTGTGGTTATCTTGAGTGGCCTGTGACTGTGAGGGAATGGCCAGAGTATCTGTGAGCATGACCAATTGACCTGTACAAAGTGGTGTGTTTTCAACGTACGGGCCTCTTTGACTCGACTTTGCACGCCTGCAAAGAGGGTCAAAGGGGTCACCTAGCTGGTACAAGCTCTGGAAGTGGGTGGGGCACGGTGGCACAGTGGTTAGCACTGCTGCCTCACAGCGCCAGAGACCTGGGTTCAATTCCCGATTCGGGCGACTGACTGTGTGGAGTTTGCACATTCTCCCTGTGTCTACGTAGGTTTCCTCCGGGTGCTCCGGTTTCCTCCCACAGTCCAAAGATGTGCAGGTTAGGTGAATTGGCCATGCTAAATTGCCCGTAGTGTTAGGTAAAGGGGTAAATATAGGGTAATGGGTGGGTTGCGCTTCGGCGGGTTGGTGTGGACTTGTTGGGCCGAAGGACCTGTTTCCACATCGTAAGTAATCTAATCTAATCTAATAAACTTTAACTGTTTGCAGAAGTTGGTGTGTGCATCTCATGTGTAAAACCTCGGGAAAAGAACCTAGCAGGGCAGTGACAGGTAGTGCCCCTTCTCACCAAGGGCAATGCTGAAACAAATGGAAAAGTCTGGGGGGTGGGGGTGGGGGGTGGAATAAGGATAAAATAGAATCAGAGGTGGAAATGAAACACTCCATGCCCCATGGTGCTCATCTGTCCCTGAAAACCAAGGGTATTGGAGGACGCCACGTGCTCCTTCTCCAGGGACACCTAGACCCGACTGCCATCTTTCTAATGGCTCACTGGTACAATCAGCAGTGCATGAACCCATTGAGCAATTGGAGGGGACAGGTGTCATTCTAAAACCCCAGTTTCTCCAGTCAGTAGCAACATAAGAGTATTTGCCATTGACCTCCGGTTTGCTTGTGTGATCTAGGTCATGGATTTCACATTCCTTGAAGTTAATTTCATCCAAAATCAGTTCTAGTGGATTTCTGGCATCCCGAAACAATGATTATCTCAAAACTGGCTAGCAATAATTACAGTCATTACATAGCTATTAATTACTAATTAACAAACAGCAAGCCAGGAACTAAAAAGCCCTGAATTTCATTCACTTTTGAATCATTTCACCAAAAGCAAGATAGAGAGGGGGAGATATATTTCAAATTAAGATAGATACTGAAATGGCAGAAAGAAACATTTAAACATCATTTTAAATAATGGAATTTTCCATTATAAATTGGGAATCTGATATTCTACCAATCTTCTTCAGGGTCAGAGGTTCGTTAGAAATAATTATGATTACTTTTTTAAAATAAATACCACTCCACCTGATCGAACAAGGTGCCACTCTTCCAATTCCTTTTGCAGTGGGACCAATAGTATGAAAGTGGACCTTTACGTCATATCAAGAGGATTGTCAATGGTTTACATCTGTGAGGACCTCAACAAAGCAACTTCTGGAGGAGCTAAAAGTCACATGACAGTAATTTCTGGACTTCCACACTAAACTGCGTTTGTGCAGATGTCAAACGTTGCTACAGATTTCACAGTGAACACTGTCACTACAAACATCAAATCTGTACCCAATTGTTTTGTTATTCCTCATTCATATTTGCATTTTTTTAAGAAAAGAAAGCAAACATAGATACTGAAAGTGTCCTGGACCAAATGCACGAATCTTCAAGTGGCAAGTAATAATAGTGCCACGTAAATGCCAGAAATGACTATCTCCAACAGTAGAATCTAATGATCAATTTGATATTCAATTGTATTATCTTGGCTGCATCTCCCACCATCAACATACTGGGTGTTACCATTGATCAGAATCTGAACTGCACTAGCAATGTGTGTATGTACAGTGGACTGCAAGAATACATCAGAAGCTTGGACTCCTGCAGTGAGTAACTCATCTCCTATCAACTACAAGGCACAAGTCAGGAGTGTGTTGTAATATTCCCCACTTGTCTGAATGTATTGTAGTTTCAACAATACTTGTGATGCTCAATATTATTGAAGGCAAAGTGGCCTGCTTGATCAGCACCCCATTCGCCATGTTTCATATTCACTGCTTCAGCAGTGGAGGGAGAGTGACAGCGATGTGTACCATATAAGAGATATGCTATAGCAATTCTTTGAGGTTCCTTTGACAGAAACTTTCAAACCCATAACCTCTACAAAGTCAGAAAATGAGAGCACAACACTCTGTTCCTCCTCCCTGTTTACAAACTGGAGCTGATACGGGATGGTCCTTCACACAATGTTAGTCCAAGACAGTGGAAGAGCATCTTCAGGGTTGCTTGGAATCAATGGACAGGACTATGTTCAAGTACTTAGCAGAAAGCCTGAACGATCATGCCACCATCATCACAGACTTCATTACAAAATGTGTGGAGGACTGTGTCAAAGAGGTCAATCTGGGTGTTGCCCAGCCGAAAACCTTGCATGAACCTGGAAATCCCCTCCCTGCTGGAGACCAGGCATGCAGAATTCAAGTCAGATGACCCAGATCTATATAGAAAATTCAGATAGGACTCCACAAAGCCAGAGATGCCAAGAGGCAGTACCAGACCAAGTTAGTGGCCCAAACCAACCATACTCCTGGGCCAAGGCCTAAACAACATAATAAGATACAAAACAGAGCACGATAGTGGACAAAAACACATCCCTCTCTGGTGCGGTCAATGTTTTCTAAGCTCACTTTGAGCAGAGTGTCAGTGGCACGTTGATACCTTCCCTGACCTGTTCCCTCTGTCACTGCTGCAGACTTCAGATCAGTTTTCCTGGAAGTCAACCAAAGGAAAGCGACGGGCCTGGATGGAGTTCCCAGCCCTGTTCTTAGATCCTGTGTAGACCAGCTGGTGAGGTATTCACTGACATTTCCAACTTCTCCCTCTTACAAGCAGAAGTCCCCACCTGCTTCAAGAAGACCCCCATTATCCCCGTAGCTAAGAAAACACATGTAACATGCCTTAATGACTACCACCCTGTGGCTCTGACCTCCATAATTATGAAGTGCTTTGAGATGCTGGTCATGGCCCACCTCAACTCCAGTCTCCCAACCTGCCTTGATCTTCTACAATTTATCTACCAGTGTAACAGGTCCACAGCAGATGCCAATCCTGCATTCATCCCTGGAACGTCAAACAAGGACACCTATGTCAGACTCCTGCTCATCAACTATAACTGCACCGTCAACACTATTATCCTCTCTGAAGTGATCTCACAACTCCGAGAGTGACGGCTTGGCTTCATCCTCCGGAATTGGATCCTCAGCTTCATGACCCACATGTTTCAGTGATGATAGACAACTGCATCTCCTCCACAATAACACTCAACGCTGATGCTGCCCAGGAATGCATTCTCATCCCCCTACGGTACTCCCTGTGCATCCACGACAGCGTTGCCAATTTCCAATCGAAGAGAAAGTGAGGTCTGCAGATGCTGGAGATCAGAGCTGAAAATGTGTTGCTGGTAAAGCACAGCAGGTCAGGCAGCATCCAAGGAACAGGAGAATCGACATTTCGGGCATTCCTGATGAAGGGCTTATGCCCGAAACATCGATTCTCCTGTTCCTTGGATGCTGCCTGACCTGCTGTGCTTTACCAGCAACACATTTTCAGCAATTTCCAATCGAATGCCATCTACAAATTTGCTGACAACACCGTGGTAGGATGGATATGTAACAACAACCAGTCAGAATACAGAAAGGAAAGAGGGGGCTTGGTGACATGGTGCAATGATAACAACCTCAATGTTGGCAAAACTACAGAACAGATCGTTGCCTTCAGAAAGAAAGGAGGAGAGGGTTGAGAGCGTCAAGTTCCTAGGAGTGACAATAACTGACAATCCATCCTGGATTTACCATGTAGATACAACAGTCAAGAAGGTACAATGATGCCTTTCCTTCCTCAGGCAGCTCAGGAAATTTGACATGTCCATAAGGACCCTCACCAACTTTTACAGGTGCACCACCGAAAGCATACTGTTTGGGTGCACAACGGCCTTGTATGGCAACTACTCTGCCCGGGACTATAAGAATCTACAGAAGGCTGTGTATGGCCCAGACCATCACAGAAGCCAACCTCCTATCCATGGATTCCATCTCATTGCCGTGGAAAGGCTACAAACATCAAAGACCTCTCCCACCCCAATAATGCTCCCCCACAACTTCATCAGTCAGAAGATACAGAAGCTTGAACACAAGCACCAGCTTCTTTCCTGTTGTTATGGGTGAATGGTGTGATGATACTGCTCCTTTAACAAGCTGATGTTGTCTTTTTTTCTCCCACAGTGAGTTCATAAAAGACACAGACTCTGAAAAGTCTGAGTTGAAGGGTTTTAGGGCCAGTTTGATTATAGCTAGCCGATCCTGTCTCAGGCAATAGGTTTTCAAGTTAAAAACAAACTTGTACAATGAAACGGGAGTGGCCAGGTCTCCCAGCTCAGCGTTTCTCTGGTTTGGTTTGGCTTTTTGCAGTAATGTTTTAAGCTGCTGGACCCAAAGATACAGGTCCATGCTGAGCTCTCCGACTTCTCTTCTGGATTTGATTTTACCTTTTGTGCCAAGGGGTGTTTAATGGAGCTTGTTGCAAGTATTTAGAACAGCATCATTAAATTGGGATAACCTATAGGGTTTTCGGATAGCTTAAGTTATTCTATATTCTGTTCTCTTTTGTTCATGTTTCATTTGGTAATCTTGTAAATAAATCCTGTTTTGTTTAAAACTACATGGTTTGACCAACAGATTCTCTCCTGGAATACCCACTATACACCTGCTTAAAACAACAAGCAAAGTTAGGGTTTGGGCTATCTTCTTGGAATGTTTTGAGGCGGTCTGGCCTGGTCCACAACAATGGACACTCTAAATTTCAAATAATACCGACCTTGTTAGTGCATGTCTTGTGTAGTATAAGCTCATTCTCAGTATCCTATGAACTGTACGTTCTTACTTACTTCTGGATCAGTGGTGCTGGAAGAGCACAGCAATTCAGGCAGCATCCAACGAGCAGCGAAATTGGATGCTGCCTGAATTGCTGTGCTCTTCCAGCACCACTGATCCAGAATCTGGTTTCCAGCATCTGCAGTTATTGTTTTTACCTCGTTCTTACTTACTGTCATCTGCCTGTACTCCTCGCAAACAAATCTTTTCACTGTACTTAGGCACACATAACAATAAACCAAATCAAAAATCAGAAAACTCATGGCAGCACAAGCAACTGCAAGTCCCCTTCTAAAGCTACATAAAACTCTCACTTGGACCTATAACATTAACCCTTCACTAGTGGGTAAAAGTCCTGGAAACCCCTTCCTAATAACACAGATTTGGAGTCTATCTACATCCCATGGACTGCAGGAATTCAAGAATATCACTCACTCTCATTTTCAAAAAGGCAATTAGAAATGAATAACAATGTTGGATTTGCCAATGACAGCAGCACTCCATGAAAAAATTAAAAAAACAATTGCAGGTGTAAAGTTGGTAAGATGCATTTCTCTTCAGACAAAGTGATCACCACAGAATGATTGCTATCAAAGTGGAGTTGAAACCATTGAACTATCCAAAAGTAATTAAGATGCTGTAATAATGGATCAGGATGTTTTTGGATGGCTAGTTAAAGAAAGATAAGCTTAATTTAGAAATGATAGTAAAAGTTTCTTTCAATACATAAGAAACAAATGACGGGCAAGAGTAGACATTGGGCCACTTCAAACTGATGCTGGAAGCCTAGTGATGGGAGATAAGGAAATAGCAGGAAAACTTAATAAGTACTTTGCATCAGTCTTCACAGTGGAAGACATGAGTAATATCCCAACAATTAAAGGGAGTCAGGGGGCTAAGTTGATTATGGTTGCCATTACAAAAGAGAAAGTGCTAGAAAAGCTAAAAGGTCTTAAAATTGATAAATCTCCTGGCCCCGATGGGCTACATCCTAGAGTTCTGAGGGAGGTGGCTGAGGAAATAGCGGCGGCGTTGATTGAGATCTTTCAAAAGTGTTAGAAACGAAAATCGCTTCTCAATAATTGCTCTAGACAAATTCAGGAAAACAAAGTTTTATTAACAAGTCTGCAGAGTTGGGCACCCTTGAGAAAAAAAAAGGCACGCCAGGCTAACAAAGTTTTCGATTAAATACAGTTCAAGCTCCTCCCTTCTATAGCTCTAAAGAGTCACGAGGTTCACATTCTGAACATTCATTATTTTTCCATTCTGGACCCTTATCACAAAGTCTGCAGTATATGTCTCCCTAGTTGTTTTTCTAGCCTGCAGTCTTATCAGTCAAGGACTTATTCTTCTCTGTCAGAGTTAGTGGTCTTATCAATCAAGGACTTGTTTTTCTACTCTGTCTCGTCCTTTATTATAGAGAAGCATGTTTTACCCTACCCCCACGGCTCTATTCCCCTTAGACTCTGAGGTCATGCACATCTTAACTATTTGTACCAAAATCGTCTCTCACAATTCTACCCTTTCTGTTTTTAAGATGTGCATGACAAAGATAAGCGTCCTCCCATCAGGGGCCCGGGAAATCCTTGGTCTTTCGCAGCAACAGCACCTTAAGTTCCTGGGTTCCATGTTGGGGTACCGCCACTGCCTGGAGTTGGGAAATATTTTTCTGGATTAAAGATTGAACACAGGGGATCAGGCAGGGTAAGAGAAGTAGAAGCATTACGCCCCCCCCAGCCACCAGTAACGCCGTGCGCCACCAACTACCACCTAGGAGACCATCCCACCAGCCGATGTCACCAAGAGGGCGCCAGGATTGAACCGGCACATGGGCCAGTTTCCGAATTTTATCGGAAATCTTCAAAACCGCTTTACCATTATCGTCAATTTTCAGACAGCAGTTAGTCAGGTTAAACTTCCCGCACACGCCCCCCTCCGAGGCCAACAGATAATCCAAGGCAAGCCGGTTTTGGTATATAGAAGCCCTCATCTGATTCTGCTGCTTAGCCAGCAACTCCAGGGCCAGGGCGGTCTGATTAGTAATGACCTCTACGACTGCTTGGAGCCTGATAATTCGATTTAACATATAGATAGGAGTACGGTATCCCCATGATCCATCCTGTGCCCACGTAGCAGGCCCGTAGTATTCAATAATACGGGCCGGTGGCCACTCATCCCCCCAATCACCGACTTGGATATCCCCTGGCGACCTACGCAGGGAGTCAAAGAGTTTAACTCCCAAATCATCGCCTTCCTCCCGGGGTAATAGGAAGAACGCAGGTCGTATTAGACCCAGGAAGCATACCCCAGCCCATCCCATGGGCAGTTTGGAATATGCCTGATTACCGCATATCCAAAATAGGCCATCTGGAGCAGGCCCTCCCTGCCTCACAACGTCATCCCACAACTCCTTTACCCCAGGGACGCCCTCATAAGGACCAGGACCACTGCAATTCCAGTATTCGGATTGGTGGCCCCGTGGCAGAGTCTGGACAGGATTATTCCAGCATTGATCCCCCTGACAACCACCGCTCCACACTCTTTTCATGCCATCGGAAGGCTCAGCACTTAGCTCGTAAGAGGAGGAATCAGAACGTAACCGAATGCAATTTTGATGACCTCGGTGTGCAATGTACCAAGCAATATTCTCAGGCCACCATACTCGCGTGGTTGCATCCAATATAGTCTGACAGGGGCTAATCCCTACCTTCACGGTCCCCTTGCCTTCAATACAGAACTGGCCCTCAGGGCTGTTTGTCAGTCTCCACCCCTGGCTTTTCCTTTCGTTGACATGTGTCCAATTGTATTGAAGCAATTCCCATATGTCTAAGCTTTGCCCAGTCCACGGCCATTGTTCTGACATATGTGGCCCCCCACAAACCCAGCAATTGCTAACATTTAAAACAGTGGCAATCCTAGAGGTGA
>NC_057724.1:26596562-26604435 GCF_004010195.1 Chiloscyllium plagiosum
TTTGCAGAAAGAAAGAACATGTCCAGACATTGTGCCTGTTTTAATTTACCAAGTAATGCAGCAGTCATTCGCTGGTTCATTGTTCTGGGCACCATCTTGACTAGAATCAACCTACCTGGTTTAAATTTAAACAAAGCTTGGCAGTGGCAGTTAACTGTCAGTTATCATGTAATTGGTGCCTTTTATGCAGTAACATCTCTCCCAATCAGACTGCACTGGCCAGCAATCAGCACATCTTTCTCATGGAGTATGAAAATGTCATTCTTCTTTACATTTGAATTTTTGCAAAGATCTTGATAAGTGTGTGATGAAAACCTTTGATAACGTGTAATTTTGTTCAGCAATATTCAAATTCTATACAACCAAATGACTGTTTATCATTAACCTGTTTTATTTTGATTTTTAAGCTCATAGTTTATGAGCTTGAGAACTTCCAGGGTCGCAAGTCTGAGTTTACTGGAGAATGTATGAACCTGGCTGAGAAAGGTTTTGAAAAGGTGGGATCAATCCGTGTGGAGAGTGGTCCGTAAGTGCATGCATTTAAATAGTAAAGTGCAGAGGTAATCTTATGACTGTTGTTGAAATTAAAAAGAACCTAATTCACTACTCATTTGGCTCAGGATGTCAATTGTGATTAAAAATAGAAAGGAGTCACATAGAGTTTAAAAACCTTTCAATATAGGCTGTTATTACAGTGAATGATTCTCAACTGTTAATAGTCTTGTTTTTCGTTGCACCACTCTCTAATCTGGGTTCTGTCCATTTACAATTATATGGTTACCCATGTCAGCAGCAAACAGATAAATCTCATTGTTGATGACATTCAGCATTTTTTTTGAGGGTTAGAAACAAGAATAATTACTTCCCTGAGTGACCTATCTGGTAGTATTGATAAAATAAATAGATATCTATCCCCTATTGGCATCTTCTGAGGAAGAATACTTCCATTTACCCAGGGGTTATGAAAAGCACTGTATATCACAAAGTACAGAACATACTCCAGTGAGGAACTTCAAGAGAGACATGGTAGCTCCACTACTGACCTGAAATAATGTGTCTGCTAGAAAAGGTCTGCATCAGATAATGCAAGAACTAACAAGAGGGAAAAACCTCCTCAATCTTGTCCTCAAAATCTAGCTGCTTTGCTAAATGAGAGAGATTTAGAATGGTCCTGGCAATTCAAAACTGGGCATCCATGAAGTGCTGTTAGGCATCAACAGCAACAAAACAGAATTCAACTACAAGCTGTAACCTTATGGCCTTGCAGTGTCCTCACTTTACCATTACCATCAAGCTAAAGGATCAACCTTGATCAATGACATGTGTAAGGGTGAATACCAGGAGCAACATCAGGAAAACCAAAAATGAGATGTAAATCTGTCAAATCTACAACAAGACAACCTGACGCCAAACACTGGAAGTAGCATAGAATAGACTCAGCTAAGCGATCCCACAATCAGATCTCAGCTTTGCAATCCTGTCATGTCCAATCATGAATGGCAGTCGATAATGAAACAAGAATAGGAGGAGGAGGCTCCACAAATCAATACAAAAGAGAAGTCTGAAGAAGTTGCAACCAGCTTCAACATGAAGTGCCAACTGAATGATCCATCTTAGCCTTCTAATGAAGTTCCCAACGTTACAGATGGTGATCTTATTCACTCCAAATGATATCAACAAACAGCTAAACACTGCAAAGGCTACGGGTCTTGACAACAGCCAAATAATATTACTGAAGTCATGTGCTCCAGAACTAGCCAGCCAGAATCCAGTTCATGAAAGCTACAATGCTACCACATATCAAACAATGTGGGAAATTCACCAGGTAGGACAAGTCCAATCTGGCCTTGACTTGTGTGCAAATGTTCTGAATTGATGCTCGAACCCAGAACCTTGTGATTCAAAGGTGAGAGTGCAACCAAGTGAGCCATAGGTGATCAAGCGTGAAAGATAAATCTTTCAGAGTTGTGACTCGCAAGTGCATTGCTGCACTTTTGTGATCCTGAGACACAGGGACTGATAATACATTTTAATCATCAAGTGATTGAGTCCTACATCATGGAAACAGATCCTTCAGTCCAACTCGTCTGTGCCAACCAGACATCTCAATCTGACTTCATCCCGTTTGTCAGCATTTGGCCCATATCCCTGTAAACCCTTTATAGTCATTTACCCAGGCAGATGCCTTTTAAATGTTGTAATTGTACCTGCCTCCACCACTTTCTCTGGCAGCTCGTTCCATACATGTATCACCCTCTGCATGAAAAAGTTACCCTTCAGGTTAATTTAAATGTTTCCCCTCTCACCTTAAATCTTTCCCTATAGTTTTGGACTCCCCTACCCTGGAAAATACCTATCTATGCCCCTCATGAGTTTATAGTCCTCAATAAGGTCACCCCTCAGCTGCCAATACATTTGTGCAGCATGCATTGGTGCCCTTAAAACCAAAGCTGTAGTTTTAGATGCACAGAACCCATGCAAATATAGGAACACATGCAAATTTGAAAATAAGGCATCTTCACATGAACCGTGTAATGGATTATTAAGCCTCTGAAGGAGCCTACCCATAATGTGACGACAAAGTGCTCAGTGTCCAACTCAAGTGATTTAGTAGTCTTATCTGAGAACTATACTTTGCTGCTGATCCTGTGCTGCTCTACATGAGCTAATTCTTGCAAGCAGCCATTCTTCACCCAGTCATTGAAGAGCTGCTGGCCTGAATAAGAGTCATACGGTTTTGAATGTGCTTATCTCCCAGGCTGTTTCCAGCAAATTCTGTGGTAAGGCTAGGAATGGTAGCTGTGCTGATCTTGCAGTTACGATGCAAGGTCAAGTTAAATGGAGTGCAGAGGCAGGCAGTCTGAGGAGCCCTTGGAAACAATGAACTGGGAACACACTTCTAATCCCATGTTGAACTCCAACATCAACTATAATTCCTGACCCTGAGTCCTATCTTATTAATTCCTGTTTCATGGTTCATTGTTTCTGGGTACCAGCTATAAATTGGCTATGATACATTGGTTAAGTGAATAGCGAAGTTCTGAAAGCACTGGAGCCAGTGCATTAAAGACAGGAGCAAAGCTTTTTTTTAAGTTGTCCCAGTTATTGAATTGGACAACAGTCAGGAACAATTTGATAAAAGTGCGGCCTCACTTCTGCTGGTACTTGCTGAAACAGCATTCAAACCAGTGCATCTGAAAGATCTTTCTCCCAAATCCCAGTCCCAGAGGGTTAAGATGTGTTCGGTTCTCAGTTGCATCCCTGAAGTGCTTAACAATTGCTGTTTCTTTTTCCCTAGATGGGTAGGGTTTGAACGACAGAAGTTCACTGGCGAGCAGTTTGTTTTGGAGAAGGGAGAATACCCACGCTGGGATACATGGTCCAACAGCCACAACAGTGAGAGACTACTATCATTCAGACCCATCCGCATCGTAAGTCCCAATTTGTTCCATGTTTCTCCTCCCATAAAAAGAAATATGGAGAAATAGAATGTGCAGTCTTTCAAAGAAAGAGGCAGAAAAAGAGAGCAAACAGTGAGAGATAGAGAGCACACTGTTGTGAGAGCAGCATAAGAGAGATATTGAGCTGGATTTCTCACGAGAGCAGCTTCTGGGATTGGAGATATCAGGGCGAGCCTGTCGATTCTTCCTACTTCCATCAGCTATTAAAGCCATTCATGGGAATGAGGTGAGAGTTCCAACCGTTGCCATAAGTAAGTCCCTCCTCTGAGAGCTATCAGCTAATCAAAGGCCAACAGTATTGGGATAGAGGGCCACTGACAGTACTGCCCCCACAGACATTGTGGAGACAATCAGCGATGGATTTGCACCTCGAAGTACATCCAGGGCCTTGTCAATCCAGGCCCCAGTGAGAAGTGTGGGCATGTATGTTGGGCAGGCTGGGGGAAGGAAAGGAGTACTGTTTGAAGGATTGGGACTTCTAAGTGACACCAGGAGCCCAGAAAGAAAGCCTCTACTGCTTTTAGCTACACACCAACCCACAGGTTCAAACCTGTCATGCTAGACATTAGGCTTCTCCTGCTGCTGTTAAATTAGAGTAACAGCAGGACAAGGCCTGTAAGTGGGCTTTATTTGTCCTTTTAAACATCTAGTTGGCCCATGAGCTGGCAGACCTTCTGATTCCTCCCCCTCCTATCCTGAGCCTATACAGTCACAGTAGAGATGGGGGAGAGCAGTGGGTGACATGATGCCCTCTTCCACTCAAAATACAGGAACCACCTGTAGTACAGACACTGCAGGTTGAATTGTAACTCCCCAAAACAGGTGGATTAAGTTGCTCAGAGGTTCAAAAAACTGAAACAGGATACCAACCTACCTGTATTTGCCCCCTTCGGGCTTAAACAGAGGTAGATTGAGGACTCAGCAACTATGCTCCTCAGAGGAGAGAGATTGGTCACTTAAATACAACAAGGTCCTGTGCCTTAATTTTAACTGTTTAACTTGTCATCAGTTTTCCAGGCCTTAAGGAATCTGGTAGGTGAAAGCTGATGTGAGAATTTAATCCATGAGGTAAGTATCTTTACAGAACTACTTGTGGACAAAGAGTAGCAGGAAGTGATTCTTTTAGATCCACTAAACTGCCTCCTGGGATTGTATTCATTGGAGTTTAGAAGATTAAGGGGAGATCTAATAGAAGCTTACAAGATAATACATGGCTTGGAGAGGGTGGACGCTAGGAAATTGTTTCCGTTAGGCGAGGAGACTAGGACCCGTGGACACAGCCTTAGAATTAGAGGGGGTAAATTCAGAACAGAAATGCGGAGACATTTCTTCAGCCAGAGAGTGGTGGGCCTGTGGAATTCATTGCCGCGGAGTGCAGTGGAGGCTGGGACGCTAAATGTCTTCAAGGCAGAAATTGATAAATTCTTGATGCCACAAGGAATTAAGGGCTATGGGGAGAATGCGGGTAAGTGGAGTTGAAATGCCCATCAGCCATGATTGAATGGCAGAGTGGACTCGATGGGCCAAATGGCTTATTTCCGCTCCTATGTCTTATGGTCTTAATTATGTTCTTTGGCTGCAGTTAATCTATTCATAAGTTCATTAGCTTTCTAAATCCTTTTTCAATAGGACAGTGATCAATAGTCATTATTTTTATTCCCTGTTATATGAAATAAAGAAAGTAATCTGCTTAGTTGATGAAATATGAAACAAAGCCTGCTACAATTTTGAATGTTATCGTGCCTCCTTTTGTGGCAATTTATTAGAAAGCAGTTTATTCTCATGCAATTCTGTATGGTCACATGGGTCTACATTTGAGAAGTCAGGATGATATTGTGCACATTTTAAAAAATGGTAGGTGGATTTCAGGTACAGAATTCCTACCCCCATTTCCAACTGATCAAAGTTTTGCCAGCAAGAGAAAGGGGGATGTGATAAGGAAGGAAACCGAAACTCAGCCAAGCCAAGTTCCAATAGGCTTAACTGGCAACACAAGAGTCAAATAGCGGTGGACTAGATGCAAGTGCCCTTTCAAAAACAAAATGGTGGTGGTGTAGGGGACCTGAGCGTGGAACTCGTCTGCTCTCCTTGGCTCTTTTTTCTCTTATGCTCCTTTTATTTTTTTTTCTTCAATTTCTTTTCTTTAAAGCACGGAGAGTGGTGGGTGAAGGAGGCAGCAATGCCAGGAAGAGCCGGACACTGCTCCACCTCGCCCTGGGGTCTCCCGTCAAGCAAATGAAATATAATTCTGAAAAAAACAAGTGTGCAGTGATGTTTTTTGAAAGGACTAATAAGGCAAGTGAAAACACAGGGAATGATAGGATCCTAGGAAGTACAAAGGGTCAGAGGGACCTTGTGCATGTCTATAAATCCTTGAAGGCAGCAGGCCAGGGAGATAAGGTGGTTAAGAAGGCAAATGGAATACTTGCCTTCATTAGTCAAAGCATTGAATACAAGAGCAAGGAGATTATGTTGGAGCTGTAAATAACATTACTTCGACCACAGATGGAATATTATGTGCAGTTCTGGTCGCCAGACTATAGATAGGGTGTGATTGTACTAGATAAGTTGAAGAGAAGATTTCCCATGATGTTGCCCAGGCAGGAGAAATTCAACCATGAGGGGAAAGGGGGGAAAAGAGGATAAACTGGACTTTTATCTATTCTTACAACACTGAGGAGAGAAGGCAAGGGATCTGATTGGAATCTATACATTTCTGAGGGGTATTATGATAGATGATTTATGAATGATTTACTGTCATGGGCATTGTCACAGTGAACAGCTTTCATTTGTCTCCATAACTTGGAGCTATTTTGATAGTTTAAGAAAACAATGAGAAGGTATAGCTTAAAGAAAGGTCCATCCACACCAATTCTGAGCTGCCTCAGAATCACCATCTCACCTAACCCAACTAACAAAGTCGCTAATCCTCAGGCGGCATCTTTCACTGACCCCTTCACCACCACATGCACACCAATAGAGACAACCGCAGCGAGGAATTTTGCCCTGGTGCCCTCCTGCCACCACTTTGCTGCGCCAGCGTCCGTCCCAGCTAACAAAGTTGCCGATCTTCAGACCCCAGCTTTCACCACTGACTCGCTGACATGACCCCAGGACTCACTCGTCTCTGTGCTGCAGGGTAGCTAAAGAAACCCCATTCCTGATAAAGGGCTTTTGCCCAAAACATTAATTTTCCTGCTCCTCGGATGCTACCTGACCTGCTGTGCTTTTCTAGCACCACACTGATCTAAACCCTGCAGCATAACTTGCCTATCCTTATACTCAATACCCCTTCCAATGAAGGGCCATAGGCCATTTATCTACCTGTGCTGCCACCTTCAGTGATCTGTGGACCTGCACACCCAGATCCCTCTACATATCAATACTCCTAAGGGTTCTGCCATTTACTGTACAATTTCCACCTGTATGTAACCTTCCAAAATGAATCATCTCACATCTCTCTGGATGTAACTCCATCTGCCATTTTTCTGGATCCTACTGATCTATCTCCTTCTGTATCTCCTGACAATCCTCCTTACTATGCACAACTCCACCAATCTTTGTATCACCTGCAAACTTACTAATTAGACCAGCTAAATTTTCCTTCAAATCATTTATGTAGATTGTAAACAGCAGAGGGCCCAGCACTGATCCCTGTGGAACACCACTAATCACAGTCCTCCATTCTGAAAAGCATCTTTCCACTGCTACCCTCTGTCTCCTGCAACTAAGCCAGTTCTTATTACCTGGATTACACCTCTTCCCACCCTATCTCTTGCAAAAATGCCATCCCGTATTCCCAATTCCTCCGCCTCCGCCGTATCTGCTCCCAGGAGGACCAGTTCCACCATAGAACACACCAGATGGCCTCCTTCTTAATTTCCCTTCCCACGTGGTTAAAGATGCCCTCCAACGCATCTCGTCCACAACCCACACCTCCGCCCTCAGACCCCACCCCTCCAAATGTAACAAGGACAGAATGGCCCTGGTGCTCACCTTCTACCCTACAAACCTTCGCATAAACCAAATCATCCGCCGACATTTCCGCCACCTCCAAAAAGACCCCACCACCAGGGATATATTTCCCTCCTCACCCCTTTCCGCCTTCCGCAAAGACTGTTCCCTCCGTGACTACCTGGTCAGGTCCACGCCCCCCTACCACCCACCCTCCCATCCTGGCACTTTCCCCTGCCACCGCAGGAACTGTAAAACCTGCGCCCACACCTCCTCCCTCACCTCCATCCAAGGCCCCAAAGGAGCTTTCCACATCCACCAAAGTTTTACCTGCACATCCACTAATATCATCTATTGTACCCGTTGCCCCCGATGCGGTCTCCTCTACATTGGGGAGACTGAGCGCCTCCTAGCAGAGTGCTTTAGGGAACATCTCCGAGACACCCGCACCAAACAAC
>NC_057724.1:26604484-26613308 GCF_004010195.1 Chiloscyllium plagiosum
CTAGTTTCAAACTTCCAGCTCAGCACTGTCCCCATGACTTGTCCAACCTGCCTAGCTCCTTTTCCACCTATCCACTCCACCCTCTCCTCCCTGACCTATCATCTTCATCTCCTCCCCCACTCACCTATTGTACTCTATGCTACTTTCTCCCCACCCCACCCTCCTCTAGCTTATCTCTCCACCCTTCAGGCTCTCTGCCTTTATTCCTGATGAAGGGCTTTTGCCTGAAACGTGGATTTTGCTGCTCGTCGGATGCTGCCTGAATTGCTGTGCTCTTCCAGCACCACTAATCCAAAATCTGTATTCAACTTGACAGCCCACCCCGATGTCATGTGACTTCACCTTTTGTACCAGTCTGCCATGAAAGACCTTGTCAATGGCTTTACTGAAGTCCATGTCAACATCAACCAGGTTTTCCACAACCATCTTTGCCATCTCCTCAAAAAACTCAATCAAGTTAGTGAGGCATGAACTCCCCCACACAAAACCATGCTGTTTAATCACTAATCAGCTCATTTGCTTTTAAATGCTTAAGGATCTTGTCCCAGAGAATCTTTTCCAATAATTTCCTTGCCACTGATGAGACTTACAGGCCTGTAAATTCCTGATTATTCCTGTTACCCTTTTTAAACAATGGGACAACATTAGCTATTCCCCAGTCCTCAGGGACCTCTTCTGTGGCCAACGAGAATACTCAAATGGATTTTGCATCCTCTTTTTGCCTTTAAAAAAAATTGACTTTTACTGGTTCACCCGTTGCAATTTAAATTAAGATTGTGTTTTAACATTTATATTTCCATATTGTTAATAATATTTTATACCCTGTCCTTTTATGCAACCCGAGTTTCAACAGGCCTTCTTCATAACTTACAATTTAACCATGATTTATCAGCCTCTCTCATTTCAATAACACCTTTAGTGTAAACGAGGATAACCCGTCTACACCGAAATTCTCATTGGCTGCAAAGACTGTAAAACTAGTCAATCATGTCAGCATCAAGAAATTTGAAACTTGTTTCATTCACACTTGCATGATAAGTTGTATATTGAAAGATGATGGATTATTCAGATGTGGAGTGGATGTGGAGTATTCAGTTTGGAAATGCAATCGCAAATATATTTCGTCTGTCTCGGACACCTCCCTTCTCTTTCTTGACCTCAACATTTCCATCTGTGGACACAGTCTCCAGACTACTACAAACCTACAGACTCCCATGACTACCTGGACTACACCTCCGCCCACCCAAGATCCTGCAAGAACTCCATTCCATTCTGTCAATTTGAGGAGAAATTGAGGTCTGCAGATGCTGGACATCAGAGCCGAAAATGTGTTGCTGGAAAAGCGCAGCAGGTCAGGAAGCATGCAGGGAACAGGAGAATCGATGTTTCAGGCATAAGCCCTTCTTCAGGACATTCCATTCTGTCAATTTGCCCGCCTTCGCTCAGACAAGGAGACATTCCAATCGCGAGCATCCCAGATGTTCACCTGTTTTGAACAATGCACTTTTCCTCTCCCCGTCATCCAGTCAGCCCTCCGCTGTACCACCTCCATTCCCTGTACCACTGCTCTAAACCTCCCTCCAACAACATAAGGACACCGAGTCCTCACCTACCACCCCACCAATCTCCACATCCAACGCATCATCTTCAAACACTTCTGCCAATTCCAAATATACCCCACCACCAAGAACATCTTCCTCTCTCCACCCCTCTCTGCCTTCCGCTAGCACTGTTCCCTCCAACAGTCCTTGGTTCACACAACCCAATCCCCAGGTACCTTACCCTGCGAGCGGAAAAAATGCAAAACCTGCCAGTAAAACACCCTCTCACCTCCATCCAGGGCCCCAAACAGTCCTTCCAGGTGAGACAGAGGTTCACCTGTCTTTCTTTTAACCTAGTTTATTGCATGATATGCTCCCGATGTGGTCTTCTCTACACTGGGGAGACCGAAAATAATCTTAGGGCACAGTTCACTGAGCATCGCAGCTTGGTCCACAGGGACCGACTGAACCTCCCAGTCACCACCCATTTCAATTCCCCCAACCACTCCCTTTCTGATATGACCATCCTTGGCCTCCACCATTGCCAATACAAATCACAGAGGCCTATTAGAGGAATGACACCTTATCTTCCGTCTGGGCACCCTACAACTCGAAGGACTCAACATTGAATTCTCCAGTTTCAAATAGCCTCCCTTCCAAGCCCCTCGCCTTCCCTGCCACCAATCAGATTCATTCTTTCCATTGACCAACCAGGTCATACTCTCTACATATCTTCACCTATCTCCAATTCAAAACCGTGCCCCCACCACCCTCTTTTCCTGCAGCTCCACCCACATCCACCCCAAGTCCTGAAGGAGGGTTACACCCAAAGTGTCCACTTCTCCCCCTCCTGATGCTGTCTGGCTTGCTGTGTTCTTCCAGCCTCCTGCCTACTTTGGAAATGCAATGGAGCAGACGCAGAAATATGAAAATGGAACTTGTATCAAAAGCTGGTTTGAGCAACAGTGTAGCAAGATTGAAGAATATTAACTGATAATAAAAAGCTCCTGCTCTCAAAGTCTAAGTCATTAACCGGTGAAATAAGTATCAATGATAACGTTTCACCAAGAACATGAGGATATCTGGAGGCTTTGTCACTGCTGCAAAATATGAGCCAGCAATTTAAAAATACTGGCCTCAAGTTTAAAAATTTAACACCTTAATGCTTTATGAATGTTAAATTAAAGTTGTGTTTATCTTTCTGTCTACATTAGGACCCTCACTGCCTTCTTTCTACACTTTAAACAGTTTTTGCACATAAATTTCTTTGTAATTCTCAGAGTTTAATATGTAAAAGAATTCCTCTTTCTTACACTCAAGACAACATTGCGTTTGGCACCTCTGATCTAAATAAGTGCATTTTAAATTGCAATTTGATAGTTATATTCTAAAGTAGAAATAAAAAGATTTGTTGTTACCATCGAGAGGGGCCAAACGAGAAAGGATCTTGTTTCCCCTTTTCACCTGATTTCAGAAACACCAAAAATAAAAGATATAATAACACTTAGAAGAAATACATGAGAAGAACTGGAGTAAAGATTGAAGTGGGTAATGTCACACTGATACAAGCTGATCAGATGTTCTATTTTGGAGAAATTATAACATGAGATGGCAGATGTAATACTGGAAAGATAGAGATAGTTAGAAGTAATTTTGAGTGTTAGGGCTGCACATGGCGAAAGCAGCATAAAATGACTGAAAGTGGTTCACAGTTGGCATAAAATGGCCATGGAAGATTTTGAGGTGAAACAACAGCTTCCATTGTGTGATATTTGAAGTTAAACCAAAAACTAGAAGGCCATCCAAGGTAATAAAGATTGAGGTAGCACACAAATGGTCATTCAAATTCCTCCCAAAAAAGAAGAGTCCTGTTGAAGGAGAAGCAAAAATGTAACTGTTGCTTGTATCGAGAGAGCTTGATAAGGAACACCCTTGAGAAATGCTAATAGAAGCATCTATCGCAGACTGGTCTAAACTCTGGTATTGATCATGGGATAGAAGAAAAGGGTCTGACCCCATCAGTTAAGACCCCCAGGTAATAGTAGTCACAGGTTAAATATATATTTTTTAAAAAGAGAGAGCTTCAAGTTTACAGGCATTGAGGGATTTAAACTATATTCCCAGTCTAAGATATCCCAGATATTCAGTCTAAGGCAGGTCAGAGAATCTTCTTGCTATTAGCAAAGGACTACTCAATAACTGGCAAAGGAGCTAAATCCTAGAATGTAACTGAATATGATGGATCGTGATGGCCCAAGGATAAGAGATATGGGGGGTCTGGTAAATGTCATGAGGTGACCTAAAACTGTGCATGATCAGTCAATGAAGTCACATGGTTAACCTGATTGACGGTGTACAAAATCAGTTAATAATGCAATTGATATGTAACAATCAAAGGCAGGCCAAAAGTAAATGTATCACAAAAAAAGTGTATGTTTCCTGTTAGTTAGTGGCAGAGTTTTTTTCCCCCACTGGTGTTAAACAATAGAACTCTGATGCACAAAGTGAAATTGGGCGTTGAGTGATATATTTAGTGATTCCTCCCCAATGTGGAGGATGATGATGAAGGATAATAAGAAAAACTTGACATACATCCACTGTGTGTTGAGCAGCAACCTTAACAATAAAATAAAGATCTGTGAAAGAAAATAGAAGTGTTTGAAATGTGAATGTCAAGACATATGGTAAAAATTCCATGTAGAGGTCATAAGACATAGGACAGATGTTGCAAGAGGTTGAACATCTTTCCATCCTGATTTCATGTAGGATATTTTCTGGCAAAGTTGAAATACCTTGTAAAGTATTGCAGCATTGAGGCTGAATCTGTCGTAGTGATACTAAAGCTTTAATTAAATTATCTGTTAGCTATAATGTTAATAGGTGGCATTTACTGATGATAGACGCTGCCCCACAAGAACAGGATTACCATAACACTAAAGCAGCTACACAGCACATGAGACATCAGCAAAACTGACCTGCAAACGATGATACCTGATAGATCCAACACACCCGGATTCTATGGGCTATCAGAGGTTCGCACCCCAGGGACATCTACTGAGGCTATCCAAGGAGCTGCGAACAAAACTAAAACATCAAATAGAATACACCAATCACTTCACCCAAGAGTTTCTTAATATCAGAAACACCACAATAGAGGATGGCAAAATAATGATTTCATTTGATATAACAGCACTCTTTACATCTGTAGACATTGACCTAGCCAAGAGTAACATTGCCACATTGTTGGATGAAGTGGTAACTAGGACACCCAATGACACCAGTAGCATCAACGTGTTAAAAATACTGGACCTATGCTCACTACTCACTTTACATTCAATGTTTAAGTGTACAGACAAATCAACAGTATACCAATGGGTCTCTGACATCAGGACTGATAGCAGAAGCAGTAATGCAACGTTTAGACTGCACAGCACTCCCCAACATCCAACCCAAACTCTGGATCCAGTATGTGGATGATACCTTTGTCGTATAAATGTACACAACTAGAAGAAACCCACCACATCAATAAACATCCTCACTGGAATAAAATTCACTAAATAAGGGGAAAACAACAGCAGTCTTCCCTTCTTGGAGGTATTAGTGGAAAGCACACCTGTCAGTGAACTCGACATCAGTCTGTACAGGAAAAACAGTACATACTGATTAGTTCAGTTTCTAATCAGATATAACAACCACCCCAGCACCCACAAACAAAACTACTATTCAAATGAGCAAGGATGACACACTGCAGCAACCTAGAACTCCAGAAAACAGAACAGAAACCCTATTTATGGGATTTAACTGAAATGGGTACCCCAAGAGCCCTCTCCTCCAAGACGTATGCATCAAACCTAAAAAGAAAACACTATACGATCTGATACAATAATGACCATATCGTACAACTAAGAAATATCAGAAATGACTACCTGACTACTCATACCCCTGGGAAACTAGGTGGCCCATAAACTGGCAAACACCTTCCATCACCTCCTCACAAAAGG
Organism: Chiloscyllium plagiosum; assembly: GCF_004010195.1. Taxonomy (NCBI): domain Eukaryota; kingdom Metazoa; phylum Chordata; class Chondrichthyes; order Orectolobiformes; family Hemiscylliidae; genus Chiloscyllium; species Chiloscyllium plagiosum. The sequence goes on from NC_057724.1 coordinate 26,610,027, forward strand.
TTGAGAGAGCCAACTCCCACATCCAACAGGATGAATGTTTTTTACAAGATAACCTACAAGGACTGAAAAACACACTACATAGGACAAACAGAATAAAAACTGACCATCCGTGTGTACAAACATCAAATCACCACTGCCAGACATGACCAGTACTCTCTCAATACCAACCATACAGACAGACAATGAAGGACACAAATTCAACTGGGACAATGTAATCATCCTAGCACAGGCTTAACCGAGACACGCCAGAGAATTCCTTGAAGCCTGGCACTCAAACTAGAACTCAAAATCAATAAACACATTGAACTGCACCCCACATATAAGCCACTCAGATACAGAACCTTCTGTACCAAAAAATACACATAAATACATGGCAGGTTCTATGCCAATCTATACTAGGATATTGACCAGTGAGAGTTTTTTTAGTTACAGTGAATCAGACGAGCATTCTGATGTGTCTTGTATGAGTGGGATGGACATTTACTGTGGCAGGTTTGGGATGATAGTGCTTGGGATGATTGTCCTCCAACACTATAAAACCTAAACAAGCACTGGTATTCCAGAGCTGCCCTTCCCAGCTGCACGCACTATGGCAGATGCGATGATACATAAAAAGGGAAAGTGGCATTCCACTTTGTGACAGAGACCTTGAGGTACTGGTGGATTGGGTGATGCAGAAGAGGGATGTGGTCTTTCCCCAGGATCTCCAGAGCTAACCAGATCACCAGACTTTGCAACACTGATCTGAGGAGAAAGTGAGGACTACAGATGCTGGAGGTCAGAGCTGAAAAATGTTTTTTACAAGATAACCTGCAAGGACTGAAAAAAACACTACATAGGACAAACAGAATAAAAACTGACCATGCGTGTGTACAAACATCAAATCACCACTGCCAGACATGAGTGGTCCGGAAAGACCACTCCCTCCGCGACTCCCTCGTCAGGTCCACACCTCCCACCAACCCAACCTCCACTCCCCGCACCTTCCCCTGCAACCGCAAGAAATGCAAAACTTGCGCCCACACCTCCCCCCTCACTTCCCTCCAAGGTCCCAAGGGATCCTTCCATATCGGTCACAAATTCACCTGCACCTCCACACACATCATTTACTGCATCCGCTGCACCCGATGTGGCCTCCTCTACATTGGGGAGACAGGCTGCCTGCTTGCGGAACATTTCAGAGAACGCCTCTGGGACACCCGCACCAGCCAACCCAACTACCCCGTGGCTGAACACTTTAAATCCACCCTCCAACTCCACCAAGGACATGCAGGTCCATACATCATTTACTGCATCTGCTGCACCCAATGTGGCCTCCTCTACATTGGGGAGACAGGCTGCCTACTTGTGGAACGTTTCAGGGAACACCTCTGGGACACCCGCACCAACCAACCCAACCGCCCTGTGGCTGAACACTTTAACTCCCCCTCCCACTCCACCAAGGACATGCAGGTCCTTGGCCTCCTCCATCTCCAGACCATGGCAACACGATGCCTGGAGGAAGAGTGCCTCATCTTCCACCTAGGAATCCTCCAACCACAAGGGCTGAATGCAGATTTCTCCAGCTTTCTCATTTCCCCTCCCCCCACCTTACCTCAGTCCCAACCCTCGGACTCAGCACCACCTTCTTGACCTGCAATCTTCTTCCCGACCTCTCTGCCCTCACCCCGCCTCCGGCCTATCACCCTCACCTTAACCTCCTTCCACCTATCGCATTCCCAACGCCCCTCCTTCAAGTCCCTCCTCCCTACCTCTTATCTTAGCCTGCTTGGCACACCTTCACAACCTTCCTCATTCCTGAAGAAGGGCTTATGCCCGAAATGTCGATTCTCCTGCTTCTTGGATGCTGCCTGACTTGCTGCGCTTTTCCAGCAACACATTTTTCAACACTGATCTGAGGTTACTATGGACCTCTGTAATATTCAGAGGATCAGCTAGTCCATGACCTCCTGCCCTTGGGCCATATCCTACTTGTGTACCAAATTTTCTTGAAATCCATTAGTCTTTCCAAGTACACATTCACAGTTGAACAGGAGCAGAAACATTAACTTGACCCACCTTCACAAATTTTGCAGGATTGCAATAAACATTTTCCAGTGACATTAGCAGTAAATCAGTTACTTTTAGTACTTATGATTAGATTAGATTCCCTCCAGTGTGGAAACAGGCCCTTCGGCCCAACCTGTCCACACCGACTCAATGAACGGTAATCCACCCAGACCCATTTCCCTCTGACTAATGCACCTAGCATTATGGGCAATTTAGCATGGCTAATTCACCTGGCCTGCACATCTTTGGACTGTGGGAGGAAACTGGAGCACCCAGAGGAAACCCATGCAGACAGAAGGAGAATGTGCAAACTCCACACAGACAGTTGACCGAGGCTGGAATCAAACCTGGGACCCTGGTGCTGTGAGGCAGCAGTGCTAACCACTGAGCCATCGTGCCAGCCTTAGCAGTGCTAGCCTTCAACAGTGAAGTGTAATGAGTCAACGAAAGTAGCATTTCCTGAAGAATTTCTTTGGTTAATAAATCAGTAAGAAAAAAGCTGAACTTTTTTTTATCATTAAGAGCGTCTTTTCTTCGTGTGGAACTTCAGACTGACACACATCCAACAAATTCCTTTGAAAACACTGCCCACATTTTACCACTGTGACAAATTCCATTGCAGCAATTGAGATATTTGACAATAGTTGACACCAATCCAAATAAAACAATTTAAAACATCCTTTAACAGTCAATTTTCTCTATTTCTCAATGTTATCGGAACCTTTTAAATAAAAAAAATCCAGGATTATCCTACCTGTAACCATATTTTGTTGAAATCTGTATTAGCCTTTGAGTTACGTGGTTTAACAAACAGAACCAAAGGCAAATTATTTCTTCTCACAGTGGTAGAAGCAACAATTTTCTGCTTGAGGCCTCATCATGCGCTGAGTTTCAATTGGCCGTTTGTCATACAGTGATAAAGTCATAAAGATGTACAGCACGGAAACAGACCCTTCGATGCAACCTATCCATGCCGACCAGATATCCCAACCCAATCTAGTCCCACCTGCCAGCACCCGGCCTATATCCCTCCAAACCCTTCCTATTCATATACCCATCCAAATGCCTCTTAAATGTTGTAATTGTACCAGCCTCCATCACATCCTCTGGCAGCTCATTCTATACACGTACCACCCTCTGTGTGAAAAAGTTGCCCCTTAGGTCTCTTTTATATCTTTCCACTCTCACCCGAAACCTATGCCCTCTAGTTCTGGACTCCCCCACCCCAGGGAA
>NC_057724.1:26613481-26638457 GCF_004010195.1 Chiloscyllium plagiosum
TCAGCAACACTCCCTAGGACCTTACCATTAAGTGTATAAGTCCTGCTAAGATTTGCTTTCCCAAAATGCAGCACCTCACATTTATCTGAATTAAACTTCATCTGCCACTTCTCAGCCCATTGGCCCATCTGGTCAAGATCCTGTTGTAATCTGAGGTAACCCTCTTTGCTAGGAGAAAGTGAGGACTGCAGATGCTGGAGATCAGAGCTGAAAATGTGTTGCTGGAAAAGCGCAGCAGGTCAGGCAGCATCCAAGGAGCAGGAGAATCAATGTTTCGGGCATGACCTGCCTGACCTTCTGCGCTTTTCCAGCAACACATTTTCAGCGCTAACCCTCTTCACTGTCCACTACACCTCCAATTTTGGTGTCATCTGCAAACTTATTAACTGTACCTCTTATGCTCGCATCCAAATCATTTATGTAAATGACAAAAAGTAGAGGACCCAGCGCCGATCCTTTGGCACTCCACTCCTTGTGGCACTTCAGACTGGTCACAGGCCTCCAGTCTTAAAAACAACCCTCCACCACCACCCTCTGTCTTCTATCTTTGAGCCAGTTCTGTATCCAAATGGATAATTCTCCCTGTATTCCATGAGATCTAACCTTGCTAATCAGTCTCCCATGGGGAACCTTGTCGAACGCCTTACTAAAGTCCAAATAGATCACATCTACTGCTCTGCCCTCATCAATCTTCTTTGTTAATTCTTCAAAAAGCTCAATCAAGTTATGCTATGAACATATAGCATGTTGTCACCGATATCTATTATTCACTGATACATTTAAATATAGTTAACACGGAATGCCAACATCTGATGTAATTGTGTATTATATTTTGTTTCAGAAAATCTGACAATTCTCTCAATACTTATTCAGCCTAGTTGCGATCTGTGCTGAACTTTTGTACTGACCAGTAGTCTGAAAAGATGCGCACAATTATATGGTTAATTTCTGTTAGTTCTAATGCTGCTCTCAATCAGCTACAGATCTGTGTAGGGTTATACTTTAGGAAGTATTCATTGATCACTGACCATGTTTGTAGTTCAGGCATCCAACCAAACATAAAGAAAACATAAGAACCACAATTCATCTATCAGGAATCTCGAATATTTATAAATCCTTGCATTTCAGTTGATATTCTGAGTGGCATTTAATAAATGTTTGCAATGATTAAAAATCAGCTACAAAGGCTTGTTTTAAAGACAGCCTTTCATACTTAGTTACTTGCAAAGAAACAGAACAACAGGTTATGAGCAGAAAATAAAAAGTTTTGCTAAGACTTTTTTAAAAATAGAGGGGATTTTAAAGCTCACTGCCCAGCAGAGGCTGGTGATTAAATTCTGAAATTACCACTCTCAAACTGTTCAGATTGACCTGATGCTAAGTTTATGCAGGTTTCTGATCAAGTAGCTACACTCTGATACTAAGACTAAGCTAGCAGTTGAAAGCTAAAACAGTTCTTTGTTAAACAAGCAAGTTAGTATCCAAGTATGTCATTGATCCCAGAATGCAATTTTACCTTTAGATTGAGCCAGGAAGGGACTGTGGCCTGTGTACCAGATCAAACTGAATGAACATGTACCAAGGGGATGGAGGAGGCACAAACAGATCATTTGTTTTTCTCTAAAGTTCTTTCTGGGGCCAGGAGGAGGAGTGTATGCAATTTTCAGGAAACTAATAGGCAGTTTGCACGAATCAATCATTCTAGACAGGGAATGCGTTCAAAGATGGACTAAGATTGAAAATAACTCTGATTTCTATAACAGTGCTGGGTTCCGGTATCACAATTATTCTGGTTAGGTCTATTTGTGTTTAAGACTTTTGGATCTTCAGCACTTTTTCTTAAATAAAAGGCATTTTTAATATATAAATAGTGTCCCATACAAACTCCAATTGATCCAAATCTCTACAATTCCTAACCTATCCTACACCAAGTCCATACATTGTAGTGTTCACCAATCTCCAGCGGCCCACAGTCCCAGTATATGCACTGTAATGTCATTATTTTGTCTTCTAAAATGCTGCTCAGCAATTACACTGGAGTAAGAAAAAATTTAAAGAGATCAAAATTTTTTTGCTAACTTGGCATCTGAATGTGGCAGAAAGCAATGAATTCTGGGACTATAGGTACACAAGTGACTCCACTTAATAAGTAAATTGCTTCTGGAACAAAAAAGCAAAAAGTACTAGTTTATTATTAGAGATATAGAATCCAAAAGTAGAGAAGTTACACTTGTATTAAACTTTATTTATTCCACATTTGAAGTCTTCACTATATATTAATTGTTACATCACTAGGTTTAGCTGACTTAGGTCTTCCATGTATTACAGAGATGTTTAGGACAGAACCAAAAAAATTTATAACTTACAATCAGTGTGTTTGTAGAAGCTGTGGGGGTTTCTTATCTCCTGATTTTTGCTCAAGCTACATATTCCCATTTCAGAATTGATTGGCAACTACATGCTCCATTTCTGACTTACTCTTTTCCTTTTCAAATATCAGTAAAAACTCCTGCTATTCATTTTTAAAAGTATTCTCACTTTCTTCCTCTTATTCTAACTTCAATAATTCTCTATCATTCTTTGTATTTTAACCAAACATCTGACTGGCTATTCATCTTTGTACAGCTATAGTTTTGTCCTTAAGTTTTGATGCTTTCCTTAGCTTATTTTATTAATCATGGTTAATGGATATTCCTGTTAGAATTTCTGTTCATAGTATATCTGAATTCCAAACTATCCCCAGAAATGCTTGCTACTGCACCTCTGTTAAGTCCATCCCCTAGACTAATATGTCAGATCATTTCAAGTAGCTCAGATTTTATATATACATAGTTATGCTTATTTAGGTGTAACACACTGATCTTATACCTTTTCCTTTTCAAAGTGGATGTAAAATTCATTTATATTCACTGCTACCATGGGTGCTTTAAAGGAGGTAATTAATTAACCCTGTCACATTACACAGTGCCAGGTCTAATATAACTGGAAAACAGAAGTTTTTCACTCCATTTCTGAATTCTCATTTGTACTGTAATCCTTAATACATGATTCTACCTTCTGTCTGGTTTGAAATTGCTTGTCTACTTGTACTTAGGTCAAAGCCATCACAGCAATTCACTGCTTAGTGGTATTGGACCATGGTGTTTAAAATAATTTGCACTAGTTTAACAAGACAAAATCAAGATGTATTTACTTTGCATATTATCTTGTTAATGTAATATCCTTAATATTGACCATAAACTAAAAAAATCTGCTATTCCATAATAATTTGTCCTGTGCATAAAGGGCATTTGGAGTTGTAATCCAATGCATCTGGCTTTGATGAATGCAATCATGAGTATGGGTAAAATGTTTGTGGTTGCTGCCAGAATTATTTGTATAATTTGTTTAATTATGATTTAATCACTCAAAGCTGGTGCTCATAATTATTGCACCTGAATTCTTTTGACAGTTACCGTATATCTCTTCTTGTGCACAGTTCTGCAGAGGTGATTTTCAGTTATTTTCCACTTGTGACTAGAAGGTTTCTTGCTTTTTTTCCTACAAGCTGTTTAATCCCTATTAGCTAGAAGCTTATCAGTCTTTCCCAGGTTATGAGTGAATCCAAAAGATTCTCACTTCTACTGCTGATTCACTTTAAAGTTTTGCATTGATGCTTCAGGTACAAGTTGAAGTGAAAACTAACAGCGCAAAATGAGTAATAAATACTCATGTATAATAATAAATGTGTACTTATCACTCAATAAAAGTGATACTCAACATATTTAAGCTTAACTAACTTTGTGATTGAACACCCACAAATCCAGCCCCACTACACCAGCTCTGACAAACCATGTTGGTCAACAATCAAGTTTGCAACAATTGCGATACTACTATCGCAGGATTATTGTAACCTCCAGAAATTTTCAAAACTGAAGTGGGACATTAAATTTTAAACAGAACATTTTGTTACAACAACATATCAGATCCTTGAAATATTTATGGAAATTTTTTAGTTTTAATTGAAAAAATTTCTTTTTTACAAAGAGATCAGCTGCATACACCAAAGAAAGACCATGGATGTACGTTTGTTTCTGACTGGAAAGTTCTTTGTGGAATCCATGGAATGTTTTATTTATGGACATCCAAGAAACTTCAGAGCAAACAGACAGAGTGCAAGAGAGATTGCATGAAATCATAGGAAGAGACAACCTAAAGGCTAACTGTCTTTTCCCTCTTCACAGAAAGCCACCTCTTGCAGACAATGTTTTGTAAGTTCCTGAAGGGGCAAAACACAAACGTTTAAAACTAGCAGCAACTGTGGCCCATGTGTGGTAGCCTGGGTGCAAGCACTAATGCGCTTTAAAAGATCACGATTGAAGAATCACCCATGAGACATCCCAGTGTTGCAGGTAAAAAGACTTATCTCTCTCGCTTACTAAATGTCAAGTGGCCAGCAAGCCCAGTCAGAGGAAACAGAACAAAGAACATTTTCTCACTGATCACCACCAACAAACCACCTCCAAACAATAAAAAAGAATTTCTATTAATCTGCAAACCAAGAATCCTGAAAACAACCCTTCAACAATCAACATTCCACTATTAGCTTTTCATTAAAAACTCAAAAGGCTGATCTGTGTATCTTAATTTTTGTCTTTCTTTGGGCTTGTTTTCACTTCTGGTCTGCTTGCTTATATTGCATTAATTATTTCTTTTATGTATTAAGTAATAAATTCACTTTTATTAATCCAAGAAGCCTGGTTAAATTGACACCCTTTAAAATGTAATTTCATTTGATCTAGAGGAAAGTCACACAAGGGAGGTATCTTTTCAAAATTAACATTGGAGTGATGAACTGAGGTAGATTAAAGACAACCAGATGACTTCATCTTGGATGATAGCAATTTGGTTACCACATCAGGGGTTTGATTGTAACAACACACTCTCAGCCCTTCTTCACTTCATTCTCTTCAAAACATTAAAGAACAACCAGGTAAGTGTGGAATTCTTGACATGCATCAAAATATACAGAAGGAGCATTCAGTGCTGCTCAGATATGGGCTGGTTGGAAGGAAAAGATGGTCTGGCCATTTCCACTTTGTGCATAATAAATTCATAACAAATGAATATATTCATTTTACTTCGGGTTACACATTTTCTCATGCAATTCCAAAGCTATTTTCAGAAAATAAAATGAATTGGATCATTTTGCAAATACTGTATATACATCTAACATTATATCCTGAATTATTTAATCCACCTCCAAGGTATTTTCAGGATTGTAGTAGTTTGGATTCACTGTCGTGCTGAACCCACTAATTATCTTAAATGCATGAATTCTTCCTCCACAAGCAACCAGTAGTCACAAATATTAACATAAATTTTAAGAGTTAAGATTATAAAAAATTGTCAATGATGTCTCTAGACTATCTCAAATTATTCAGCAATTCAGAGAAGGTGATTGCATGAAATGAAAGATGCAAGAATGCATGGCAGCATTTTGTTACTTAACGAATTATATCTGAAATAGGCAGTGAGCTGCAATGAAAATAATATGGTCTTGAATTAAACTGCTCACAATGTAAATGAACTCCATAAAAAAACTCATTGGAATACTGGGTTCTCATTGTTAATGCTTAGAGATGAGCCGAAGTGAAAAGGGAACCAAAAAGTTTAATATTGACAATATTTTTGATAGTTACTTAAGTAATAAGTAGATGCATATTCATTTATTTTGTATTAATGAAACAGTTAAGGTAGCTAAAAGCTGCTGTAACAGGGACAATGAAGAAAGTGCAAGGGTTGCCAGATCAGCATTACCATTGTGGCCTTCCACTGAGGAAGTAGAATGGATCATCATAAGAAAACAAAGACATTACATTCATATGGTAGCAATTACCAAATGACAAAAATCTCCCAACATCCTCAAAAAAAAAATAAGCTTTACCACAAAATATTCAGGCTATTACCATCTGTCTACTACTAGAAAATGCTAGACTTCATTATTAAGGAGGTGGTTTCTAAATGTCTGGCTACAGTCACACAGAATACCAAATACTTTTGAAAAAGTGGCTAACTTTTATTAGCATTCTTTGAGGAAGCATCTTGAAAAGTTGATCAAGGGGAGCCAATTAAATATATTGTATTTGGATTTCCAAAAGGTATTTGATAAGGTGAAGCTTGAAAAAGGTTGCTGCACAAGATAAGAGGTCATGGTCTTGGGGATAATATTGGAGTGTGGAAAGGGGAAGAGATTAAGAAATGACGTGCTGGAATAAATAGGTTATCTTTCAAGTTGGTGAACTGCAACCTGTGGACAGCTGCAAGTATCAGTGCTGGGCCTTGGCTGTTTACAATTTATGTCAGTGACCTGGATGCAGGGAACACTGTATTGTAGCCAGATTTGCTGCTTATACACAAGTAAGTAGGTAGGTAGGAAACCAAGTTGTGATGGGGGTGCAAGGAGTCTGCAAAGAGATGTAGGGAAGTTCATTGGGTGAACAAAAAAAAGAAAGTGAGCACATGGGTACAAAATGGAAAATGTGAACGCGTCCATTTTGGCAGGAAGACTTAAGCAGATCTACATGTTATTGCATATGAAAGGTTAGCAGGTAGGTACTGAAAATAATTAGGCAGGACAATGCAAATTTATAGTAAGGGGGAAAATTGAGTATATACAAAAAAAAAGTACCAATGTCCCACTACAGATATAAAGAGCATTGGTGAGACCAAAACTGCACACAGTACTCCAGGTGTGGTCTGACCAATGCCCTTTATTTGAAGAAATATCCTTGCATTGAAAAACTGAGAAGGCTCACTTAGCTGATTCATGGGTTGAAGAGATTGTCTGATGACAACAATTGGGTTAAGTTGGGCCTGTAGTCATTACAATTTCAGAAGACCGAGAGGTGATCTTATTGAAGCATATCAGGCTCTGTGGCAGCTTGATAGTGTTGAACCTGGGAGGACATTTCTTTTACTGGGATAATCTTAAATCATGGACAGAGTTAAATAAAAGGAATATCCCATTTAGGACAGGGATGAGGAGGAATTTCTTCTGAGGGTTTTTCGCCTTTGAAATACTTTTTCCCAGGGAGCATTGGAGGCTGGATCACTGAATAATTATATCCAAAATAAGTTAAAAGATATTTGATCAACAAGAGAGTCAAGAGTTATGGGGGAAGTTTGGGGAAGTGGTGTTAAAAAGGTGACAAACTGTATTAGCAAATGGTGAACTGGAGTTAATGGACCAATTGGCATATTCCTGCTCCTAATTATTATCAGCATTATGGTAAAATGAATCCCCATTATGTCTTGATTGGGAAGAAATATTCCTGTCAGCCATTTGAACTTTGTTGCATTAAACTCCACCTCCAATAATTTTCTACTCATAATGTGTCATTTTAGCTATTTAATACTTTCATCACAATAGCTGCTAGCTTAGTTTCATTACAAATTTGAATGTTTAAAGATATTAGAGACATCTATCACAAGAAAAACATGGAATGTACTGAACTATGCCACATATTTCAGAACAGAACAGACTATCCATCGCAGCCAATCTTTATCAACCTTTCAAGGTTAGAATATTTTCATTCACTACATTGATCAAGCCAGAAACCAATAAATTCAAGATTCTGAAATAGGAACTTTACTTATCGTAAAAGCAAAGCTTCTGGAAACATCATGTTCTGATTTTGCACATATTGCACCAAAGAATTAAATCTTATTTTAATTGCGCTCTGTTCAATCTAATCATTAAGTTTTGTCCTTGCCTTCTTTTTTTTGTTTGTAAAGACACCAGATGGCACATTGTAAAGTAGCAGAAGGTAATACAACAAAACTGAATACTGATTGGTTTTAACTTTGCCTTTGGATAGTGATTGGAGAGGAGTTCCAATGGTGCTGTCTTAAGGGGTTAAAACTGAATTATGGTATTATCGTCTAAACCTTATTCACAATGAAAATCTGTAGTTATTTTGGAGGGTGTTCATCACTAATCCTGAATATGTGCCATGTTTGTACTTTTCCTTCCACAGAGAAATGTGTAGGTCTTTGAATAAATGATCAAGGATATTATTATTGAATGGCTAATTTATAATGCATATGGCACAGAGCTTAATTTGTACAGTGATACCATGATTTGGTCTGCTTGGTGTTTCCCTGAAGGATCAGTCTTGTATTGATCTGGCACAACAGAGATTTCACATTAAGCCATTCATTTATGAAAAGGAATGTTAATTTAGCAGTTGTGATTGAGTATTTAGAACATATACAAGACACTGACTACCACTATTTCACCCTGCAACAAAATTTTCTTGGTTAATTGTTCACTCTTGGTGATAGGAGAGAGAGGGCTTTCCTCATCCTGCTCCTCCTGTCCTTTAGCCCAACCCCACATCTATTATTTTATTGTTCTAGAACAGAATTTAGTGGTAGCTGAGTCACATTTACTTGACTTCAAGAAAATGTTGACTAACTGAAATATTACGCAAATTAATAGATAACCTACAGGTTTAGTTTATTATTGTGCTGTCATTAGGAGTCACTTTGTTTTAAAATTAGAAATAGTCACTCAGGAAAGCAATATGGAATGTTATATTTTCCAATAGGATTTTGAACTAAGATTTTCCAAGGTGGATATAAAAGATTCTCATTGCATGATATGAAGGGAGCAGAAAGGTCTTCTGATATTGTCTAAAATTTAGCCCATATCCAACACCAAAGCAGTACAGCTGGTTATTTATTGAATTTGCTGCTTGTGACACCTTGTGTAGATTGACTCATGTTTTCAAGATCACTAGACAACTACATTCAACAACAGTCATTTGGTCCATCATAGTTCATTCTTTCGGAAACCATTTATTGCTGAACTCTAATTACTCATGAGTAGCTGGTAATGAGATCAGTGGTGGAACATCTGAAGCTCATTGTGGTGTTGGTATAACCATAGTATTGTTAGAGGGAGCTACAGGATTTTGCCCTGGCAGTAAATGATGGAATGTCAATATAGTTCCAAGTTAAGATGGTGTCTGGCTTTTATGTGACTGGTCCAGTTAGCTTCTGGTCAATGGTAGCCCCAAGGATGTTGGCATCTGATGGAAGGAAGTTCATTGAAGAAACACAACAGCAACATACTGCTCACTGATGCTCAGTTTGAGATTGGTCAGTGCCATTCAGTTGAGATCACAACAGGGTAGGGCAATGAGGCAGATCCTGAATCAGATGAACACAAGTGGAACAGGGAACCCTATGCTATTGCTGTCAATCTGATCTAATCCAGCTGAATACCTTCCATCCATGACTCACCACATCCCCAGAGAGTCAGACTTTTTGTGGTAACTCGCACTTTCACATGCATCTTGTAGCTCAAAGCAATCAGTACTGCAGGTAGAGGCTGCAACCGTCTTTCCAGCACATGGCTGACCAGGAATCTTTTCAGTGCGTGCTGCCTGTTGTTACATTTTAGAAGGATTTTCAGGTTGAATATCAACCTTTTTTTTGCCATGTTCCAAACTCACTTTCCTTGGCCATCAAGTCATGAATTTGAACCCAGAGCTTCTAACTCAGAGATACTTGGCACAATACAAGATCTCAAAATGGCTTACTTAGAAAAATCATAACATGATTGAACAAAGTTAGCTCTGATTTTTGAATGGGAAATCAGGTTTTACACACCTTTTAAAGAAACTTGAATAGGTAACTGGTAGGATAGAAATGGGGAACCAGTGGATGTAGTGTCTGGATTTTCAAGAAGTACTCATTATGTTACCAAACAGAGGTATTACACAAAAAAAAGCTTGCTTGGGGTTGTGGTACCACATAAACCCAAATTGAAGATTGGTTAATACACAGAAAAGTGGGGGTAATTAGGACTTTTTCACATGGCAAACGCTAACGAGCAGAACACCACAGACATCAATACTTTGGTTTTAACCGTCTTGATGACTCATCTGAACAGGTTCAGCATAACAATTGCAAGTGTCACAAAGTTGTGTGTAAAAATAGTGTAAAAATTGTCAAAATGAATTGAAAAGCAGTGTGTGGTCCCTTTAAAAGATTGTGCTTGGACGTTTGCGAGTATAAAGCAGAGAGCCCCAGAATTGGAACAAGTGTATCAAAAGACTTTTCAGTTAGCAGGTCCAAGCAGCATTTTTACCCAGACAACAGTTTAAATTCAGCCAATTAATTTAAAAAGGCACTTGGAGATTAAGGACCAATTAAATTTAAATTGTTCGTTTCAGCTACCACAAACCAAACAGATTGTAAAGAAATTAATATGTAATCACGGGTATAAAAGATGTGGGCATTTGAAAACTAGAGGGAGAACCAACTGCTATCTGGAGAAGGAGTAACAGCAAAGTGCCAATGAAATATCAGGCTCTCAAGAAATCTCCACAAGAAAGCTCTTTGAAAAGCACCATCTATAAAAAAAGGTACAAGGCCCATTTAGCAAATATTTGCCACAGCAGAATTCAGCAGATGGAGATGGTGCTTTCAGATAGAGGAGAAAGGCTGGACAGGACAGAAGAACATTCCAGAGGATCCATTCTGTGTGAACTTGAGACTAAATTTTAACTTATTGTTCTTATTAATTGGATTTATAAGTAGGACCTGTGTTATTGAAACAGCGTACCAATAGAAATTAATTCAGTTAGGGAATAGGGAGTAGCAAGGGAATAATTGTTCAGTTGGTTCGGAATTCTGTTAATTCATTCACTGTTGAAATGAGATGAATAAATTATTACTTGTTAATTGTAGAGCAAGTGAAAAGGATTTCATTTCACTTAACCACTCCTTTATAATAGATTGGGGGTTGAGAAGTAGGTTATACCACTTATCACACGTCTTTATCAGATTACAAGGCAAAACAATCTTCTCGGTTTTAATTATCAGAGGGATGTCAACCTCCACTTTATAACACAAGTTTTTTTGACTATATAGACTTAAGCAGGAAAGTAAGCAATGAGGAGGGAATAGACGTTAAGACTTCTTCAGTCTTAACATAAATCAAAAAGGGCATTGGCTCAGTCCTGCCTGCAGTAGTGTGTGCAGTTTTGGGCTTACATAAAAGATAAGAAAACCCAGGAGCAGGTGTAGCCAATTCAGTTCCTTAAACCTACTCTCATATTTTAATACGATCATTGCTGATCTCATCTCAAATTTGTTTTCCTGCCAGCTCCCCATGACCCTTAACCTATTAGCAATGAAATATTTGTCTATCTACTCCTCAAAATTTATTCAATGCCTCAGCATCCACTACACTTTGGGGGCAATGAATTCCACAGATTCATTACCCTTTGAGAAAAGGGAATTCCTTAACTCCATTTTAAATCCATCACCCCTTAACCTAAAACCATGCCCTCTCACTCTAGATTTCCCCACAAGGAAAAACTACCCCTTTACATTTATCTCTTTGGTATCTTATGTACCCAAATGAGATCCCCTCTCATTCTTCTAAAAATCTTGAATGAGTATAGGCCTAAACTGCTCAAACTTTCCTCATAAGTCAAGCTTTTTAAACTTTACTGAAGGGAGTACGTTCTCCCTAAAAGAGATTAAAGGCAGATTGCACTGGATCCAAGGATGGGGGTAGGGTTGGGGGATTACCACTGGAGGCAAAATGGTATAGACTAGGTCTATACTCTGAGAATGTCTGCCAGCTTACAAAGACTGTAACACTATTAACCTTTCATTAGTTTGATTTAGGTAAGCCAATATCTAAAGTTCGGCTGACATTTAAAAATAAATATTGCTGGTAGATAAATTTCATTGCACGGACAAAATGATAAAGAACCAAATAACCGAATGCCCTATTTCATAAATCTGAAAAGTTGTGTTCCATCAGTCAACAATTAGTGCATCGAGCAATATTGATTACAGATAAGCACTTTAATACTTATTTCCTGGAGGAAATATCAGAGTGTGATAATTTGTAATGCAATACTTTGTGTAGCTTTCAAGCGCAGTACCTGCACTTTTATTCTATAGCAATGTTTATGATTCAGTGCTGTAAGAGAACCTCTCTTCAAATCTTATTTCTGGTACATTATGGCTCAAAGTCAGTATTTTAGTTTACCTTTAAAAGACTTGCTCATAATATCACTACTATCATAGGATGTGAGCTGAGGGCATTAAGTTCTCCGTCCATTTTACCCTTGATCACTTGAAGCATGACATGGTATTGGAAGCATGCTGTTCATTGCTTTTTATAGTAATCTAATGTTTATGTACAATAGTTAACTATATAAAACTTTAGTTGATTTTTCAATAGCACAATACCCTCACCCAGTTTCTAATGATATGGGAGATAACAAGTGTTGCCAGATCAGGTAATATACACTTGAGAGAGAAATTCATCTTGATTTCCATATGGTATATTCTGTCAAATGTATCTTATGATATTGTTCGTTATTACATGATCATCACTTTAAGTGAAGGCTTGATTTTTAACACTTGTCCAACTGCAGAACGTTTGAGAAAAAATGTTGCACAGGTGATTCTGGTTAAAAAGCATGTTTTGTCAATGTGAATTGGCTCTAATGCGACTGACAAATTGTGGACACTTTTTGTATAACATGAACTTTCTACTGAACGGGTGTAGCAATCTTCAAAAGCGCAATTTTCTGTAGTGCGAGGTTGCAGAGGAATGCACTGTCGTGTTATCGCAGAACGACCTGTTAAACAAATGCAAAAATGCACTAGAGCCACTGAAACATTTCCAATTACCAAGGTGAAGCATTGAGATGAAGGAATCTGGGTTTATAATTTGTTGATTTATGCAAAATACTGCTTTTTAAAATAATTTTTAATTGAAAAGAAAAAGATTTTTGGTTTTTTTTTACAAAATTACAAAGCTAATGCAAAATAGTGTAACTACTTTACAATATAATAACAGCATCGATATAAATTAAGGAAACTAACTACTAATCTACTCTACAGACTATCAAAACACAAAGTAAGATGTAAGAAAGGAGACTCTATATTAAAAAAGACTGCAGTATAATACATAACTAACAACAAAAAAGGTAAATAAATAAATAAGCATTCAAAATAAAATTATATCAAGTCATAACAAGATCCGTATTTATGCAGGATTCTTCCTCCCAGGGGCCCCCAAACCGACAAACAACATCCTCATGGATAAACTAAGGCCCTAGACAGTATGGCCGATACATCTGCATTAGTGTGTTCAAGAAGGGCCACTATGTTCAATATATTTGTAAGGAAGTCCAGGGGAATATATTCCATAACTATCCTATGCCAATCCTGGGGGACTTTCCAATACCCAGCTTGCTAAAATGTTTTTCCTCGAACAAAAGGAGAGGATCGTAAACAGTTTCTTCCCATATGCATCCAGAGAAGGAATATTTGAAAAGCCCAAATGGAGAGACACCGGCTCCAACACAATCTCCGTTCCCAAAATCTTTGCCAAGGCACTTGCTTACACTGTCCCAGTATCTATGAGTGTTATGGCATGTCCACAAACAATGAGTGAGAGTACTAACTTCTATTTTACTTTTAGGGCACATTGGGGAACTCCTGCCTTCAACTTTGCAAGCCGCTCTGCTGTTATATGAGCCCTATGAAGTATCTTCAATTGAATAGCTTGAGTCTTATTACAGATAGAGATCTTCCTGGCATTTTCCCAGATGTCCTCCCACATCTCTAGGGAGATTTCCATCCCTAATTCTTGAGTCCAGGTAATATATAGCCTTCCGTGTCCTTCGATACCTTATTACCTAGCGAGTGATAGAGAGTACTGACCAAGGGTATACCCATCAGCTGAAGCACTCTCCTTTCCATATCTGATTTGTAAGGATTAGTCATCAACGTAGTCTTTTGTACAAAGTCTCATACTTGAAAATATCGAAAGAGGTCCTTGCTTGGCAACCCTGAACTTCTGATGCAACTGTTCGAAGGACATAATGATCTCCCCAATGAACAGATCTCCCAAGCAAGAGATTCCTCTGGACTCCCAAATTTTAAAGCCAGTGTCTGTCAAGCCTGGCTGAAATCCCAACACTCCCACAATAGGAATAAAAGGGGAGGTTTTTTGAAAATTACCCTCACCCTGTCGTATCATCCTCCTAGCTTTGATTGTGTTTAGTACAATCGGGTTTTTACAATGATCTGTGGCAATTCTCATCTTGTCCATAAATAATAGTTTGAGGGAGTATTTTGCTTGGGAAACCTCGATATTCAGCCAAATTGATTTTGGATTACAAGAGACCCAATCAGCCATATCAGCCACATATGATAGCAGGGAACTCAGTTGGAAAATCTTGAAAATCTAGACCTCCCCTTGCTTGTGAGAGCTGCAACTTATCTAATTTAATAAGGGGCTATCTATGATTCCAAATAAAAGAACAAAGCCAACCCTAAAGTCTATGCAGCACTTTCCTGTCTCAGCAACATCAAAGGAAGCATTCTCATGGAATATAATAAGCGAGGGAGAATATTCATCTTGACCAAAGCTATTCTTCCTAACCAGGATATCAGGAGATCTTCCCAACACTGGAGGTCCTGCCTTATTTTGTCTAATAAATGCATATAATTAGCTTTGTATAGCTGACCAAATATCGGGGTAATAAAAATACCTAAATAGAGAAAACCTCCCAGAGACCACCATCTGCAAAGTTGGATAGGCTAATAAGACCTCCTAGGGGTGTGGCCTCTGTTTTTGTAAAATTAATTTTGTACCATGAAATCATACCAAATAAATTAACCACTTGAATTAAGCAGGGCACAGATGTCAATGGATCATTTAAGAAAAGAAGGATGTCATCCACATAAAGAGTAATTTTATGCTTGCCTAATCCTACCTCCAGGGCCATTATATTGGGGTCAGTACGGATCGCTTCAGCCAGCGGTTCGATCACTAGTGTAAATAGTAGTGGAGGGAGAGTCCATCCTTAACGACAACCTCTACTAACACTAAAACTATCCGATCTTATGCCGTTGGTAATTGCCGCTGCTTTTGGGTCATTATATAACACTACGACCCATTTAATAAAAACCTCTCCAATACCAAACCGCTCCATTGTATAAAAAAGGTATGACCATTCCACCTGGTTGAATACTTTCTCTGCATTCAGGGAGACAACTAACCCCGGTATCACTCTTTGCTGGCAGACTTGTACCATATTTGACACTCTTCTGATATTATTAGTAGACCTGCGACCCTTAATAAACCCCGTCTGATCCTCTTTTAAATAAATGGTAAAACCCTCTCCAGTCTTAATGTCAGCATTTTTGAGAGGATTTTAAAGTCCACATTCAATAAGGATATAGGCCTGTACGAAGTATAATCATCAGGGACATTTCCTTTCATAATGAGAGAGACATTTGCTTCTCTCAGAGAGGGTGGGAACTACTCTGACTAGTTATACATGTCTATAAGTATCCAACCAATTCCTCTACAAACTCTTTATAGAATTTAATCTGAGATCCATCTGGCCCAGGCGCTTTGCCGCTTTAGAGCTGCCTCACCTCCTCCTGCACTTCCTGAGTTGTCAGGGGGGCATTCAAAAAAGACATCTGCTCAGAGGTTACAAGTGGAAGGACCAAATTCTTAAAAAAAAAGACTCCATCTTCCTCGCTCTCTCCTCACAGACCTCCAACTGATACAGCTCAAAATAGAACTTTCTAAAAGCTGCATTGATCTTCTTAGAATCACAAGTCAAAGTATCAATTCCTTCTCCAATAGATGTAATGGATTGGGGAGCCTTTTTCTTTCTGGCAAGGTATGCTAGATACCTGTCCAGCTTATCGCCATGCTCAAATAATCTCTGCATTGCAAATAGTATCTCCCTCTTTGCTGTTTGATTAAGAGCAGCATTCAAAGTAGCCCTGAGGGCTGTAATCCACTGTAGTTTGGTAATGGACAGCCTATCAGCATACATTGTCTCAGCCCCCTTCGGGTGAGCCTTGAGTAACGATGCTGGTATTCTCCCCTCTGTCTTTTCCGAGTTGCAGAATATGAGATAATCAAGCCACGCACAAATGCTTTAGCAGTCTCCCACATCACCGATGGGTTATTGGCTGTACCTAAGTTAATGTCCCAGAAAGATTTAAATTTCTATGAGAAATATTCTATGAACTTACTATCCTTCAATAGGAAAGGGTCCATACGCCAATGCCGGGAGCCCATCTTGACACCACTAGTCTTGACCTCCATATAGAATGCTGAGTGGTCGGAAATAGCTATATTCCCTATTTTACCAGACAATATTGAATTCAAAAAGGTCGAAGGGACAAAAAACATATTGATTCTGGTATGGCACTTGTGAGGTTTAGAATAAAAGGTGAAATCTCTACCCTCAGAGTGAAGACATTTCCACACATCTACAAATCCCAGCTTCCTTTTCCGATCAGCCAACTGTCTAGATCTCAGAGATATACCCGCAGAGCTCCTAGGTATCCTGTCCACCTCGGGATCAATAATACAATTAAAATCTCCCCCTGTAATTATGTGACGCACCCCGAGGGCCATCAGCCTGGAGAGCGCATCTGTTACGAATTTAAAAGGATGTGCCGGGGGGCAATATACATACAAAATCCCATACTCCTCTCCATATGTTAGAGCTTTAAGTATTATAAACTGTTGGACTCATCCTTTATTTGGCTTAACATTTGGAACGGAAGATTCTTCCGGATAAGAATGGCCAACCCTCTACTTTTCGAATTGAAAGATGAAAAGAACACCTGACGAAATCCTCCCTGCTGCAGCTTCAAATGCTCCTTATCAATTAGATGTGTGTCCTGTAAAAGGGTTACATCAACCCTCTTTTTTTTTAAAGACTTGATAGTATCTTCTTCCCTTTAATTGGCGAGTGGATCCTTTTAACATTCCAGGTACACTGTTTAAATGAATGGCTAGCCATGATCGTTCAAGAATGTCCGAGACCCCCCAGGAGGAAGCATTGAGTATAGACCGTAAACAATTCACATAAATTTAAAAATACAACCTTTGAAACAACTAACTCAAAACTACTAAAAACTACTCCTAAGAAATAATAACATAAGACATAACTAAAAGGAGTCTTTGCCCCTTGTCCACAGGGGGCACTCCTACCATCCAATAATCCCATCATGATTTCTTCCAACTAGAGCCATGCCCTCAGCCCAGACATCACTGTGTAAGATAAACAAATACCATTGTCTTACAATACAGAAATTAAAAGTGGGCAACCAACCCGCCCCCCTCCATATTATTACCCTAGGCATTCTTAACAAAGCAGCAACATGAAATAAAATATATAAAATTACAATCCCAACAAATATTAAAGGAAAACTCAAAAACATCCCCCAACAACCAGATAAACCAAGCAAATTATAAATAAGAGTTAAAAGAATGCCCCGCCCCCAACAATCCCCAAGGTAAGATGAAAAAGAGAAAGGGGGAAAGCGGAGGAAAAAAGGGGCAAACTAAAATAACTGTCCATATAGTTCAAGTGCTTCAGTCTATTTGAGAACATCCAAAAATTCTTTTGCTTTTTCCGGTGATCCGAAGTTATACACAGACCCTCCTTGACTGAAGCGCAACGTTGCTGGGTATCTCATGGAATACTGAATATTTAAATCCCTCAGACACTTCTTTACCTCGTCAAACGCCTTCCTCTTGCATACCACAACCGGAGCACCCAAAAGAAACCCACACATACATAGGGAGAATATGCAAATTCCACGTAGACAAATAGCCCAAGGGTGGAATCAAACCCGAGATCCTATTGCTGTGAAACAGCAGTGCTAACCACTGAGCCACAGAGCCATCCTTATCAATCCATCTGGAGCCATACGCTTCGGAACTTGCCTCTTAAGTCCAAAAGAAACTACAAACATCCAAACCAACAGATCCTCTCAACTGTGTCTACATCACAATTCAATGGACTATTTTTGTCCAACCCGATTCTTTCCTGGAACTAGAAAAATGTACAATTTTTCAGCTATGTTTTATTTTCTTTCCTCTCTTATAATTTATAGATTTTCAAAACCAAAGCTTGGGACACCTGTTCCATGGATTACTTTATGTTTTCTCACACTATTTTCATTTATGGAACAATCTAACCTAAAGACTTCTCTCGCTTTTCAAAATAGAATGCCTCTGGCATCATTTATATTTTGCACTTGGCATGTTTCCCCTTGTGAATCACTGTTGTATTTTCCACTTGTTATAAATTGCCTTTATAGTGAAATCCTGATGAGCTGAAATAAAAGATCTGGAATAACTAACAACGAGGAGATCTATTTGAAAACAAAGAGCATTTTTCCCAGTTTAGCAAGTATACAGCTTGAGTTAACACTTGCATCAGTTTGAAATTGCTAAATGGTCACATTTAGTCCATTTATTAAATGCCTGATGCTACAGCAAAATATAATGTAGTTGTGCCTGACCAGGAAGACCTGCAGATTCTGTATTTCTATGTACACAATGGTGTATTCAATTATGACAGGTTGCTATATAAACCAAAAATCTATATTAAAGCAGTTATTTAATAGCACCCTCTACTGCACTATTATGATATTGTACTTCCAACACAAAAATCATTCTATTCTCCTTTTCAATCAGCCACATACAGATTCAAATTCAGTTTCAAAAATTGAAACTTGTGTATCTCTTCCTCATCGTCATTAATCCAAACAGAGGGACATTTCTTATTTTGTATATAGTGGAATTATAAGTACTTTCCTTGGTCCTAATTTAGCATTTTGGGGTATTATAAGACCATAATATTTCCACGTGCAGGTGATATGAAGCCCGCTGAACATCATACTTGTAAATGGATTTGTGCCTGTAGAGTGACTGCCAAATATGCAGATCGGATAGGTCATGATATCAGTGTGTAAATGGATTTGATATCTGTGTTAGTATTTGCAGTAACACCCATCTGCCTCGTAATCACCTACGGCCAAGCAAATGTTCAACAGTGTGAAGGATAATTCATCACGACTTACATGAGTTACTGTTGGATTTCATCAAGCAGTTGCTGCAATTCTAGATTTTACAACAAAATTCAAGTTACAATAGGCTACAGATAATGGTCCGTTTGGGATTGAAGTAATTTCTTGCTCTTTTAAAGAATTATGCATAAAGCAGCAGTTTCTATACCTAGAATGCCCATACGACTAACTCCTACCATCAAGTATGATGGGAAATAAACAGAGGACACAAATAATTGTTGAAAGAAGGAAGGGGATGGATAGAGAATTATTCAAAAGCAGAAAGCCATATCTTTAGAGGATCTTGAGGGAAAAAGAGATCTATTACAAAACAGTTTACAAGAATGGTGTGACATCCTGAGGCTCCTATGACCATTGTTGCCCTCATTTGTACACTAAACTGAGTAAGAATATTAACGTCAAGTATTTGTCCAAGAAAGGAATTTGCAGCAGACGTGATTCACTGATACACAATTGTGCAGGCATGACAGCACTCAAATGCTGCTTCTACTGCAAATCTAAAGCAGAGATAAATCAGCCATTAGGCAATGTATCATGATCAGCTCCAGAGGCATCACTGGAGCTGGTCATTTTCCATGTTGTAAAGAAATGTGCCCCAGAGCCATCAGCTAATTGTGTGTCAGACTCCATTTTCTCTTGCCATTGAATGCTGGCTTTCTAACAGACTTTCCACGTATTCTAAAAGTTTGGTCAGAGATATCCATTAGCCTTCTTTGTAGCCTTGCCCACTAAGGCGACCATCTGAAGTGGATCTATCAAACTTCACCAATGTGATTCTGCAGCACATACTTTCATCATATGTCTCATCTTTTACAAGTCCTACCTGTATCCTATTCTTTAAATTGCACACAATATCAATACCTGAGCTGGTAGCTATCAGTCTAACATAAAAAGCAACAAAATGTTTCAGTTTTGTTGTTACCTTGCTTTTCCTTTACTGCATGGATAGGTTAAGTTGTAAAAAGGCAATTAACCCTTTCAGGAACTAATTGACATCACAAGCTTACCTACATTCATCAGGCAATACAGGATTTGCACTGGGAAGAGCTAACTAGTTTTCCGTTCCAATCTTTAAAGTTGTTATTCTCGTGCAAAGTCCATGCAGCTGACAGTAATGCATTTTAACGTGTTAAACATGTCTCACCTTTCACAAATATAGTGTAACTAGATATTTAGTACTGTGAAATGAACCAAGTTTAAATCAAAATCAAATATATCTTCTTTTGAAGACCTCATGTGTGCAGCCTTTCCCAAATGGTATCAGTAACTTTGACAAATACCAATAACAAGTAGATCATTTTTTAAAAATTGCTTCATGGAAGGTGGGCGTTGCTGGCTGGGCCAGAATGTACTGCCTATCCTTTGAGAAGACAATGGTCTCCTTGAACTGCTGCACTCTTTTGGGAGTAGGTACACACATTGTCATGAGGGAGGAACTTCCAAGATTTTTACCCATTGCCACTGAAGGAACAGGAATGTATTTATTTAAAGTCAAGTTGAGTAACTTGAAGGAGAACTTGCACGTGATGATATTCCCACATATCTTCGGCCCTTGTTCTTCCGCATAGTAATGGTCATCAGTTTGCAACGTGCTGGGAGCTTTGGTAAATATCTGTAGATCATCTTGTAGATGCTACACATTTAGTACTGAGCAGTGATGGAGGGAGTGGACGGGGCCAGTCAAACAGGCTACTGTATCCTGGCTAGGATCAAGCTTCTTGGAGTATTGTTGAAGCTGCACACATCTAGCCGGTAGGTATATTTCCAGCACACTCCTGACTTGTGCCTTGTAGATGGAGGACAGGCTTTGGAGAGTGAAGTGGTGAGTGGCTTCCAGCAGGATTCCTGGCCTCTGATCTGCTCATTTTGCCACAGTAATTTATATGGCTAGTCCAGTTGAGTTTCTGGTCAATGGTAAAATTTAGGATGTGATAGCGATGAATTCAATGTCACAATTCAACTCAGCTACTACCCCATTACTGATGGACTTCAGTTACATTCCAACCAACAGTATCGGCCTCTCGTCCTGGGTTTGATCCTTGTGCAGTATTGTTCTTCAAAGTTCTGCTAAGGAAGAGTTCTGGACTTGAGTTCTGTAACAGATTTGCATCCTTCAGATTTGTGGTCTGAGAATCTAAAAATCCTCAAGTGTATTCAATAATTTAGATAAACCTTGCAGTCCTTTAGTCTGCAGCTTGCTTCTTTATCAGAAGTAACTCCTCCACTCCTTGTTAGATTTGGCATTAGGTGTATATTTGAAAACACCACTTTGTGATTAATGCTTTAAATTCTTTAGCAGAGCAATCAGCTGACTTGCCACATAAAGCAGCCAGTTATCAAGCTGATGTCAAAACAGTTTAGTTCATGTAGCTTGGACTTCTCCTTCTCCCAGAAGTATCCAATTGCTTTCAAATTCCTGTCTAAGAGTTTGTCCTTGTCCCTTATTTATTTGAGCCAGAGTTATTGTTGATCCCTTCTATCTTACTGTTTCTTTGATTCTTTCAATTTATGAACAGTTCTTCAAGTTCTGACATTTACACTAATCACAATGCCAAATAAATCTAAAGGATCATCAATAATGTCACACTGCAAACTTAAAGGACACTCAATGCCACTGTCAGTAAAATGTGGCCTAGATGTCAAAGGGAAGTCATTCTCACCTAATCTTTGGAATTCAGCTCTTTTGCCCAAGTTTGAACAAAGGATATAACTAGGATCTGAGTGGCCATAGCCAAACCAAAACTGTATCTGTTAACTGATGACTGTAAAACAAATGTAGCTTGACAACATTGTTGATGACATCTTCCATCATTTTACCGATGGAGAATGGACTGATGGAGTGGTACTGATTAGCTGGTTTGGGTTTTTCCCTGCTTTTTTGCAAAGGACAATTTTCCACATTGTTGGGTAAATACCAATGTTGCAACTGGAAGAAGTCAGTTAGGGGTGCAGCACATTCTGAAACACAAATCTTCAGCACTATTACTGGAATGGTGTCAGGGGTCATAGCCTTAGCATTATCCTGTGCTTCCAACCATTTTTTGATATCATGGAGTGAACTGAAGACTAGTATCTATGATGCTGAGGACCACTGGAGGAGGCCAAGATGGATAATCCTCTTGCTTCTAATGGCTGAAGATTGTTCTAAAAGCATCATCCTTTTTTTTGCCCTGAGGTGCTAAACTCCCTTACCAATGATGGGGATATTTTTGGATTCCCACCTCCTTTGAATTGGTTATTGCCCACTACCTTTCTTTGTTTGATGTGGCAAGACTGCAGAGATTTGATCTCGTCCACTGGTTGTGGGATTACTTAGCCCTGTCCATGTGCTGCTCACTGCTTTTTGGAATGTATGTAGTCCTGTTTTGTAGCTTCACCAGGTCAATAGCTCATTTTAGTTATGTCAACTCTTCCTGCACTTTTCATTGAGCTAAAGCCTGCTGTTAACCACTGCAATTATAATTTTCCCCATTGCCTTGTCATTATGTCTGGAGATCTTACTACCCTACTGTTAATATAGCACATGGTTCCTCTTTCCATCTCCAATACAAGGTCTGAAAACCTCAGGACCTAGTCTGTCTTGGTCAGCCATTAATTTCTTTCACAGGCCAGGTTTAATTACAAAACTATGCCCATTCCCAGCCATAATGCACCTTCCCTTTAAGAGATATCACTAGCTTTAAGTGCATTTACTAAATAATATTTAGCCATCTGTTAAAATATGCAGCTGATGAATAGCAGAGGAACTGTTGGTTGCACACAAACCATCATAGTTAGCAAGCAGCACAAGATTGAGTGGAATACAGGCATCATGCCAGAGTGTCAATTAATCACATATCATGATCCCGTTACCTGTTCTAGTTGGAAGAGCCAAGCTGATATTTTTTCCCATTACATCCTTTTTTTTTTGAAGGTGCAGTTCCAGCTGTGGAAATAGCTCCTGAATTACTTGGGGTAATAGTGATAGTGGGTCAAGTCTTTTGGTGTTGAAACTTTATTGCTGGAACAGCACAGCAGGTCAGGCAGCATCCAGGGAACAGGAGATTCGACGTTTCGGGCACAGGCCCTTCTTCATTCCTGAAGAAGGGCCTGTGCCCGAAACATCGAATCTCCTGTTCCCTGGATGCTGCCTGACCTGCTGTGCTGTTCCAGCAATAAAGTTTCAACTTTGATCTCCAGCATCTGCAGACCTCACTTTCTCCTCAAGTCTTTTGGTGGCACTGCATCGGACAAACTAGCAGGAAGCCTGTCACCAGGATACATGAACACCAATTGACCACCAAAAGACACTATCTACTATCACTAGTTTCTATACATACAGACAAAGAAGGACACCACTTTGACTGTGACAACATACACATCCTAGGCCAGGCGAAACAAAGACACGCAAGAGAATTCTTTCGGGGCATGGCATTCTAAACAGAACTCCATCAATAAACACATAGATTTAGAGATGGAAATGTGTTGCTGGAAAAGCGCAGCAGGTCAGGCAGCATCCAAGGAGCAGGAGAATCGACGTTTCGGGCATTAGCCCTTCTTCAGGAATGAGGAAAGTTGGTCCAGCAGGCTAAGATAAAAGATAGGGAGGAGGGACTTGGGGGAGGGGCGTCGGAAATGTGATAGGTGGAAAGAGGTCAAGGTGAGGGTGATAGGTCAGACTGGAGTGGGGGTGGAGAGGTCGGGAAGAAGATTACAGATTAGGAAGGCGGTGCTGAATTTGATGGATTTGACTGAGACAGGCTGGGGGGAGGGTAAATGAGGAAACTGGTGAAATCTGAGTTCATCCCTTGTGGTTGGAGGGTTCCTAGCCGGAAGATGAGGCGTTCTTCCTCCAACCGTCGTTTCGCTGTGGTCTGACGATGGAGGAGTCCAAAGACCTGCATATCCTTGGTGGAGTGGGAGGGGGAATTGAAATGTTGAGCTACAGGGTGGTTGGGTTGGTTGGTCCGGGTGTCCCAGAGGTGTTCTCTGAAATGCTCCGCAAGTAGGCGGCCTGTCTCCCAAATATAGAGGAGGCCACATCGGGTGCAAAGGATGCAATAAATGATATGTGTGGAGGTACAGGTGAATCTATGGCGGATATGGAAGTTTCCTTTGGGAGGTGAGGGGGGAAGTGTGGGCGCAAGTCTTGCACCTCCTACGGTTGCAGGGGAAGGTGCCGGGAGGGGAGGTTGGGTTGGTGGGGGGTGTGAATCTGACGAGGGAGTCACGGAGGGAGTGGTCTTTACGGAATGCTGATAGGGGAGGGGAGGGAAATATATCCTTGGTGGTGGGGTCCGTTTGGAGGTAGCGGAAATGACGGCGGATGATGCGCTGTACATGGAGATTGGTGGGGGGGTAGGTGAGGACCAGTGGGGTTCTGTCCTGGGCCCCAAATGAAATACCTTGCGCCCACACCTCCCCTCTCACCTCCCTCCAAGGCCCCAAAGGAAACTTCCATATCCGCCACAGATTCACCTGTAACTCCACACATATCATCTATTGCATCCTCTGCACCCGATGTGGCCTCCTCTATATTGGGGAGACAGGCCGCCTACTTGCGGAACGTTTCAGAGAACACCTCTGGGACACCCGGACCAACCAACCCAACCACCCTGTAGCTCAACATTTCAATTCACCCTCCCACTCCACCAAGGATATGCAGGTCTTTGGACTCCTCCATCGTCAGACCACAACAAAACGACGATTGGAGGAAGAACGCCTCATCTTCCGCCTAGGAACCCTCCAACCACAAGGAATGAACTCGGATTTCACCAGTTTCCTCATTTCCCCTCCCCCCAACCTGTCTCAGTCAAATCCATCAAATCCAGCACCGCCTTCCTAACCTGCAATCTTCTTCCCGACCTCTCCGCCCCCACCCCAATCTGTCCTATCACCCTCACCTTGACCTCGTTTCACCTATCACATTTCCGACGCCCCTCCCCCAAGTCCCTCCTCCCTACCTTTTATCTTACCCTGCTGGACAAACTTTCCTCATTCCTAAAGAAGGGCTTATGCCCGAAACGTCGATTTTCCTGTTCCCTGGATGCTGCCT
>NC_057724.1:26639484-26645461 GCF_004010195.1 Chiloscyllium plagiosum
GGGGTGGGGGAGTTCAGGTGGCGGTTAATATCGCGGCGGCAGTTGGCTATGAAGAGGTCGAGGGCAGGTAGGAGGCCAGCACGGGGTGTCCAGGTGGATGGGGTGTGCTGGAGGCGGGAGAAGGGGTCGTCAGAGGGTGGGCGGGAGTCTTGGTTAAAGAAGTAGGCACGGAGGCGAAGGCGGCGGAAGAATTGTTCGATGTCACGCCGCGTGTTGAATTCATCAATCCGGGAGCGTAAGGGAATGAAGGTGAGGCCTTTGCTGAGGACTGATCTTTCATCCTCAGACCCTTCATTTAGACCCTATCTACCTTCCCATGAAAAAAAGAACCAGAAAAGATATCACCTACTTTTAGGAAACCAAGATCTATAAATAGAGGTGGGCCATACCACCAGCACTTCATCAGAGACTCTCACTAATGTTACTTAGCATGGTGATGAAACATCTGAAAACAAACCTTCAAGCTCAGCGAGCTAATTTACATACTTATATCAACCTGGGCTATAAATCCTCTTCTCATTGGTCAAAGTGGTTTTGTCACTGACTAACACCTCAACATCCCTGCCTTACTCTTCACCTTCTCCAAATGCTACAGCCTCCTTCCCCAACTCCTCCCTCCACTCCAGACCAAACCCATGCTTACTTCACCCACTCCAGACACAACCTCTGCTCACCCCTTGGGACGTAGGCTACCTTCACACCAAGTACCCAAGCTCCTCTTTCCCATTCTGGATCTGGGATCCTGCACTCCCTGGTAGCAGCTCCCTTCTACCCTCCTCCCCCTCCCGCTGTGCCCCCCTCCAGACCCAACAACGTAACAGAATTAAATGCATATGTGTTAGGGTCCCCAATATTTAAGACACACATTTAGATTGGGTAATTATTGAATTAAGGAAATGTATAAACCATCTGCCAAATATCTATAGAACAAGCGGTCATAGCTTTAGGTTAAGGGGTGGCAGATCCAAAACAGAGATGAGGAGGAATTACTTCTCTCAAACAGTCATGAATCTGTGGAGGAGACAGACAGATTTTGGATTACTAATGGGTTGAAGGGTTATGAGGTTCAGGCAGGAAAGTGGAATTGACACTGAGATGAGATCAGCCATGATCATATTAAAATGACAGAGCAGGCTTGAGAGGCTGAATTGCTAACTCCTGCTCCTAACTTTTTCTTCAATGATCAGAATTATTGTTAAGTAGAAAATCAGTGTGTCTTACAGTGTGACAAGTTGGGAGGCACTTTATTTCAAAGCTGATGTTCATCTCACGCATGTTCATTTTTCTGGTACACTTTTGGTTAAACTTACAGACCACATGGAGAACTCAGTTGAAGATGAAGCTGGGTGAAAGCATTGACTTCTGTGGACAAAGCGGTCCTGTATAAATTTCTACTGCAGGATTTTTTTTTCTCCCCCAAAGACCTAAAATGGTGTTAACACTTGAAAAACTACTGTAAAATAAACATAACCTTTACTAGTGTAAACTTCTGCAGCCAATAAGCAACGTTCTGAGCAAGAGTGGATTCAATTTAAAAACACTAACCTATTTGGAGAAACATTAATTGCAGAAAAACACAAAGACATCCATTCATTGATTACAAAAATGCATTCTACATCATTAAGGTAGAATTTCAATTAGGCATATTGGAACGCTGCATGCCTATATCAGAGAGTTTCAATTCAGAAAGGTATGATTTGTATAAGCCATTAAGATGCAGTCAATTAAAGAACAATTAAAAATGAATTTTGTTACAATAATTACATCTCCAAGTGCCTCCAACTCTGGCATATGCTCAAAATATATTTTTCTCTGGAGTCTCAGACAAAGATTCATTGAATAGTGTTAAAAATGCCAATGAATGCCTTAATAAATGACAATTCTATTTAATTTTCAGGTGTTCTCTAAGGTCCCAGAGAATCTCAATCCATACAATCCGTCCAGTGTGGAAGGAGGTCATTTGATCTAGAGTCCGCATTGACCCTCTGAAGAGCATTCCAAACAGCCCCTACCCAATCCCTGTAATGCCACATTTCCCATGGCTAATCCACTGAACCTGCTCAGTTTGGGACTGTGGGAAGGACCCTGAGCACCTCGCATAATCTCACTGACAGGGGGAAAATGTTCAAACTCCACAAATACCCAAGGCTGGGACAGAACCCAGGTTACAAGTACTGTGAGGCAGCAGTTAAAACACTGCACCACCAAGTTATCCAAGTTATTATCATTGCTGTTATGACTTCTGGTTGGTCCCTTGTATGGCAATATGATATATATAGAGGTGGAAATGTGTTGCTGGAAAAGCGCAGCAGGTCAGGCAGCATCTAGGGAACAGGAGAATCGACATTTCGGGCATTAGCCCTTCTTCAGGAATGCCCGAAACGTCGATTCTCCTGTTCCCTAGATGCTGCCTGACCTGCTGCGCTTTTCCAGCAACACATTTCCATCTCTGATCTCCAGCATCTGCAGACCTCACTTTCTCCTCCAATATGATTATATATAGGCCGAGGCAAACAAAAAACTGAGTAGGGACAACTGTGTTTTCAGATAACAGGATAGATTATTATAATGTTTACTTATCTATCTGAAGAACAATGTGCAAGATGATTGATGGTCATCCAGCTGCCTGCCCCATATCCCTCCAAACCTTTCCTATTCATGTACTTATCCAAATGTCTTTTAAACTTTGTAATTGTACTGATAATCGACCACTTTGTTTATTCCAAACATGAACCACCCTGTGTCAGAAATTTGTCTCATGTCTTTTTTAAAATCCCTTTCCTCTCACCTTAAAAATGTGACCCCTAGCCTTGAAATCCCTCATCCTAGGGAAAAGGCAACCACTATTAACTCTATCTATACCTCCCTATTTTATAAACTTCTATCAGGTAACCTCTCAACCTCCTATGCTCCACTGAAAAAGTCCCAACCTTTCTTTTACCTCTAACTTTCCATAACCCAGTAAATCTCTTCTGAAACCTGCCGAGCTTGATAATATCCTTTCTATAACTGGGCGACGAGAACTGGACACAGTATTCCAGAAGAGGCTTCAATGCCCTGTATAACCTCAACATGACTTCCCAACTCCCATACTCAAAGGACTGAGCAATAAAGGCAAGTGTGCCAAATACCTTTTTAACATCCTGTCCATAGGTGATGCAAACTTCAAAGAATTATGTACCTGCATCCCTGACATCCCTCTATCTACAACACTACCATTATTTTTGTATAACCCCTACCACTGTTTGTTGTACCAAAATGCAATACATTGCATTTATCCAGACTGAACTCCATCTGCCAATTTTCAGCTCCTTGACCCATTTGATCCCTTTGTAATCTTAGAAAACCTTCTTCACTGTTGACATCCCTGATCAAACCTTGCCTCTCTAAGAGGAGAATTAATTATCTGCTTCAGAATTTTCTCCAATAGATTCCCTACTACTGACGTAAGACTTACTCATCAGTAATTCCCTGGTTTATCTTTAGCATTTTTTTGAAAAAGTGGTACCACATTAGATATCCTCTAGTTTCTCGGTACCTCCATTGTAGCAAGAGACAAATTAAAAATTTGGGTCAGAGCCCTTGAGATTTCATCCTTCATCTCCCACAACAGCCTGGGATAAAACTATCTGTACCTGGGAATCTGTGACTTTTAAGCTTGTTAAAACCTTCAATAACTACTCACTCCCTATGTCAAACTACTCAAGAACCTCACAGTTCCAT
The DNA here is from genome assembly GCF_004010195.1 of Chiloscyllium plagiosum. Taxonomy (NCBI): domain Eukaryota; kingdom Metazoa; phylum Chordata; class Chondrichthyes; order Orectolobiformes; family Hemiscylliidae; genus Chiloscyllium; species Chiloscyllium plagiosum. The sequence continues at coordinate 26,643,208 of NC_057724.1, forward strand.
TTCCTGAATTACTTATCTCCATCCTACTTCTTCAAAATGAAGACAAATGTGAAGAATTTATTTAACCCCCATACCAATGTCCTCCAGCACCATGCACTGCCGGGGTCTACTCTTTCCCTGGTTAAACTCTTCCCCTTGATAAAGTTATAAAACATCTTGGGAATCAACCTCATCCTGCCCCAAGTATTTTTGTCTTTGTTCTCCTAATTTTTCTCCTCCACAAGTGTCTCCAGTACTTTGTTCCCTTTGTACCTGTAAAAAGCCTCTTTTCCTTCTAATCCAGTCCTGAATATTGTTCAGCACCGCCTTCCTGACCTGCAGTCTTCTTCTTGACCTCTCCGCCTCCATCCTACTCCGACCTATCACCCTCACCTTGACCTCTTTCCACCTATCACATTTCCAACGCCCCTCCTCCAAGTCCCTCCTCCCTACCTTTTATCTTCTCCTGCTGAACACTCTCTGCAGGACTACCTGAATATTGTTAAACATGTATGTGTCTCTAGGTTTGTTGCACCTACATTTAACTCTAAAAGGAACATATTGAATGCCCGTCACTATTCAGCTGTGAATTTACCCAGAGGTAGCTGTTCTCAGCCTACTGCGGCCCAATTCTGCTTTATTTTAGTAAAATCTGTCTTTCCACAATCCAATACCATTTTTGTAGACCATCCTTTTCCATAACAAGTTATAACATGTGGTATTGTCGTTCACTGAAATGTTCTCCTACTGCCACCTACCATCCAGCCAATTTCATTTTCCAGAATGAGATCCAGCACTGCATTGTGCCTTGTTAGATATTCTACATGTTGACACGGAACTATCTTCTGAGTGCATTTAAAGAAATTCCTCTAAACCCCTTACAATGCAACTATCCTATTTTATAAGGGAGCAGTTGAAACCTCAAACAGAATCCCCAATTCTGCTTTCTTCATCCATCTCTCCTACATAGTCAGGCTGCTTCTGTTCCCAGAGGTTTGGCTGTTTCTGCACTCTCTTAAGGTACCACATCCTCATCAGTTTCCAAAATGGAAAAATGACCTATTAATGAGACCCCAGAGAACTCATGCATCACCAGCTTGATTCTCTTTGATGGTCACCCATTCCATTCTTCTTTCTAGTCCCTTGAGTCATGGTGTCAATAACTCACAGCGTCACAGATGGACCAGTGTCCCTAGCTATCACTCACACTAATAGACTAATTTTCTGCCATTGGGAGCACTTCCTCAGTTCATCCCTTAATAATCTCCCAGCTCTTGGGATGCTTCTCTTCCAATTGATCTGTGGGATCTGAATAGGAACAAGGCAGCAGAAACAAAACAAAATATAAAAAACTCACTCCCATCCTTACCAAACTGCCGTGTTCCAATCTGCATCGTGCACTTGCACATTGTGAAGCACACTGCTTCTTTCATCTATCCCACTGAATGTTAAGCAACATGGACAATCAGAATGAACTGGGATTTCATCCAATTAAAAGCTTTGAAAGACCAAAACCATGCAACGGTGTCTTTGGACACCATAATAAACTGTAATCCCTAGCCACTAACTCTCCCCCCCACTTCTTACTCATACCCAGCCAAAATGGACTTGCCTCAACCTTGAGATTCTACTTAACCCAGAGTTGAACTCCTGACTCCACATCTTGTTCATCATACAGATTTCTTATTCCAACTTCAGTTATACCACACCCATCTTCACCCATGCCACAACCTTTATGTATTGCTGAGTGGCTCTAGCAAAAGCTGAAAATGTGTTGCTGGAAAAGTGCAGCAGGTCAGGCAGCATCCAAGGAGCAGGAGAATCGACGTTTCGGGCATAAGCCCTTCTTCAGGAATGAGGAAAGTGTGTCCAGCAGGCTAAGATAAAAGGTAGGGAGGAGGGACTTGGGAGAGGGGCGTTGGAAATGCGATAGGTGGAAGGAGGTCAAGGTGAGGGTGATAGGCCGGAGTGGAGTGGGGGCGGAGAGGTCAGGAAGAAGATTGCAGGTTAGGAAAGCGGTGCTGAGTTCGAGGGATTTGACTGAGACAAGGTGGGGGGAGGGGAAATGAGGAAACTGGAAAAATCTGAGTTCATCCCTTGTGGTTGGAGGGTTCCTAGATGGAAGATGAGGCACTCTTCCTCCAACCGTCGTGTTGCTATGGTCTGGCGATGGAGGAGTCCAAGGACCTGCATGTCCTTGGTGGAGTGGGAGGGGGAGTTGAAGTGTGGAGCCACGGGGTGGTTGGGTTGGTTGGGCCGGGTGTCCCAGAGGTGT
>NC_057724.1:26646383-26665184 GCF_004010195.1 Chiloscyllium plagiosum
GGATGCTGCCTGACCTGCTGCGCTTTTCCAGCAACACATTTTCAGCTCTGATCTCCAGCATCTGCAGTCCTCACTTTCTGGCTCTAGCAAAATACTCAGTTCAAAGACAATTTGAGATAGGCTTCACCCACGTTTTGTTACATCCTACAACATCTCTATTGCTCTTTTAATCACTCTCTCAGGAAGTGAGAGTACATCTCAAACTTGGCTACCCATTTAACTAGCACCAACCCATTTCACTCTTTAGATCACTGTCCTACATGGTTTCCTAGTCAACCAGTGTCTTTATTTTAAAGTTCTTACGTTTGTGTGCAAATCTCTTCATGACTTAGTGACTCTGTTTCTGTGAACTCCTCTAATCTTACAAGCCTTTATGATAACTACTTTTCTTCTAGCTCCCATCTGCACCCTAAATTTCTTTTCCCAGCCACTGGTGAACATGCCTTCAGTTGTCAAGTCCTAAATTCAGCAATTCCTTCATAACACCTCCCCACCTCTATTTCTCTTTTAAAATATGCGGTGTAAAAGCTACCTCCTCCAAAAAGCTTTAGTCATTTGTCCTTATGCTAATTTAATCGGTGTCAGTTTTGTTTAATTACAGTTCTTTGAAGTCAGCATATAACTCTGTTAAAAGGTGTTCTATGATTCGGAGTTTGTTTTAGTGCTGACATTTAATTGGGTTTACTGCTTATAACTATTGAATTTCAAAACTGTTATTTTTCAACTTCATCTCAATCACTCTAGGCTTATTTCTGAAGTTAATGCTGTCAGGACATTTCTCAATATTTTGCAGTTCTTAACCTTATCCTTTCCAAAGCAGGGAAATACAATGCATTGGAAATCAATGTTAAATTAGTGTGTACTTTAAAAGTACAGTATCCTTAATTGTGCTTTTCTATGTCATGGCAACTGCAGATGGTAATATAATCCCAAAGTACAATGTTATTCAGATTAAAATATTTTTGCAAAACAAACCATTTGAACCCAAAAGATCCATGTCCATATTTGTCTTCGATACAAACCTCCCTACTCCTCTTCCTCTAACTTGATGAAAATATTCTTTCCGTTCTTAGTCACACATTACTGTTCTCCTTTTGAATACGTTTGTGCTTGTTGTTTCAATTGTTCCCTCTTGCAGAGAATTTCAAGTTCTACTATACTTCCCCTTAAGAATGTTTTCCTTCAATGATTTGTGCCATCTTCAATTACTTCTCATTCTTCTGAATTCAAAGGAAATAAATTCTCAGTCTACCCAACCTCTCCTCTTACAAATCATAAACCTCAGCTATCAGCCTAGTAAATCTTTGTTACTCTCTCTCCAAGAGAAGTATATTCTTCCTTCTGTAAAAAGGCCAAAACTGTACACAAATCAGGTGTAGTATCACTAAAACCTTACATTGCAACAGCAAAACATTTATTTACCTTCAAGTCTCTTGCAATAAAGGTATTTGTTAGTAGTTTCTTTCGTAATTCTTTATTGTATCTTATATTAATCTTCTGTCACTCGTGCAAATAGACACTGGAATTTAATAATCTCTCACTTTATATAAAAAACGTCTGGTTCTTTATTTTCTACCACAGCGCACATTTCCCAATATGATACTCTCATTGCCAAATTCTATTTCATCTTCCCCTCACTAGTTTCTCTCTCTCCTTTGGTTTCCTCCTTACAAGTGACTTTCTCATTTAGCTTTGTGTCTTCGACAAACTTTGATACTGCTCTCAGTCCTATTATCTAAGTCATAGGTACATACTTTAAGTAGTAGAAGACAAAACACTGATCTATGCATAACACCACTAGTTACAATCTATCAACCTAAAAAAAACTATTTTAAATGATTTAATGTTTTCTGCATTAACTCACCCTCAATTCTTGCAAATATCAAATCTCCAAATCATGCACCCTATTGGGGCGGCCAGTAGCCAGAGGTGGCACAAGATGGTTTCCTGAGGCTTTTTAAATATGGCAGAGAAGATTTTTAGCTGCCATACCAGAATCAACTTGCCTGTTTCAGTATTAAAGTGAGATCGTGCATTTGGACAATGGTAGCTTTGAGAAGAAAATAAATCCAAGCGAACAGGGTCTAGGCAGAACAATGAACCTTCTAAAATGAATATACGGTGAGTTCTGTACAAACCACAGCTGCAGATGTCTGATAAGAAATGTCTGGGAACAGACAGGCCAAAGTTTGTAGTCCAGCAAAAATTATGAGAAAGATATAATCCCACAATTACAGAGACAAAGAAGAATGGGATTATTTCTTGTAAAACCCTAAGAGTTCAGACAAGTTGAATAGCTCTGAAAGTGATTGAGTTTCAGTTTTATCAATGGAATAGATGTGGTCTTAAGTGAAAAAATGTTAATATAGAAATATTTAGAGTAGGGTCGGTAAACCTTAGAAGCAACCTTCTGTTTAAAAACACTTACAGACAGCATGTAAAAAGAAGTTATAGCTGCAGCTACAAGATGGAGGGGCAATGTTCACCTGATCTTCCAAGGTCAGCTGAGACAGAAGCTGCTCACAACTCATTAGCTAAAGAATTCTAACATTAGGTGTAACCATGTGACTTTATGATTAACGTTATATTGTGGTTATATACTTTCAGAACTTCAGAACTAATGTTATGAATTTTATAGCAATTCATAGGAATTAGCTTTTTTTTGTATCTCCTGTGAGTGAAATAGTAGGTAACACAAGACAAGTAACTGAATGTGATAAGGATAACAAGGAATAGGATGAATAACAGAATTTGAACAGTCCTTAGAGATAAGCAAGTCTGGCAAATGTTAGAGGAAGAGTGTAACCATGAGCATTGGAATGTAAATTAATGGGATTCATTTGCATGATCACAAGGATTGATGATAACAATGCTGATAATGTGTTGCTGGAAAAGTGCAGCAGGTCAGGCAGCATCCAAGGAGCAGGAGAATCGACGTTTTGGGCATGAGATCTGAATTCAATTCCCACCATAGGTTAAGTATCCTTGTAAATCCTTCCTAACATATACAAATGACAGCTGGTCAGAGTGTGAGAAATTCTTGGTCAGCTATGCTAAGAAAGTGAAATTGCTACCATAAGCTAATGCTCTGGGGATTTGCATTCAAATCTCACCATGGTAACCAATGGAATTTGATTTGAATAAAGCTGGAATTGTGTAATACTAGAATTCAATAATACTGTCCTGAAACTACCATTGATTGTCTTTTTTTAAAATAAAAACAAATCCCACCTGACTAACGTATGTCCTATCGGGAAGGAAATCTGCCACACTTACCTGGCCTGGCCTAGTTGTGACTCTAGAGTCACAATACTGTGACTGAGTCTTAACTGCTCTCTGAAATGAGCTGAATGAGTTACTAAGCCAAGGGCAAATAATGAGAGGCAAAAGGCAGTGACACCCACATCCCTTGTAAAAGATAAAGAAGTAAAGAATAAATCTGTAGTATTTTCAGTGGTCGTGATCCTCTCTGTTTGGGACAAAGGTCTAAGCTAAAGTCCCACCTGCCACAATGATGTATCAGAATATGGTCAAACAGGTTGAACAAAAACAAACTACAGTTAACATTGACTGGCATCATGGGGAGGGATTGCAAACAATACCTTTGTTACTGGTCAAAACTATCCTAATGGTCCATCAATAGAGTTTAAAATCCTGCCAATGCAGTACAGTACAGGAATTTACATTCAGGTGATTAAGTAAAATAAAAAAAGTTATTAGTTATCACATGCAGATTGGAGGATTTCATGCGGTGAGGGCCATCCACTTTGCAGGAGACCAGCAGAGGCAGACATGACAGCAGACCCTGATCTGAAATTGTCACCCAGGTCAGTGCCGTGCCATATTCTTTACTCTGCTGCCTCATTCACTCTTTCTCTGCTTTAGCATATTCCACTTTTAAAAATATAGTTAGGCCCTTCAAAATGTTCTTACCATGACACCAGCCTACATCTCCCAATCCCCACAAAAAGGTTCCTGAGTCTCCTTTCCATAGCAGATGACTTCCCTGGTTCCTCCCCATCCCACAGACATCCAGTGGCCCAGCCCCTTAGGCAACCTAACCAGACAGAACTGGATGAGAAATGCCCAGACTCATGACCGATACCAGTAAATCTCCAAACCTGACTGTCCACTTCTTATAATCCCAAAATAATGGTTCCACTGATATCTCTCATATCTATCCTACTCCTTATATCTCAAAAATTGCAAATTGATTTGTGAAATAAAATTATTCTTTCATAAAGTTATAATGACTCTGCATTAGCTCTCAGCTCTGGTATTGTTCCAGAACATTTTTCAGTACTTTCTCCAGTTTATGTATTGCTTTCTTAATACAGAGAGCAGACCGTTCACAGCACTCCAAATGTGATTTTGAAAAGGAAAGATGCAAATTTAACATAACGTCTGCAATTTTAATTCTAGTTCTGTAGAAATGAATCCTAGTGCTTAATTTTCTTTTTTTTAAATTCCTTATTAACCCATATCATTACCACCACCATTTGGTCCAAGCTGTGCAGACTCACATCAATCAGAAATGTGCCGCATAGGACAAATAGGCCAAGTACAATTCTTTTTCAAGTCATTTTTCATTAAAACTAATGACTGAAAAATGGGAGTTCTTGCCAGTTTAGTGATGCTGGAGCGAAGCTCAATCGTGCACCCTACCCTACTGAGAAGTGCAGAATCACTGAGAGTAACGTCTTCAATTTTATGTTTAGCTGGACATGTTCAGATTCCAGAAGCTGCTGTCAATTTCACTATCATTGTCATTTTGCTTATAAAACAACTAACATTTCATATTAAACTCTCTATTGAAAGCTGTCACTTCATTAAAAGTATGCAAAGAGAGTACTGTTCATTATTAATTCACAAATCCATAATTTTATAAACATGTTTCTATCCAATTACAAACCATAACTTGTTAAAGCTTGATTGTTGGAGAATGTTATGCCTGAAACACTTGGAAAGTGATGACTTCACAAAGCCTGCCACTTAGTGCTCCTGTATTGAAACATGATTTGGAGATGCCGGTGTTGGACTGGGGTATACAAAGTTAAAAATCACACAACTCCAGGTTATAGTCCAACAGGTTTAATTGGAAGCATTAGCTTTGGAGCGCTGCTCCTCCACAACCACCTGATGAAGGAGCGTCGCTCCGAAAGCTAGTGCTTCCAATTAAACCTGTTGGACTATAACCTGGTGTCGTGTGATTTTTAACTTTGTATTTGAAACAGTGGACCTGCTGACATGAAATAAAGAACTTTGAAATAAAGTTTGCAAATTGTTTTCTTTGATAAATAGAGCAATAGTCCCTTTGCGACTGACACTGGTGAGTGATGCTTTAGATGTGGTGCAAAGTCATTGTTACAGTGATCTTTGATGTGTGGGAATGATCTTTAAATGCCTTTTAGATTGCACATGAAAGTTATTCTTTCAACCCCAGATTAGGAAAGCACAAAACATCCCACTAGATACTTTGCAAAGAACTGACCTATTGAATCAGAGGTGCTGAACTGATTCATCTCCACCAGCCTGTGACAGAAACTATTAGAGAGAAAAAAATGACAATTCAAAGGAAAGCTCTGGGCGTCAAACAGCATATATTTAATACATAGACATTGTCACCAAAATCTAGCTACAAACACGGATTCACTTCTACCGTTTCAACTTCAGAATTGTCACTAGAAACAAGTTTCAAATTGAATGCTTTCTATTTATCTGATAGCAGCCATTAACTGCTGTGGCAAGATTGTTAAAGTGGTCACATTACTGTGATAGCACAATGGGTGTCACAGCTGATTGAAGCTGAGGAGCAAGTGGGAGTATTTTTCTAAGATGGCTCAGGCAAGAACATTTATGAGTAATTTGATTCTGTGGTCAACAAATTGTTTTCAAAATAATCCATATAAATTATGCCTGCATGGAAGATATATTCAAAGTCCGTTTCATCTCTTGGAATCATTGCATTGGATATCAAACCACCAGACAAAGCACTTAAATCACTACATACTATAAACAAATGACTTACACATTTAGTGTCTGCTTAGAATAGAGAATTATGTGGAGGTGCCACTATTAGACTGGAGTGGGCAAAGTTAAAAATCACACAAAACCAGTTATAATACTTCCAAATAAACCTGTTGGACGATCACCTGATGTTGTGTGATTTTTAACTTAGAATAGAGAAAATTAACAGATTTAAGAAGTTTACAAAATTATGAGGGGCATGGATAGGATAATTAGACAATGTATTTTCCCTGGGATCGGGGAGTCCAGAATTAGAGGGCATAAGTTTAGGGTGAGAGGGGAAAGATATAAAAGACACCTAAGGGGCAACGTTTTCACGCAGAGGGTGGTACATGTATGGAATGAGCTGCCAGAGGAAGTGGTGGAGGCTGGTACAATTGCAACATTTAAGAGGCATTTGGATGGGTATATGAATAGGAAGGGTTTGGAGGGATATGGGTCAGGTGCTGGCAGGTGGGACTAGATTGGGTTGGGATATCTGGTTGGCGTGGACAGGTTGGACCGAAGGGTCTGTTTCCGTGCTGTACATCTCTATGACTCTATGACGAAGACATTCAATTAATGACATCATTATGGCAATAAAATAAAATTCCATTGTCTGATTTTAACAAGTGAGATTGTAATGGCCTGAAATGTTTCTAAAAAGGGACAAAATATTGATATAAAATGGCCACTGGATCCCAAATGAGTTTCAGTATTATATAATGATCCCAAAGCAGCGGTGATCACCAATGATTTACGTTCAGGTAGCTTTAGTGTTGGCAGGGGATGTCATCAGGGATGTCCTCTTTCACCATTATTATTCACGCTAGTGATTGAACCACTGGTAGAAGCTGTACAAACTGATCCTAACATAACAGCGCCAAGGGTTGGATCAGGCAAACATAAAATCACTCTATATGCAGATGATGTCCTCCTCTTCTTAAGTGATCCTTTGATATCCGTGCCTCGTCTAATCCAAGTGATCAATTTATTTGGGATGGTCTCAGGCTATAAAATCAATTTTGTGAAATCTGAGGCTATGCCGTTGGGAGGTCTTGCCAGTGTATCCAATTTACTGGATGGATCTTGCTTTCCGTTTCGGTGGTCACTAAAAGGTTTTCTGTATTTGGGTATTTTTATCACCCCAGTATTTGGTCAGCTGTATAAAGCTAGTTTTGAGCACCTATCAGAGAAAATAAGACAGGACCTTCAACGCTGGGGAGATCTCCCAATATCGTGGGTTAGGCAGAGTAGCTCTAGTTAAAATGAATATTCTACATCGTCGTATCCTATGAGAATGCTCCCCCGATGCTGCCGAGACAGGCGTTGCGTAAGCTTTACGGCTGGGTCGGCTCCTTTATTTGGAATCATAAGCGGCCCCTTATCAAATTAGAAAAGCTGCAGCTTCCACAAGCAAGGGGAGGACTGGACTTTCCAGATTTCAGGAGGTATCAATTGAGCTCGTTATTATCCTGTGTAGCTGATTGGGTCTCTTGTGATCCACAATCAATCTGGTTAGATATTGAGACCTCCTAAGCAAAATGTCCCCTCATCATATTTTTATTTATGGACAAGATGAGAGCAATTATGGACTATTGTAAAAATCCTATTATATTAAATACAATTAAAGCCTGGGAGATAATGCGACAAGATGAGGGTAACCTGCAAAAAACCTCCCCTTATACCCCCATAGTGGGAGCACCGGGATTTCAGCCAGGGATGACAGATGCTCCATTTAAAACTTGAAAGTCCAGAGGTATCTCCTGCTTGGGAGACATGGGGAGGTTATGATGTCCTTTGAGCACTTGCACCAGGCGTTTGGACTGCCTGACAGGGACCTCTTTCGGTATTTCCAAACATGAGATTATATACAAAAGAAGACCATTAAGAAGAAGATAATTAATCCCTACAACTCAAATTGGGAAAGGAGAGTGCTATGGCCGATGCCCCCCACCTCGGTTAGTACTCTTTATCACTCATTATATAATAAAGTATCTAAGGACATGGAACGATTATTTAAAACTTGGAATCAAGAATTAGGGTTGGAAGTCTCATCAGAAATGTGGGAGGACATCTGGGAAAATGCCAGAAAGATCTCTGTTTGTAATAGAACGCAGGCTATTCAATTAAAGATACTTCACAGGCCTCATATGGCACCTGAACGACTTGCAAAATTCAAGGCAGGAGCATCCCCAATGTGTCCTAAATGTAAAATAGAAGTTGGCACTCTCACACACTGTCTACGGACATGCCATAAGATCCGCAGGTATTGGGATAGAGTAGTGAATGTCTTGACAGAGAACCTGGGTATGCAGATTAGATTGGATCCAGTGTCCCTGCTTTTGGGCTTTTCGGATTTTTCCTCCCTGGATGTATACAGGAGGAAATTATTTACCATTCTTTCTTCTGTGCAAGGAAAAATATTTTAGTGAATTGGGTAGCTGAAGGCCCTCCAGGACTTTCGAATTGGCACAGGTTAATCATGGAATACATCCCCCTTGACTTCCTCACAAATATGGTGCACCAAAAAATGGAATTATTCTATAAAACATGGCAGCCCTTTTTGAACTATATCGACAAGGATATCTCAGCCATATTGTCCAGGGCTTTTGTCTCGCTGTGGTAATGGTTCTGGCTGGTTCGGGGATCCCCCGGAGGAGGAATCCCGTATAAATACGAGTTTTATTATGATTTGATGTAAATCTATTTTGAGCATGGTATCTAGTTATTTAATTATTTCATTGTTTATTGCTAGTAAATGTATGATATTCTCCTGAATATTTTGGTTGTTTGCAGTATAGATTAGTAGTTAGTTGGGTTTTTCAATTTTTTTTGGTTATTATTTCTTTCTTTCTTCTTACTTATTTAATTTTATAATGATGTTTATATTTGTTTGTATTACTTTTGTAACTTTGTAAAAAATATTAAAAATTTTCTTTTTTCAATAAAAATACCTATTAGAAAGTATGTATCACTTCACTAACAAACTTGAACCTGGGCTTACATCCATTACATAACTTGTTTACCGTGTTCAATTTACTTGCAAATGTGGCCCAGGTACCAAATTTCCATCAATGACCCCAGAGGAAGTGATGATTGTTATAACTCTTCATTAGGTTCACCACCAACCTTTAAAGTTCATGTTGGGGGCTTTTGTGGTGTGGAGCAAGCACCTCTGAGCCAGAAGGCCTATGTACAAGTACCACCTGTTCCAATGGTATGTCTTAACATGTCTGAGCAGGTTGATTAAAAAATACAATTCATAAATCATCAGCTATGAGATGCCTTATTGTCAAGGAAGGTAAAATTCATGATGACAGGGCTGTTGTGGCATTGTGGTAGCATCCCTACCTCTGGGTTAGATGGTCCAGTTCAAGTCCTGGATGTACATCAAACCATGTCTGAACAAGTTGATTGAAAATAACTGAAGTTCCTGTTGTATGAGCAATCCTCACCACTGACCACTGTGGCACATTAAGCTACCTGCATTCTTGCTCACTAGGTGGAAGATTTTCTGTAACCACCTTCCTATAGAGTAGGGATCTACAGGTCCTGCTTGGACTGGTGTGGAGGAAAACCATTCATTAATCTATCAAGAAAAGACTTTGTATTAGACAAGATGTAGTTTATTGCATATTAGCAATCGAGTGTAAGTCATACTGATGAGGTGGGCATTATTAGAGATCCCCAGTCGGGGAACACTTTAATGATCTGGGACATTTGGCCTCGGACCTTCAAGGCAGATTCCAGGACAGGCAACAACACAAAGTGGCCAAACAGAGCCCTCTCTCATATACTCACACCCACACGCACTCCCTCCCATAGACGTATACCCTATTACATTCACACACAGACACTCCCACCCTCACATACACACCCACCTGCACACACACACATGCGCATGTGCACACACATATATAAGTTTGTGGGGTGAACTTTTTATTCTTGCAGAATTACATTGTATTTTGCTCAAAAACTGCATAAATCCATGCAAGATTCTACAGCTCCCGGTTTAGAAATAGAAAGTCTGATCTAATATTGGGACACAGACAGACTTTAACTTAACACCTTCAATGCATTATCTGACCTGAGGAGACACCTATTGTTAAAAATCTATCATGAGGATGTAACTTTAAAGAATTTTTGGGATTTATATATAAAGGAACCAAAAGTAACATGGTCATTCTAAAGGATGAAAGACTTAAGCCTAAATTTGTTTACTATTACATTCCATGACACTGCAATCCTGTTGTTATAAAGTCTGTGTCTTATGATTCTGCTCCACAACCATCTGATGAAGAAGCTGTTATTGTCACCATAGATCATAGGGGTTGATCCCTCATGAGAGAGAAAAACAACAGATGGTGATTTAACCACCAGGCCTCAGGCAAAGGAAGAGGTTGAGAAGAGAGTCTTTCATGGTAACCTTATACCAGTGATGGAAATTGAACCCACATTGTTGGCATCATACTACCCTATAAACCAACGATCCACCCAACTGAGCTAAATCAATTCTCAACGAAGAAGCAGTGCTTCGAAAGCTAGTGATTCCAAATCAACTTGTCGAACTATAACCTGGTGTTGTGTGATTTTTAACTTTATCCATCCCAACCCAACACTGGCACTTCCAAATCATTCTTACAGGGAGTATGTGTCAAACCTGAATGGTCAGTCTTAGTCCTTTAAAATCTTAAGCTCCTCTCCCTATCAAGTCTGAATTATATCATCATAGTGGATGGTACTTAGGGCACTCTTCAGTACTAACCTGTTCAGACATTGGAATTAGAATTAGGTTTTATTGTCACATGTATTCAGTACAGGGATACAGGAGTACTGTGACAAGTTTACAACATCACAATTCTTGGTGCCATCTAGGTACAAGGTACCTAGGTACAAAATCTTAGTTTAAAAGTACAAAAATAAGTAAATAAGTTAAAGTTCAACACTTACAGTTCTTCTCAGTTTAAAGTAGTAAATAAGTAATTTAGTTAAAAGTTCCAAATTATAGTCCTACTTTAGCCTTGGGCTACAGTCACTCCATGCTGGACTGGACTTTCCCCATGAGAGCTCAATCTCTCCCCTGTGCTGGGCTCAATCTCTCCCCTGTGCTGGGCTCAATCTCTCCCTGTGCTGGGCTCAATCTCTCCCTGTGCTGGGCTCAATCTCTCTCTGTGCTGGGTTCAATCTCTCCCCTGTGCTGGGCTCAATCCCTTCTGGTTCTTGTAACAATCTCTCTCCATGCTGGGTTCAAACTCTTCCCTGGGCTGGGCTCACTCTCTCTGTTGTACTGGGTTCAATCTCTCTCCTATGCTGGGCTCAATCTATCAATCCCTATGCCTCCGTGCTGCCTCTCACCTTAAACAATAGTTCCCACCAAAATAAACCTGTCAAAATCATTGCAGAATGTAAATCACAAACAATTTGCTATCTTGGAATTGAACCCCTGGCTTGTGAGTTGGTTTAAAGTTGATTAGCTAAACTTCTTTCTTGTAAGTATGAAAATATATAATCTGTGAGAGTTCCCCATTAGCTGAATAACTAATTTGATTGAATAATTTCAGAATGAAGCAAACAACTTGTGATCACAAAACCAATCAAACGTAAGGTCAAAAAGGTTTGCCATAATCCAAGCTAATGTTATTTCTCAGACAAGAACCTGGCTTGAGAGACCATATTTTTATTTGTTTTGGTTTTAATTATGTGGTCCTTCATTGAAATACGCATGCAATGCTGCAGATTTTACTTTAACAATGAAATTGAAGTTCATGACAAAATAAATGAAGATAAAGTAGAATAATCTGAAATTCCTTCTTATAGCACAAATTCAAAGACTTCTAACCACAAACTAAAAAATATAATTCTATTAGTCCCAAAACATTCCCTCAAATATTGAAAGGAACCAAAACAGTACCCAAACCTCACCACTGGTACGTTGCCCAAAATTACACTTGCATAATAGTCACAACAACATTCCTAAATCTAAGATCACAATATTCCTTTGATTCACTTGTGACTTCAACTTTTGACTGAAACAACAGATAGCTTCTTCCTGGTGTGACAATACACCTGCTTAAATTTCAGTGTTAGGTAACCTATTCAAAGTTTTATCATAGCACTTTTGGTCAGGAACTAACACTAATTCTACATTTTAAAATAACTTGGTTCACTATATATCAATTCCTTCACAGGAGCACATTTCTACACGGCCATCATATTCCAAGGATTTCCAAGGACAGGTCTACTTAAGGTCAGCAGTGAAGCTAAAAGTTTCTCTCTTAGCCACAGGTTTTTCCCTTAGGCTTAAAAAGGCTCAATATTTTCCAACAAACCTTGAGGTCCCAATATTTACCATGTTAAGTTTCAAAACAATCTAAAATATTTTAAAGTGGTGCATTAAAACCGACTAATTCTAAAGTTAAAACTATTTTTAAATGAATCACCATAATTACAGAGATGTTTATAAGTTAATTATTAACTTCAGACACACAGAAAATCCACGTCCACTAACTCAAAAGACAGCAATCAAAACTCACAATTAATAATAATGCATAGAAATATTACAGTTTACATCACTGATTCCATAAATAGTAAACATAATCTTAAAAGATAATTCCAGGTATGATTCCTCAAAAGTACTGGAATTTATTGTTTCTAAGATAGCTTCTTGGAACTGATTGATATATGGATACATTTTACACTAAATGCATTTGATTTCCTCTATCCACATGTGCAGCCTTTCAATTGTCTAAATATTTTGCATTGGTTTGAATGTAGATAGATTTATAAAGCTTCTGGAGTCACAAAATTAATTATCTTTTTGACATATTCCCAATATAAGTCTGGTGGAAATGTCACAAAAAGGCTAGAAATCCAGCTAGTAGCAAGATGTGCTCTCCCTTGAAATTTCAATGGATTTTTTCTATACATTAAATTTGGAATGTCATTGGCTAGGCTTATATTTCTTACCCATCCCGAAATGTTCTTTCAAGAAAAGAGCCTCTGTTGTGTTAACTGTCATCGTCAATATGTCATCAAACCTTTAAGGGACAATCTCATGATGTCATCACTGTATCATAGCATATGAGTTAATGATATGAAGATCGAGTGCTTGATCTTAACTTAAGTTAACTACAGCATGACATTCTGATAGAAATATGTTACTTTATTTAACTGAATAGCGAATATTAGCCTAGATGCCAACTTATCTGTGAATGTAATGTTTGTACATAATAGTTTGTCCATTTTACTCTTCAGTACCATGATTTTTAAAAATCTATTCATTTTTCTGCCCGGCCAGTTGCCCCTGAGAAGGTGGTGGTGAACTCCCTTCTTGAACTGCTGTAGTCCACCTTCTGGGGTTGACACACAATACCATGAGGGAGGGAATTCCAGAAGTTTGACCCAGTGTCAGTGAAGGAACTGTGATATATTTCCAGGTCAGGATAGTGAGTGGCTTGGAGGGGAACTTGAAGGTGGTGGTGTTCCCATGTATCTGCTGCCCTTGTCCTTCGAGATGGAAGTTGTCATGGATTTGGAAGGTGCTGCCTGAGGATCTTTGGTAAATTTCTGCAGTGCATCTTGCAGATAGTACTGCTGCCACTGAGCATCTTTGGTGGAGGGAGTGCATGCTTGTGACTGTGTTGCCAGTCAAGCAGGCTGCTTTGTCCTGGATGGTGTCAAGTTTCTCAAGTGTTGTTGGGACTGTAGTCATCCAGGCAAGTGGGGAGTATTCCATCACACTCCAGACTTGTGCCTTGTAGATGGTAGACAGGTTTTGGGGAGTCAGGAGGTGAGTTACTCACCACAGTATTCCTAGACTCTGAACTGCTCTTGTAGCTATTCTGTTTATGTGGTGAGTCCAGTTGAGTTTCTATTCAATGATAATGCCAGGGTGTTGCCAGTGGGAGATTCGGTGATGGTAACATCATTGAGTGTCAAGGGGAGGTGGTTAAATTGTCTCTTATTGGTGATGGTCGTGGCCTACCATTTGTCAGCCAAGCCTCAATGTTGTCCAAATCTTATTGCATTTTGACATGGAGTGCTTCAGTATCTGAGGAGTCACAAATGATGCTGAAAATTGTGCAATTATCAGTGAACTTCCCCAATGCTGACCTGACGATGGAGGGAAGGTCATTAATGAAGCGGCTGAAGATGGCTGGGCCTAACTCATTAGCCTGAGGAACTCAGGTGGGTGGCACGGTGGCACAGTGGCTAGCACTGCTGCCTCGCAGCGCCAGAGACCCGGGTTCAATTCCCACCTCAGGCGACTCTCTGTGTGGAGTTTGCACATTCTCCCCGTGTCTGCATGGGTTTCCTCCCCCAATCCAAAAATGTGCAGGTTAGGTGAATTGGCCATGCTAAATTACCTGTAGTGTTAGGTGAAGGGGTAAATGTAGGAGAATGCGTCTGGGTGGGTTACACTTCAGCGGGTCGGTGTGGACTTGTTGGGCCGAAGGGCCTGTTTCCACACTGTAAGTAATCTAACCTCCTGCACAGATGTCCTGGAGTGAGATAACTGACCTCCAAAAACCACAACCATCTTTCTATGTGTCAAATAATACTTCATAGAGAGAGTCAAGAAGAATGCAGAATTCTTTGTGAAAATTGGCAGGAGGTACACAATTATTTTTAAAAAGCTTCTTGTTGAATAGAGAAAGAAAGAAAAGTTTTCGGTTTCTGCAAGGTGAAGAAATTAAGAATTATGTTATTGCTAAAGTGGAATGGCAGCTCCTATGTTGTCATAATACATGGAATGGAATGCTGGCTGAATAGAATTAGAATACTCTGTAGATAGGTGGCTGTTATTGGCCAGTGCAGATTCAAAGGGCCTTTATCTGTGCTGTAAATTTCTGTGGCTCTGTTTGTCCATAAAGTGAAAGTGAGTGGAATCTTATGTGACTCACAGGTGGTGGGTTATGTGGAGAAAGAGGAGGGAAACAGGGAAGGTTGTAGTGTGGTCAGTAGCCTGATGCATTTCAGATTTTAGTTTCCTGATGAAGGGCTTATGCCTGAAACGTTGGCTGTCCTGCTCCTCGGATGCTGCTTGACCTGCTGTGCTTTTCCAGCACCACACTCTCGACTCTAATCTGCAGTCCTCACTTTTGCCCTAATGCATTTCTATATCTAGTTTATTCTTCCAGAGTCAGGAGGACAATGCAAGTGGCGACCCTGGTACTAGCCATTATGTGAATAACTAAGAGGACAGGGATGATACTGCCAGGATCATCCTGGTGTTGACATAGACTCCCCAGAGGGTCAAGGCCAGCAGCTCACTGGAGGCAGCATCCCAGCAGCAAGTATTGCAGCTGGAGTGTCTATGTACTAATGACAGGCAGATAGGAAAGGACAAACCCATAGCCCAAATGAGTTGACCTAAAGGGTTTCTCCTCCAATCCAAAGAACCTATTGGCTTCAGCCATCTTTGATTTTGTTGTTACCCTCCAAGGTTTCGCTCTCCTTGCCACTGGATGGCACACACTCTTCTAGTGAGGCTGCCAACATGCCCAAACTGAGGGAACCTGCCTGCTGTCCCCAGTTTGATAGGGCTACCAGTGATGGACTCTGATTTGGCTGGTTCTCTACAACATCTCTCAGGTGGATGGGGCCCAAAGATCACTGCATATAGGACCTAGTTTGACCCCAGTGAGAAAATATTTTCAAAGGTGTTTGGCACACTTGGCTTCACCAGTCAGAGCACTGAGTACGGGAGTTGGAGCATCACATTACAACTGCATAAGATGTTGGTAAAGCCACATTTGAAGTACTGTGTACAATCCTGGTCATTCTGTTATAAGAAGGATGTTATTAAACTGTAAAGGGTGTAAAAAAGATTTGCAAGGATGTTACCGAGACTGGAGGGTTTGAGTTATAAGGAGTGGTTGCATTGGCTGAGAATTTTCTCCCTGGAGGAATGACCTTCTTGAATTTTATAAAATCATGAGGGGGGCATAGATAAGGCTTACAGCCATTTCTCACTCCCACTTTCCTATCTTTTCCTCATAATCCTTGATTGCTCTACTGTTCGAGAATCTATCTCATATGTACAGTTCCCTGTGACAAGGAATTCCAAAGACTCACAGAATCTGAAAGAAGAAATTCTTCCTCATCTTGGTCTTAAATGTGCACCCTTTATAACACCCATTATGAAACTATGCCCTCTGGTCCCGAGACTCTCCCATGAGGGGAAACGTCCTCTCAGCATTTATCCCGTTAAGCTTCTGAAGCATCCTAAATATTTTAATAAGATCATCTGTCATACTTCTGAACTCCAGTGAGTAGAGTCCCAACTGGTCAAGGTTTTACTCATAAGACAATCCCTTCATGCCAGGGGTCAACTAAGTGAACCTGCTCTGAACTGCACCCAATGAAATGATATCTTGCCTTTACATAAGGGAACCAAAACTGCTCAAAGTTCTCCAGAAATTTTAAAGAGTTTCACTGGACTCAAAACATTAACTCTGCTTTCTCTCCTCAGATGCTGCCAGACTTGTTGGGCTTCTCCATCGATTTTTGTTTTTGTTTCAGATATCCACAATCCACAGTTCTTTGTGTTTTTTCTCACAGTCCTCCAGATGTGGTCTTACCAGCACCTTGTACTATTGCAGTAAGACTTCCCTATCCTTCAATTCCAACCCCCTTAAGCAAAGTGCCAAGACTCCATTAGCCTCCTGATTACCCGCTGCCGCTGTGTGCTAGCTTTCTGAGTTTCGTGCACAAGTGCTCACAAGTCGCTTTTGTTTTGCTGTTTTTTGCAGCTTTGCTCTATTTAAATAGTAATCTTGGTTCCTTTGTTTTCCCATCCAAAATGAAACATGTAACATTTTCCCACATCATACACCATTTGCCAATTTGTTGCCAACTTAACATAGCATTATCTCGCTGTAAATGGTTTGTATCCCCCTTGCAACTTGCTTTTCCACCAATTTCTGTGTTTTGGGCAAGTAGTAAACAACATTCCTAGCACAGCATCCAATATTGTATCGCTTTAATGATCTGTCCCATTGGCATAATCAATATGTTTTTTCAACAACACAACAATGTCTGATAGTCCATGTTATTAGTATAGTGGAATTAATTTCAATATAACACTTCAGGAACTATATTTCACAGCAGTGGATTGATAGTACACTTAAAATATACCAATCCAGAGCAGGAGAACTGCATTTGTTTGATGAAAATACATTAATTAAAAATACAGAAACATTTCTGATGACAGGATGCAATAACATGGAAATATACTTATGTAATAATCGTGGAGCAAAAGTAATAGTGTAGGGTGTGAGACCCTGTTGAACTCATTTTAGATATGTATTGACAGTAGAAATGTATATTTAAAACGAGAAATGTGGAAAAAATCACTGCTTGTGTTGTGACTGAAAATTGAGATTACAAGTTTATCCTGCATTGCTTGTGTAATAACTTGGATTCCTCTGAGAGAAGGCCATCTGCCGTCTTTACTGTGAATGAAAAGGATACCTTAAGGCAATGTCTAACTGACGTGCAGCTCATTGGTTTATAGCACCCCCTACTGATCAGTTTTCAGCCTGAATTTTCAAGGAAATGTAAAAGTGCCAACCTAAGTTTTGGATCAACACAAAAGAAGACTATTTGTGCATCTGGAGATGTTTATGTGACATTGTCACACAAAGGCTTAAAGACCTAAATCAGAAAACCAACAGCATCTTGTAGCATTGTTGTACATGCAGAACAGCTGTTATTAACTCACAATATGCATATAGACATTTTAAAGTTTAACATTCACTGTGATCTTTTGAGAATCTGATCTCAAGTTGACAAAATAATAAAACAATAATTATTTGTTGAAAATTTGGTGCTTCTTAATAAAATTATTTTATGTGTATCATAAGATACTTTAGAAAACCTAATATTCATGCCTGGTATCATTAAAGCTAAATTGAGCAAAATGATTCTCTTCAAATGTACAGTTCTATTGCAATTTTTAATAAGAATGTAGTGTTTTCAGAATTATGTTGAGATAAATTGACAGTTTGTCACTTGAGAGTCAGGTCTCCATCTAACTTCCATTAAAATAAGGGCAGAACATCTCACAAACCCATAATTCTTTGGCTGCATTGTCCAGTAAAAGCCAAAATTCAAGTGTGCCCAGAGTGTGTTGGATTGCCTGGGAACATTTAAAAGCTTTGAATGAATCATTCTAATGTTCTGCTGATCAGGCCTCCACTTTCTTTGAATAAAGGAATTAGCCACCCAGAAGCACAGTTCTCCGTGTGCATTCTCTGTGACGAACTCTGTACAACATGCAGCAAGAGACCATACTCCTTAGACAGAAAAACAAATGCAACGTCTGAAAGAAGGCACCTTTTACATTGAATTTTCAGTGTGTTCAATGAAGCAACCTTTCCTCTATAAATAATTCAAGTGAACATGTAAAAGTCGAGTAATCCAGGATTTTAAAAAAAACTCAATTTAGAAATCTCTTCAAAAGTGCAGTCTTTAATTCCATTGACAATATTTCACAAACAAAATAAATAACTGACAGTTGTTTCTCAATTTTCTCTGTTCAGACCTTTATAGATGTGGCTTATCTGTTTGACAGCCTCACTACAGTTTTTTGGATTAGTGGTGCTGGAAGAGCACAGCAGTTCAGGCAGCATCCGAGGACCAGCAAAATCGACATTTCGGGCAAAAGCCCTTCATCAGGAATAAAGGTAGAGAGCCTGAAGCGTGGAGAGATAAGCTAGAGGAGGGTGGGGATGGGGAGAAAGTAGCATAGAGTACAATGGGTGAGTGGGGGAGGGGATGAAGGTGATA
>NC_057724.1:26668765-26694897 GCF_004010195.1 Chiloscyllium plagiosum
ATCTTCTTTTCCACCTATCCACTCCACCCTCTCCTCCCTGACCTATCACCTTCACCCCCTCCCCCACTTGCCTATTGTACTCTATGCTACTTTCTCCCCACCCCCACCCTCCCCTGGCTTATCTCTCCACGCTTCAGGTTCTCTGCCTTTATTCCTGATGAAGGGCTTTTGCCTGAAACGTCGATTTTGCTGCTCCTCGGATGCTGCCTGAACTGCTGTGCTCTTCCAGCACCACTAATCCAAAATCTGGTTTCCAGCACCTGCAGTCATTGTTTTTACCTCACCTCACTACTGTTTCAAGGGTAAAATCTAAGAAGCAACACCAGATACTGCTTTCCAAAGAAATGTGAAAGATTCAGATTGTTGCACATAACCGGGTCGCAAATGAAAATGTTATAAGAAAAAACAATTCTGAAATGTGGCTTCATTACTCTCTTATGTAAAAAATGTGTGAGCTAACATAAATGTAGTTACTCTCATCAGTGAATTTGTGAATAACTACACAAGTCCAAATGTGACACACAGGATTCTGTAAGTTACTTGATGATATAATTTATTCCCAAAGTTTTAAGCAGCATTTTGATGTGTGAATAGTTAAATTCCCCTATAGTGTATCCTTACTTCATCAGTGGTCTAGACCAGAATTGTCAATTTGTTTACATTTTTCAGTGTTTCTCAGATCTTGGGATAGGGACAAGAAATGCAAAGGAAAGAGAGAAAACAAAATAGACACAAAAGCTGTTATGTGGTTTCGATACGTTAAACATTTTTTTTAACATGGCTTTATTTGTTTGATTATCAGGAGTTAGAAATGAAAAACTGAAAATAAGATTAGAGAATAAGAAGGTGTAGAGAGCAAATATGAGATGGAAGAAAGGAGAATGAACAACAAGGAAAGAGCAATTGAATCAACATTGGGCAAAAAGAGAATCAATTTGATTTATATTCGAATAAAGAAACAAAAACTATCATAACTTTTCCCTCAACAAAATACAAGTAGGGTAAACAATACAGCATTATAGCTGTTAAACAATTGTTCAGACAAGTCACTATCCCAGATTTTAACTCATGGTGGGAGTGCAGGGTGGGAAAAAACACACAAGATATTGTTGGACTAAGGTCTGGATCATCCTTACCTCAATACCATATTTGAGTGCAAGCTCCCATGTGAACTAAGCACATTGATGGTCAGTGAGTGTCAGAGTAGCATTTGGAGCAGTGGAGTACTGCTATCATGGGAACATTCTTTTAATCTGAGTGCTGAAGGGAGTGTGGGTTCAGGGTGTAATCATCATTAACCAGGAAGGGAAGTTCCAGGGCAGAGAGGGATCAATATTTCCTTTAGGGTTTGGAGAGTTACTCCTCCTCCACCTAGCTTTCAAATAAATCATGAAGATAAAATTAAACTTGCCTGGGCTTCTTCCAAAGCCAGGAGGACACTTGCTATTCTGGTGCCATTCACACTTCAAACTATTTTGGCATTGAATTTTGTCATTGGAATTAAATCTTTAAATATTGATGAAATGCCACCTGGCTCTGACCAGGATTTGGTCAGAATAAGTTTCTTGTTGGTGTGATTCGATCAGGCACGGACACTCACCAAGTAATGCCTAGCAGCCATTTTAACCACCTAACTGCCTCATTCCCACGGAACAAGACAGATCAAGATCCAAATTGATAGACTGAATTGGGAGAGCTATCTCATGGATCAATCAAGCAACAACCTGACGTAGTCATATTTAAGAAATCCTACCTTATATGCAATGTGCCAGACACCACCATCATCATTCCTGGATACGTCCCATCCTACTGGCAGGCTAGACCCAACACACTGGGTGGCACAGTGTATACAGTCAGGAGGACTTGCTTTTGGAGTGGTCAACATTGAATTTGGACTCCATGAAGTCTTGTGGTATCAAGTCAAACACAGGCAAGGAAGCCTCTTGCTAATTAACACATACAGCCTTCCCTAAGCTGATGAATATGTACTCCTCCAAATTGAGCAACAAAAGCAGGAAGTACTGAGGAGAGCAAATTTCCTCTGGGTGGGAAGTTTGATATTTACAATCAAGAGTGACTCAGCAGCACCTGTATTGATTGAGCTGACTCAGTCTTGAAAAATCCTTGATTGGGTTGCTGGATTTCCACAATCGAACGATCAGATTTAAGCTCTGCAGTCCTAACACATCCAGTTGTGAATGATAGTGGACATTTAAACTTCTCATTGGAGGAGGAGGCTTCACACATCTCCCAATCCTCAATAATAGGGGAGCCCAGCATGTCAGTGCAAAAAGTAAAGCTAAAGCATGAACAGCAATCCTCAGCTAGTTGTGCCAAGTAGATGATCCATCGTGGCTTTGTACAGTGCGATTTGATTCACTCCATGTGATATCAAGAAACATTGGAGGCACTGGATACTAGAAAGGCTATGAGGTCCAACAACATTCTGGCAATAGTACTGAAGACTTAGCTGCATAACTTGTTGCCACCCCTAATTAAGCACTTCCAGGATGGATACAACACTGGCATCTACCTGACAATCTGTAAAATTGCTCAGTCATGTCCTATGAGAAAGTGAGGACTGCAGATGCTGGAGATCAGAGCTGAAAATGTGTTGCTGGAATTCCTGAAGAAGGGCTCATGCCAGAAACGTCGATTCTCCTGCTCCTTGGATACTGCCTGACCTGCTGCGCTTTTCGAGCAACACATTTTCAGTCATGTCCTATACAAAGTAAAAGTCAGGAAAAATCCAACCTGACCAATAACCACCCTATCAAACTCAATCATCAGTAGAGTGATGGAAAGTGTCATCAACAGTGCTTACTCATCAAGCAGCACTTACTCAGCAAAGACCAACTTGACAATGCCTAGTTTGGGTCCCAACTGAGTAACTCAGTTCCTGACCTCATTACAGCTTTGGTTCAAACATGGACAAAAGAGCTGAATTCCAGAGATGAGAATACCTGCTCTCGATACCAAAACTATTTGACTGAGTGTGACATTATGGAGGGCTAGTAAAACTGGAACAATCTGAATCAGGAGCTGAACTCTTTGCTGGGTGGAGTGATACCTAGCAAAAAGGAAGATGGTTGAGGTTGTTGGAGGTCAATTCTGGACTGTGTTGGAAAACTTCCCAGATGCCTGGATGAATGCAGCTCAACAAAACCCAACAAAGTTGATGCCATTGAGGATGGAGCAGCCTTCTTGATTGGCACCACACTCACAAGTATTCGTTCCCTCCACCACCAATACTGCGCTATCCCATTATGGCATTTTAGGTGTACATGAGTTTTGAGGAGATTTGTAGCTTAGCTTGAGGTTCTGGATATAGGTTTGCTCACTGAGCTGGAAGGTTTATTTCCAGATGTTTCGTCAACTTACTAGGTAACATCTTCAGTGGGCCTCAGGTGAAGCACTGCTGATAAGTCCTGCTTGCTATTTATATGTTTGGGTTTCTTTGGGCTGGTGATGTCATTTCCTGGCATTCATTTGATGTAGAGGAAAGTGGCTAGGGTTTCTGAATGTGTTTTGTCTGCTTGTTTGGGTTTGTTGCTGAGAAATTGGTGGACTGTGTTCATTGGGTACCCATTCTTTTTGAATACACTGTATAGGTGATTTTCCTCTGTTCTGCATAGTTTCTTTGTGCTGCAGTGTGCATTGGCTCATTGAAATAATGTTCTAATTTGTGGGTGTTGGGATGATTGTTTCTGTAGTTCAATATTTGGTCCGTATGGCAACGAGCCAATGCAGAGCAGAGAAAAAATCACTTATACCGTGATTGGGTACCCAATGAACACAGTCTGCCGATTTCTCAGCAACAAACCCAAACAAGCAGACAAAAAGTGTCCAGGAATCCTAGCCACTCTCCCCTACATCAAAGACATCTCAGAAATGACTGCTAGACTACTCAGACCCCTTGGCATCATGGTAGCCCAAAAATCCACCAACACACTCAAACAGCAGCTAATGAGCTTGAAATACCCTACCCAGACAACAAGCAAAACTAATGTCATTTACAAAATACTGTGCAAGGACTGTAACAAACACTACATTGGTCAAAAAGGCAGAAAACTAGCCACTAGGATACATGAACACCAACTAGTCACAAAAAGACATGACCCTCTCTCACTAGTATCCTCACATACGGATGAGGAAGGACACCACTTCGACTGGGACAACACATCCATCCTAAGACAAGCCAAACAAAGACACACACAAGAATTCCTAGAAGCATGGCATTCCAACCAGAACTCTATCAGCAAACACATCGAGTTAGACCCCATCTACCACACCCTGAGAAAAAGAACAGGAAGTGATGTCACCACAGGAAATGACATCACCAGCCCAAATAAACCCAAACATATAAGTAGAAAGCAGGACTTATCAGCAGTGCTTTGCCTGAGGACCACTGAAGATGTTACTAGTAGGGTGACGAAATGTTTGGAAATGAACCTTCCAGCTCAGCGAGCAAACCTACATCCATTGTAGGTGTACCTATAGCACATGGATAGCAATGGAAGCAGAAATGTATGCACATTTCAGATGTGCCAATTATATTTTTATTGGCTGTTCTGATGAAGTTTTGGGATGTACCGTTATTTGGGAACTTAGATTTAACAAGAGAGGTAAATTGGATTTTGGTTTTAGTTCTGTGAAGGTGCCTTGTTTTTATTAAAGGTCAGAAAGTAATTTTGAACAGTAAGTTCAAGGCTGCATTTCCAGGAAAGCATGCAATTAAGAAAATTGACAAAATAAACTATTTGGTGACACAATTGCTAAAATCTGTATGATATTGACATCTAATGTCCAAAAGAAAGAGAATTTGGGTCCCAAACAAATTCAGTTCAGAAGAAAACAGGGTTCACACCAGCAGAAGGAAGTTTTAATTTTGGCAGTCTCTCAGCCACTAGAGCTCGAAAGAAGTCTTAGTAGACAGGATAGGAAAAAGCCCTGAGCTTCATCTCAGCATTCAGTAAGAAAACTTGATGAGTTACTTTGTGTCTTTGTAAATCTTGGAGAGTTGGAGAGATTTACATCTGCTGAATGTGCAGAAAGTCACCGAAAGGAAATGTTCAGAAACATTTTTTTGAAGAAATTTTAGAGAGAACATAAAAGTGACACTTCGTTGGGGTTAAGTGTCTTTGCAGAATGTTGCTGGGGAAAAGAGTTTCTTTGTGCTTTCTCATGATAAGATCTTTCCAAATTGTCTTGAAAACTTTATTTGTGCAAATAATCTTTTATTCTTTTGTTAAGAGCACATTGGGAGCATTGTGTAAATATGACGTGCAGGTGCCGGTGTTGGACTGACTGCCATGGCAACCGAAGAGTAAAAAATCGAGCTTACATTCCATCAAACCAGGTTTCATCTGGAGTCTGACTTGTCCTGTTTTGCCATCATGACAGTATGATCATAGCAGCTCTTGGCAGGGTTGGAATCCATTCCATTTAAGAGGAATCTATGAATAGTTAAGGAAATTAGTAATTAATTTATGTACTTCTCATGAAAATAGCAGTGTTATTGTGAAGTATAATAGACAATTGAACTTTTGAAATAGCATCTACTGTTACTAAGGCTTATCTGGGAGTAGTCTGGCAGTCTCTTGGCCTGGCATGGCTTTAACGTGGACTTTCGTTCTTGAGATACTTCTTCACAATGCAGTCCCACTGTGGCTAAGCACTAAAGACTATAATGCTTGAACTTTCAGCTTTATTTCTTTATTTTCTACTTAAAAAAGAATTCTGCAATGCGTAACTTTTCTCCTTATTTCATATGTTTTATGCTATATTATAATTACTGCAATGTTTAGTTTTCAACAAAGTTTTTAAGATTCTTTACCTCAGTACTTGCATTGAGTAGTGACATTGTACACTCTTCACTGTACTCCCATACTTTTGTACTTGAGTACATGTGACAACAAAAATCAAAATCAAAGAATAAAAAAATTCACAGAGAATTATTTGAAATCAGTCCCTAAGGCTACACTGGGAGAGCTCGTGAATAATTTTAAGTTAAAAGGAGGGAAACTCGAATTCATAAGATTCAATTAGAAATGAAAGGACTTGATTTTGAGAAGAATTGAATTAGAGGAAAAAAGACTGAAAGAGAAATGAGAAAGGAAGTGATAGAAAAGAGGGATAAAAAAGGAAGAGAAAGGAAAAGAGAACTGAAAATATGCAAGTTTGATTTCGACTATGAAGAGAAAGAGTAACGAAAGAAAATAGAAAATGGGGAGAAAACTAGTGAAGAGAATGGAAAGGGAAATGGAATTGAAAAATCTTGATCTTCAAAGACAGAGAGACCTCAGGCAATAAAACTTGGCTATGAAAGAGCTTAGAGTAAAGAAAGAAAGAAGAGGTAACTACTCTGAGAATGATTCTGTTTCCAAGGATGGATTTGATTTACTAGAAATCTGTGTTTAATGCTTAAATTTACAAAAAATCACATTGCAAGTTATTTCACCTCAAATGAAAAAAGAGCTGGGAAGAGGCAGTAGTAGGAACACCTGAACAATCTTCATAAAACTGTGTAATAGGGAGGAATGTGGGTATGACAACTCTAGAAATAGTACAACTGGAATGTGTTCACTGAGATCCTATTAGTAGAAGTAGGTATACTGCTGAAATCATATCAGACCCTGCTTAGGCTACAGCAGGAGTTCTGTGTACAGATCTGGACGCATCACAGGATAAATTGTTCAAAGGAGGGTACAGAGGGGACTTACAAGAGTTGTGCCAGGACTTGGATTACAGCTATGAGGAAAGTCTAGTATTGTTTTCCTGAAAAAAAGAGGTGGGTAAGGAGACACCTTATTGGAGTGTAAAAATAATGAAGGGCTTGGATTAAATGCATAAGGATGACTTTTGTTTCCCCTAATCAAGAGGTTGATTACCACGGGTCATGTATTTAAGACGTTGGTATCAAGATTAGAGGGGACTTGAGGAAAACCTTTATTCACCCTACAGAGGGCTGTGGATTCTGAAAATCACTATTTAGTTTATTGGGTGACTTGGAAATCCCAACTCATTTATAAGTGATCCAGATCTGCACCTGAATCACTGTACCCTGCATGGCTGTGGACCTAGTGCTAGTAAGTGGGATGAGTATCGGCAGCCACTTTATTCAGACAGTGCAGATCTGATAACCTGAATGGCCTCTTTACATGCTGTAACTTTTCTTTATTTCTATGAAATAAGTAGATGTATCAGGACGGTCACGCAAATTCTTCCTCAGTTATTGATAAAGAAAGCCAGGCCACTGGAGATTCTGAATGCATTATTTCGTTATTCTTCTGAACAAGGAAGTAAAACAATGAGGGGTGCAATCTTGCATGGCCCTGAACAAAATGGGCTGTGGCAAGAAATCCAGGAGAACCACTTGAGTACAACAAGGCCTTTTTCGATGTTGGAAGCAATAATCTGTAGTTTCCAACAGAGTTCCTGGTGTCAAGACAAGATTCTCATGAGGGGCACTGAGCTGTCTATTGAAGGAGATTATCACCTTCATTAATATTGAATCTCGCCTCATTAATCTCAGGTTCCTCTTCTACCAAAAGAAATTTCAAAGCACTTGAAATGTCCTTGATCAAGAACGATAACTGGAGCTGGTTTAAAAAAAAGCCAAAGCCCAGAGTATTGTTGCTGGACACAACCTTATCACATTAATAAGGAACTGAATGGTGTGAATCACAGAGCGATTAATCCAGACCGGAGGAACAATCAGTGAATGTGTCAGGTTAATATAAAGCAATACTAATAACAAGGACATTTAATGAGAGCTAAAGTACATTTGCTAAGGACAAGGAAACAAGGAGTAAAATAGAAAATGTCAGAGTGGTTCCATAATGAATCAAAAGTTAAAAATACAAGTTGACCCTGTAGTAATCAAATTGAATGGTGACAAAATCACACTGGTAATAACAAATATGTATTATTTATTACAAACTCAACATGGTGATAAAGGCAGTTTCATAGTCAATTCCATGTTTGGAGAATTGTATTGAGAGGATTAGACAAGCATTGTTGGTTACAAAAATTGACTTGTTAAAAGGATAATAGCATGTTACATTGACTGATACAAGAGACAATATTTCTTTGGCTGGAACACCAGATGGATTTTATCAATGTTAAATTACACCATTTAGAATGTGAAATGCACCACCAACTTCTCAACGATTATCCAACAAGGTCATCAAAGAATTATGATTCCCAGTTTGTTTAATCTATTCCCAAAGCTACTGACTCACAGACACAGCAATTTCCCTCTCCTCTTCCACTTGAGACACTGACACAAACATGCTGTAAATGGCAGAGTCACACACTAACATAATTACACATCATGGTTCCAGTGAGTGGGAAAGAGTTAAGAGTGGATCTAATGAATGACTGGGTCTCCCAACTCATCATACTTGGGTGGGTGATCCACCTCACTCTGCAAAAATGATGAATGTGACCTAACAGAATTTAAGGCCATTGTCTTGTGTATGGTATTAGATCACCTTGCTCATGCTGGGCAGAACGACTTAACTCCACATCCAGCTTAGGTCAGATCTACACAGACATCCAAAAGGCATCGCAGATTAATATTGGAAATGAATATCTACATGTCACTATTTAGCTGGAGAATATTCCAAATCCAGTGAAAGAGTTGAATGCCACTGTGTGGATTGCTAATAGTTAAGACAGGAATGGATATTGCTATGATTATACTTACCTCCACACCAGATCGTTCGGTAGGGGAGTGATGGTTTCATTGGTACAATTGCAAGACAAATTCCACAGCAGAAGACAGCATCCTTCTGCACAAACTTTAAAGTCACAACTCAACATTATCTGAAACTTTACCATTACGTTTCACTCATTACTTCATCTTAATCACACCAGAATCAAGTCATGGATTAAAATTAGCTCTATTGCTCAGTTCCTCATCTAACCGGTTGCGATTGGTAAGACAGAAAATAAAGAAATATTCTTGGTGTCTTGTGATGTAATTTTCTAAATTTCTAATTGCCACTTTTTTTCCAAAAACTGTTTTCCTTCCCCGTTTTCATCATGGAATTGTATTATGAGCAACATACTTGGTTGCAAAAGAAATGGACAAGACCTATAAATTTAGGAAGTAAAAAAATAAACAGACAGTGGTTCAAGATGTGTTCATTCAGAAGGGAGTCAGAAAGAAATATGTACTATAACAAATTGTTTGCTACAAATCAGATAGCGTCTTTGTATCAACTGCAAAGTCTGATTGAAGGAACAACAGATTTACAATTTTATTACCAGACATAATCTTGGAAACCTGATAATGAAATATAGAATTGTTCGCCAGTTATGAATGACAGGAGGTTGTACATCATGCAGTACATTATACTTGCACACAGAAAAAGAAATAGGAGAATTGTCAGAGCATTAAAGCTCTAATGAAACTCATAAAAGTGCCCACAAATAGGAATGTCCGCAAAACAATGTTACCACTGTGTATACATTGTGAAAAGGGAGTATTCTCAGTCTCTTAAGTGAAAACTCTATTCATAAAAATCCAATTGTGATTCTTTCAATGCTCAGTTTTTCAGCACAAAGGTCAAGAATGAATTAATAAGTTTGTGAGTTTTCACAAGGTAGAGACCATAGAGTAGTCAGAATATTACTTCGGATTGCAGCAGAGAGACTGATGTGCCAAACCTGGCGCAATTGTCACTACATATCTGCTTTGTCAGTCTTTAAGGTGGTCTTATCTGATATTTATGTGAATAATAGAAGAAACCACAGCACATACTGGTGAACTTAAATGGATGTGGATCCATGTTAATCAGCTGAGAAGCAGAGCTCTGATATGATCTTAAAAAACATCAAGATTCTATATTTTGAGTGGATGCCAAAATTATAGTGAAGAATTAAACTTTATTTTAAACAATATGTCTGGCTCCCCTTTCTTTGTTTCATAACACTATGTTGTTTATGTTTTAAAATAACTATGAAGGCTCCAGATCCATGGTGCAGTCCATTAAATGGAGAAAGGAAACTAAATAAATCAGCTAGTAGGTTTGTAGTGGTACTACATAAATGCAGGTTATTGTTTTTCTTTGGAGAGCCTGTCAGAAAGCAAGTGCTCACAAACATGAAAACGTCTTTCTGTTCAAAAATAGAAGTGGTCATCTCCATCAGTAAACCCTGGAACAGATCATGATCAAGTACCTAGTGGTTGATGTATCAGCTACCATTATAACACAAGCAATTTCCACCAAGGGTCTGGGTGTTGGAATGGATCTGCAACTATCATGGCCCTGGATACCAATAATTAAAATATCTTGCAGTGTGTCACAACAGTCCATCATTCTGTTTTCCAACAGATTATAAGGGGATTTGAAGAACTGCCCCAGGGGAAGAAACATGGTCTATGGAGTTCAAACCTGGTGTCTTCCCTCTACCCATCACTTCTCTAAAGCACTGCTAAGTCCTGACTGATGCAGCCCAAGCTTTTTTTCTTAAATTAACAAAGAGTGAGTTTATTGATTAGTACACATGCAAATCACTAATGCAATATGCATGTAAACAGATTAGAAGTAACAGTTGAGTCCAAACTAATAAAAGTTTTTTTAAAAATCATTCTCTGAATCGTTTGTAAAAAGCAAATTGTAAGTTTATTTCTTTGAAATGGGGGTTGTTGGTGGCATTGACGTTGATAGCTGAAATGGTTCTTATTGCAATTCTGGGTTGTGTAGTCTGATGGAAGTTCCTTTTCTTCTGCTTTCTTTTTTTAACTGGTTTGCAGCACTCAGAGAGAGTATTTACTTAGGACACACGGGTAACCAGGGAATAGTTCTTCAACCGTGCCCTTTGTACCATGCTACTGCTTAAAGCCAGAATGGTAGACAAAAAAAGGTGTTCAGTCATACTAGTCATTTTCAGTAGAGTTGAAAGTGGTTTTTCAACCCTGTCCTTGTGTATTCTTCCAAAGGAAAAAAATAAAAAAATATGTCAAGTGTATTTGCTATTGAGCAGGGACTCATAAATTTCCTGCAAACTTTGTAGTCACAAGAGACTACAGTTCAGTCCGTTTGAACTTTCTTTGACACCTTTAAGTGATACATCCCATCTGTACCACGCACCCCTGTTTTTAACAATTGAAGTTATTGTCTCTGTAGCGATGCTCTTTTAAAAAGACATTTTAGAAGTACAAGTTAAATGACCATAATATTTTGATGTCTGACCCATCATCAGAACAGAAGTGAATTCTTCCATCATTATTGCAGTGAGTACGGGCTCAGCAATGCTCCTTCCCAATATGGCTTCCGAGTACCTGAAGGTACATTTATCGTATGCCATTTTATTACTTTGCTTTTGTTATTTTCTCCTGTTATGTACCAGCATCTCCTGCAAGACGAAAGGATATGATATTGATTGATGGGCAATACAGTTGAGTGGTCATTGTTAAATACCTGTCATGAATCTTATCTTTGAATTGTGGCTGTTTGGTTTACAAAAATCCATGAAGATGACATGAGAAATTAGGAATGTGTCCTGATTTCTAGAGACTATTGGTCATTGGGTGATATGAATTGTAGTGAATGTGAGTATAGTGAATTGCATTGTGTATGAGACTAATGATGCAGTTGATAGAATGTACTGTTTGAATGTGCACTCACTGCCCTCGATAATTTGTCCAATTATTTAACTGCTTCCTGCACTCCAAATTCCTGGAGCAAAATTCCAAACTTTGATCTCACCACTGTGTGTACTTGTTGCCTCCTGAACACTCATCATCACCCATTTCTGCGCTCTCTGTGGATATCTTTCCAGCTCTTCCATCAAGACCTCCAGTATATTGTTTGGAAACCTTGCTGCATAATCACATTTATAACACAAAGTATAACAGCACTGATTCAGTTTTGACAACCATGTGTTGCAGCAACAATTTACTTCCCCTTTATGAGGAGCAGGGTGTTTTTAAAATATTCATTCATGGGATATGGGTTTTGCTGGCTAGGCAGCCAGCATTTATTGCCCATAGGGCAGTTGAGAGTCAATGCATTGCTATGGATCTGGAGTCACATTTAGACCACACCAGCAAGGAAGCTAGTTTCCTTCGTTAAAAGTCATTAGTGAACTAGATCAGTTTTTTCCAACAATCAATAAAGGTTTCCTTGTATTCAATAGACTCTTAATTCCAGGCTTTTTTAAAATTAATTTGAAACTCCACTATCTACCATGGTGAGATTCAAATTCAGGTCCCTAGAAGATTAGGTGGTGTCTGGATTAATAGTCTAGTCATAATAACAGTAAGTCATTGCTTCCCTTCACTTTAAGTAATGCTTCACACTTGTGATTTTGTGGTCAAATGTTGACATGTGCAGCCAACAGTAAGAGTAAAGTTGGGTGTGCACAGAAATCATTTAAAAGAGCCAGCAGCACCGTTTTAATATGTTGCCAGTTCTGTTCAGAACAGAGATAAGTAAATGATGCATTCGCACTTGTACCAGAGTAGCAATGAAATATAGCTTGAAGCTTGATTGTTCCTCATTGTTACAGAACTGACCTTTGGATGGAAGTCCTATTTCTTTAAGAGTTGTGCTGTTTTAAGAACTGAGTGTGTTCATGAAGTAAGAATGACACACACAGCCACATACTCGGCTAAGAATGAGTACATCTGTTATTGTATAAATTCAAGTTATTGGTTTGTCTGTTGACTAACTGTGTTTATTGACATGTTAACATATTGATATGGGTCTGGAATCATGCTTAGATAAAACCAGGTGAGGAGCCAGTTTCCTTCCCTCGGGGACATTAGTGAACCAGATGGGGTTTTCCAATAATCAACAATGGTTTTGACACTACCATCATACTGTTAATTACAAACTTTTTTTAAAAATGGATTTTAAACACCACCATCTACCAAATTTGAGACTTTCAAGTAAATTGAGCTTGCACGAATTATCAATCCAGTGTGACAGTGATAATTATGTTTTAAAGAACCCAATAAAAGAATACAATATGAAGCAGAGCTGTGTATTGGTACAGAGGACAATCATTACCCAAGCATCATATGCAGTACTAAACCAACATTGAAAATCATCCTCGGGTCCTATGCAGCTCCATCATTTGTCCATCCATATATCTTTCAAGACTTGCTTTCCTCCACCACCTTAAGAAATACTTCTAATGTGTGGAAATGCCTTTTACTGCTTGCTAGAAACTTTCTAAATTTTGTCCCCTTCATTGTGACACACACTTTAATTATTCCTATCCCTTTAAATTTGATTCACAAGAGTTTTTATCTCCTACTGCTGATAGCTAACCACATGGATTTAAAGATACCATGTAGAATTGTGAATAATTGTGCAAATGAGTTCTAGCTGCAAAGTTAAATGTTCTTTGCATTTCAAATTGAGGCAAGTCTTAAAGTAATGCAAATAAAATTTGAACTGACTTGCATTTTAATACAAATAATATGTCCATAGATATTATCATGGAAATCTTGTGCTCCTTTGTGTCAATCCTCCTGTAAGAATTCTGAGCATCTTAGTTTTATTAAAGTTGACTCATACAGCGGTTTACCTATTTGTACACTGAGAGCGGATATCTGTGTCTTTTCAGAGGGATCTCTTCAACCTCTCTGAAAGTAAAGTAAAGCTTAGGTTGAATCACTGAAGGCAAATTATTCCAAGGTAAAGCAGGTATGATCAGTCACTGAGTATTTTGTATATATGTACAGTGATTCAAAATAATATGCATGTAATGCCGTCAGCCACTCTAGTGAGTTGTGGGTTTTTTAAAAAAAGAAATAAAAATGCTCACAGCATCTCAGCCTTGCATTGCCTTGCTTTACCTTTTTGCACTCTGCCCCTCAGCCAGAGATATCAGGTTCATATTGATGATGTCTTGCCATGCTGTCTAGTACAGACACAAAACCAGAAAGCTCATCATAGTTCTCAGCAGGTTCAGTCAAGGGGAATAACCATCGCTCCGAGGATTCTGGCACAGTTAGTTGTGGGGAACACTGATAGCAGTCTAGGCACTGTCTCATTTTCTTTTGAGTCATATCTGCAACTGCAACCTTTTATAGAAAACTGCTATTAAAGAGTTTGATAACAATAGGTAAGATATAAGTGCCCGTGAAACTGATTTTATTCTTACCTAAGATGTGGGTACCACGAACATTTGTTGCCCTTGAAGTGATGTATCTCTAGGACATTCAGCGTGCTAAGAGTCAGCCACATTTCTTTGGGTTTTGAATCACATGTAGGCTGAGTATTAAACGGGGTAAGGATGGCCAATTTCCTTGCCAAAAGGACATCAGTGAACTGGATGTGATAAGGTGTTTGGATGGGCTGATGTTTAGAGAAAATCTAAACCATGTTGTTCCTAACTTTAATTGAAAATTAACAGCATGTTAATAGCACAATTCATTATTTGTCTACAAATTAGCAACAAATTTCGAGGATTATGAAACCGACACTGAGTGAAGGAAGGGATCTGAGTAACATGGACTATGATGAGAGGTGTGACAGAGTTGGACGAGTTGTTCAGCAAGGGCTATTCATCTTGCTGGACCTTTTGTGCATGTTTCAAGCGGTGATGAGATTCTAATGAGGCAGCAGCAATTTCCCAATTAATGCTCATTGTTTTCTAATCACCTCATTTACAGCTCAACTTGCCACATTAATATTCCAGTTGCAATTTTACCTAACTCACCAAATAAACTCAAAAACTCAAAAAAGAAGGCTTAAAATACTATTCAAAGCAAATGTGCAATGTCACAGTTGTTTAAAAATTGGGATAAACAGTGAGGGAAAATCTTTTTTGGAAGAACACTTCTTAAAGTTCAGAAAAAAAGCACTAGTCAGCTAGTGAATATGGAAAAATTGGATTTAGAAGAGTTTATTAAAATAAGTACTTTGTGCAAAAGAACAAACTTTTGTTCTTCAGCCAAACATGTTCCCTTAAAAAATGTTTAAACAAAGTAAAGCAGTAGAAACAGCTCAAAGAGGGTGCAACAAGGATGAAAGTCCTCCAAGTGCAAAAAAAAGGGTTAAAAATCACAAAGAAAGGAAAAACAGCCTGATAAAACAAGGATTTCTTTATCTTGCAGAAGAAGTTAAAGTGCAGTACTTCTTAATTTTTACTCATTTTAATGATATATAAATTGTTAAAAATGATTTTTATAGCATAAATAGGAGGATAATTCTGAAACATTTAGAATTTTTCAACTTAACAGGTATTAAGTAAAATTTATAAAAGAGAAAATATGGTTGAAGTTAAAATTCTTCATGGTTAAGCATTATTAGCAATTCATGTTCATTATCCAATAAAGAAGAAATTATAATCAGTATAAAACTTTCTGAAGAAGTTTGAACATTTAATAAAGTTGCCATGATTGAACAATTTAAAACACTGACCAGTAAAACCAGTTCTATCTACAAGAAGATTAAGAACTTTCTGCAATAACTTTCATTTAAATCATTTAAATAAGACAACACTAGTTCAAAATAATGGCAACGAAGATTGCACCTCCAATCAGATTTAAAATCACAATTCCTTTTAAAATGCAATTGAACTGGAGGATATGCAGAAATAGTTAAATTCTAATAGAATGCTTCAAAATTACGCAAGGACCCCAACGAAGAACAAGTCAATGCATTATTTTACTCTGTAGGTCAGAGAGCTGACCACATTTTAAAACAATAAAATATAAGTAAAGAGACATATCTCTGAAAATATAATAAGTGCATTTGACAATTACTTTACATCAAGTACAGGTTGTATAATGTAGAGGGCTGAATTTAACAGAAGGATATTATCTTCCTAGAGAACCTGCTGACAACATTATTAATTATCTTTACACTTTCAGAATTTTATGATTATGGTGATTTGCAGTTGGGGCTAATTTGAGAGAGAATTGTTGTCAGAGTTTCTGACACGTCTCTTTCAGATATTTTATGATCAAAAGAGGATCCCACATTGGAAAGAGCTTTTAGACAATGGTAGAAGGTGAAATTTAAAACAGCTCAAAAGAATGGTAGGAACAGAAAGCTAACCTAATTCAAGTAGCCCATCAGATTTAGTCAACTTTCAAAGGGGCAAAAACACCAAAATATCACAAGATGGATCTACTCAAAATATTTTTGAGTCCTTTACTGCTCCAGTTATGAAAAGGGAAAGAATTATGATAGAAGCCATGTCCAGTTTTATCGTGTCAATGCAATTTTTATGAGAAAGTAGAACATTTCTAGAGAAAGGGCAAGAGTCATAAACAACTGTCGAACCAAAGAACAAATTCTAATGTACACAAAGAGGCTAAAAACTTAAATGAGCATTTTTAGAAGAAAATCCAGAATACAAAAACTTACTTTCATTATTTCTTGTGGATAATAGGTGACTAGTTTTTATCTTACCTTTGTTTTATTCATTCATGGGATGTGGGCGTCGCTGACCAGGTCAGCATTTATTGCCCATCCCAAATTGCCCAGAGGCCAGTTAAGAGTCAAACACATTACAGAGTCATAGAGTCATGCAGCATTGAAACAGAGCCTTCGGTCCAACTCGCCTATGCCAACCAAATTTCCCAAACTAAACTAACCCCACTTGCCTACATTTGGCCCATCTCCCTTTAAACATTTCCTTTTCATGTATTTGTCCAAATGCCTTTTAAATGTTGTAATTGTATCTGCATCTACCAATTCCTCTTGCAGTTCATTCTACACACAATTCAGCCTTTGTGTAAAAAAGTTGCCCTCAGGTCCCTTTTAAATCTTTCTCCTCTCACCTTAAAAATATGCCCCCTAATTTTGAACTCCCCCACTCTAAGGAAAAGACCTTTACTGTTCACCTCTTTAAAGTCACTCCTCACTCCTACCCTCCAGTGAAAAATGTCCCAGCTCCAACCTCTCCTTATAACTCAAATCATTAAGTTCTGGCAAAATCCTTGTAAATCCTTTCTGAATCCTCTCCAATTTAATAATATCCTTCCTCTTGCTGGGTGATCAGAATTGTACTCAGTATTCCAAACATGGCCTCACCAATATCCTGTACAACCTCAACATGATGTCCCAACTCATAAACTCAATCATCTGAGCAATGAAGGCAAGTCTGCTAAATAGCTGCTTAATCAACCCCTACCTGTGAAATGTTGTGAGTCTGTGGTCACATGGGCCAGACCAAGTAAAGATGGCAATCTCTCTCCCGAAAGGACATTAATAAACCAGATAGATTTTTTTTCCCACAATCAACAATGTTTTCCTTGTCAACCTTAGACTTTAAAATCCAATCTTATTGAATTCAAATTCCACTATCTGCTATGTCAGGGTTTGAACTCAAACCCCCAGATTGTTACTTAGGTCTTTGGATTAACAGTTCAGCAATAATACTACTAGGCCATTACATACACCATACAGGTTAATGGCAATTCAATTAATTTCAAACTTGAAACTAGGGTGATTGTTACCAATATATCCGAAAAAAATTCTTAGTTGAGGAGATAAAACGATAACTTTCTAGGATTTGCATAGTAAAGGTGGAATACTACTCCAGATTAAAAGAAGACTGAGCATATTCTTAAAATCAGAGACTAATATTATGTGGAACATGTGTACATGATTAGAAACCTGTACTTCTCACTTCTAAGCAGAAAAGCATGCTTCACTCTTAATATTTAAGAACATGTTGCAAAAATTCAAACAGCTCAGGAGTCAAATATCAGTGCTCTGTGTAACTTTACTCAAGAATAGGATGACTTCATAGGTTTCAAAAAAATTGATTACTGAGCCCAAGGGAAATGAGGACAGTTTAATTTTGTTGGTGTCTGACAACTCTTCACAACAGACAGATCAGACAATAACACTTAGTTAACTGGTTTAGAGAAATTATTCAATTACCTTTCAACCCCAGAGGAGTCTTCAAAATCTGATCATTAAACATTACATTACAACTATCAGAGTTGAACTCTTCTTACAGTCAATTCAGCTGTTTTGAAGAAGCAGGACCAAAACAGCACAGTCAGCTTTACAGTATGTGATGGAACCTGACAACCTGATGATGTTATTCAAAACAGTACAAACAAGAACATAAGAATCACAGCAAACATACCACAATACAGTGTCAAAAGGAGAATATTAGTTCTTTCTGACATAATTTAAAGAAACAAAAGATCCTCGAAAGGAAACAAATGTTCAACAGCGACATAGCTGCTAGGACACATCCTCAGCAAAGGGCACCTGGGAAATCAAACATCCATCAAGGTTCCAGTATAGCACCAAACTGTACCTGAACAGTCTGCGGATGTTCAACCCAACCAAATCTTCAGTCATTTATAAAGCCAGAGACTTGGGTGGCGAGGGAAGATAGGATAATAATAAAAAAAACCTATTTTACTTCTTTAAAATGATTACATGAAGGTCAAAAGCTTGAGGTGGATGTTGTATAAGTCTATTCATACCTTATAGGGTTAACTGGAATTACAACATAAACCCTTTGCATCAGTAAATATAGGACTGTTTTGAAGAGGAGCTAACTTGTTCTCTGAGAGATTTTAAGAGTTCTGTTCTTGTAACCAATGCTGTGTGAGAATTAAGTAGCAGTAATTTGACATCACTCTTAATTTTACCTAATGCCTCAAAAGAGACAATTATGTATCTTAATCATAACTAAATAGCTATTAAATAATACCTAATAAAATACTTTGCAGTTTATCCAGATTAAGTCTATACCTTACCTAAGATGTCATGTGAGTATGCTTTCCCACATGGAATCACTAACCTAGATTATTAACAACAAGAAGGATCGGATCTCCCCAATAAAAGGCATCCAGGATGGGTACGTGAACAGAAATGGTTTAGAGGGATATGGGCCAAGTGCTGCCAAATGGGACTAGATTAATTTAGGATATCTAGTCAGCATAGACAAGTTGAACCAAACGGTCTGTTTCTGTGCTGTACATCTCTATGACTCTATGCCAGATGATACCCAACATTGTATGAAGCTCAGTATCCATTGAGATGGCCACTTAATATTCCAATCCAATTAAGCATGGAGTTGGCTTGGAGATGAAACAGCTAACAGGAGTGCCTGGGCCTCTGGGTGGCTTGCTGCTCTATGTGGAGTATAGAAACGGCACATCACATTGAAAACCCAATCTGAAACTTGTAAGTAGCAAAATTAAACTGTAGCTTCATTTGCCAGGTCATTATTGTGAATCTCCTCCATGGGACTGCAAATACAGCTGGGACCCCTGTCACCCATGGCTCCGTGAGGAGAAGATGGTGACATGAAGGGAATTAAATAAGGCCTTGCTGGAACCTTGGCTTGCTTGCTGCCAGGTATCTGCCTGGCTTTGGCCTCAGTTGGGAAGGGCATCTGCTTGCCAGCTGTAAGATCCTAATCCTACCACCAATTTGGGCTGTGTCTGCTGCCATCTCAGTAGGGGATACATGCACAACTCTAGGTATTCACAGTGTCTATGATGCCATTATCTGTGACACCAAAAAACTTGTTTTGAGATTCAACTCTGTGTGACTGCTCTTGTTCAGGATCAAGTGCTGTGGGGTCTCTCTAATGGTTCATTGTCTGAATTCTCATTGTAGTTGCTCAGTGCTAAATGGCTGTTCATTGAGGTTTGCTGCTGTGGAATTGCCTTGTCTCCATTTAGTAAGGTGCAACGCTCCTTGTTGTGGAAGAGAGGCAGCTACCACCAAAGGGACAGACAATGTGATGTCAAGGCAAGCAACCAATGGTGAGAGGGCAGTCAGCAGGATTGGGATAACTAGTCTGCTTCCAATTCCAGTGCATTGTGCATGCCCAATGCCACCAACCTCTTGTTCTACTGCTTTGGCAGGAAATACACCATTTGTTGCATATGATATTTGAACTGGAAGAAGAAAGAAAGATTTGTATTGATATAGAGCTGTTACCAGATGTCTCAAAGTCCTTTGCAGCTACTTAAATATTTTTGAAACGTAATCATTGCTGAAATGTCGAAAATGCAGCATCTAATTTGCAGCACATTCCTACAAACAGGAATGACACGATAATTAATTTTATTCATTCATGGGATGTGGGCACTGCTGACTGAGATTTACCACCTATTCCTTATTGCCCAGAGGGCAGTTAAGAGTCAACCACATCACTATGGGTCTGGAGCCACATGTAGGCCAGACCAGGTAAGGATGGCAGTTTCCTTCCCTAAAGAACACTAATGAACCAGATGGGTTTTCCCAACAATTAGCAGTGGAGTCATGGTCATTGTTGACTCTTAAGTCCAGATTTTTAAAAAATTGAATTCAAAATGCCCCATCTGCCTTGGCAGGACTCAAAGCCGGGTCCCTGGGTCTCTAAATTAATGGTTCAGCAATAATACCATTAGGATATCATCTTCCCTGTTTACGCAATGTTTATGGAAGGATACAATTTGGCAGGACACCCAACATGACCCATCTGCTGTTTATCAAAATAATGCCATGGGGCAGAATCTTACAAGAGAAAAGTGACTTGGGCTATGGTGACAGCTGTGGCAGCACCAGATCAAAAGTTTAGCAAAGATCATGTTGATGTCAGGAGCATTACATTCCTTTTTTTTTGCAGTGTGTGATGAGTTTCCCACTAGACAGTAGTGAATTAACAATTAAGGGAGAATGATCACTTGTTAAATGCCTTATTAATGGCACAAATCATCATGTTAATATTCAGCTTCCCTTTTTAGTAAACTTGCTGAACCAGCTCGCCATCAAGAAACCATGAAATGGAATTCCGAGTGGGTACATGGTGATTTCAGTTCACCACTTGCTCTAAGGAGCCACCATGTTGGACTCCCAGCACAAGTACTTCAGGCATCACTCCAGCCATATGCACTCCACACCCATAGATATTGGCATCCAGTATGTGTCAGCCCATAAGCATCCTCATGACATATCTCTGATCCATTAAATGACGCTCCTGCACTTCAATGCCTCAATTCAAATTGCACCAGCAACTATTATTGCAGTGCCACATCATGGATATCTTTTGCTCAGGAACATGCATTCAACTCATGAGCTCGACCAGACTACATCCCTAGGTTCTTCACTCACTGTCACCCTCCCACCTTGGTTCTACTCTTTTCCATCATTGCTCCATCAGGCAGGAGATATAAATGTTTGTATATACATACAAATAGATTCAAGAACAGCTTCTTCCCCACTGTTATTAGACTTCTGAATGGACCTCTTAAATTTTAAAATTAATGTTGATTTCCGTGCACCTTCTCTGATCTATTACCCTATGAATCTTTTACAGTGTGATCTGCCTGCACTGTGTGCAAAACTTTTCACTGTTTGTAAATATATGTGACAATAATAAATCAAATCAAACCAAATCGCACTGACTCACTCTGAGTCCACCTGAAAGCTCACAGTATCTCTGTCTGGCATTGCCATTGTGCACTTTTCCCCTTTAGTCAGAGCTACTAGGCTCATACTACTTATGCTTTACTTTCCCATTTAGCACAGATACAAAGGCAGGAAGCTAGACGTGGTTGACAGCAGTCCTCCTTCAAGACGGATAGCCTTGGCTCACAGTGCAGTCTCTGATATCAGTCCAGGGGTTTGGCTGGGTCAGTCAGCCACACAGGCTGGTTACAGACAATATCCTCTCCTCATAAGGGGTGAGGAGCTGAATGCTGGGCAGCCTATAAGCTGTATTACTCTTTCTATCTTAATGGGAGCTGTGTCCCTCTTGAATGAGAGAGAGGCAGGAAATAACAGAAATGAAAATGACTATAACTGTTGCTGCAGGTGGGGATGTGCCCCAAATGAGCAAGTAGGCAGCACAGATGGAATGCAGGGTTTTCATCATGGGGGTTGGGCTGGGTAAGAGCAAGGAAGAGTGGTGGAGAATAAGCCTTGGTGGAAGGTGGATGCAGTAGCAGAGATCGAGTGAGTGTGATGTATGAGAAAACAAATGTTTGGCATTTAGACAGCGGAAAGGAGAAGATCATTGAGTACTGTGTATTTCTTTTGACAGCTGAGACTGCACTGCCCCAGGGGATATCCTCAGGGCTGGCATGATCTGGTGTTGTTTCCTCCACTGCTGGTCATAGGGAAAAGAAAGTCCTATATCTGCACTACTGGGCTAAGCAGGACCTCTAGGTTCCTGCCTGCATAACAAAGTGTTGATTACCCCTTGTCTGCTATGTCTGCGGCAAATCTCAGGAATGTGCAGGGCAGCTCCAGACTGGCATTGCTTATTTGGTTGCACAGCAGGCTTTTTAGATTAGTATAGGCTCATGGGATACTGGTCTTTTGGCAGATACATAGCAAGTGGAACTTTGTTCCAGGAATGCCACATGGTAGAATGTGGTGGAAATTGAATACAAGAGAGGCCATGGGAATGGTTTTGGGAGTTAGAGGTATATTTGATAACAAAAGATGAAAAGTTCATTTGTGTCTCAAAGCAAAAATCCCTTCAGAAAACTCAACACAACCAAGACTTAGCCAAAAAAAAAATAAGATTCAGCTCATGGGATAGGTTATGCCCACTAAGCAAACTTATGTAATCTCAGTTTAATGTACTCCTGCACTACAATGGAGTTTCAACCCTGATTATTGTGTTTAGGTCCTGGAGTTGGATTTGAATTCATAACTTTGTCATTGAGCCACAACTGAGACGCAAATTAACTTCTAATACAGCTAATGGTATTAGAAGGGTAAACAACCCTCAGATTTGTTTGTATTTTGGCAAAAAAATGATGAAACAAGTTTACTTTGATTGATGTATCATGGAGATTTTTCTCCAAGCTTATCTTCAATTATTATCAGTATCCAAGGTCCTGTGCTCATTTCATTTCATTGTTCTAGTCCAACAAACACTTTAATGATCTTTCAGCCCCAAACTGGAAAAACGTTTAAAAATAATGACTCTATGACTCTAAATTGCTCTGAGTATAAGTTCTTTCATGGGAACAAATATTCCTAAATTACTTTTGAAGCCACACCATGTTGAATATTCCTGTTAATGTTAAAATCTATATTTTTGGGAAATCCCATAAAAATTAATGCAATAAGTCATTTAGATGCTGAAGCAACTTTTTTTCTGCCTCCTTCCTTGTTCATAAATAAAAGAATTTTGGATCAGTTTTAGCCAAGGTTTTTAATAGTGAAATGAGCTCACCCAGGAATGCTGCACCTGGTGCAACTAAACAAAAAAATCTATGCAGCCTGCTTTGAACATAAGCACCAGTGACAGAGAGAAAACACAAGGAGAGGAAATCCTGAGCCAACAACTTGTCAAAAACTCAATCACATTGTGTGCTGTTTGTAGCAGAACATACCAGGTGTAGATAAGCTTTAACAGTCACGACATACCCAGAGGAACTCTATCAAAACTCAAATGTTGAACAACTCATCAGCTATTCCAGAGGTTTGTGGCCCAATTTAAAAGTACT
Organism: Chiloscyllium plagiosum; assembly: GCF_004010195.1. Classification (NCBI taxonomy): domain Eukaryota; kingdom Metazoa; phylum Chordata; class Chondrichthyes; order Orectolobiformes; family Hemiscylliidae; genus Chiloscyllium; species Chiloscyllium plagiosum. Next base: position 26,692,167 of record NC_057724.1, read on the forward strand.
TGGATGGCATTTAAGCTTCAGCTAATGAGTGATGTCACATTCAAGGGACACAAGCCCTAATTAATGACCATTTCAAACAAGAGAATGTCAAAACGTAGAGGAAATGACCAATTTAATGGAGAAATTAAGGAGTTAATTTTATAAAAATAAAATTAATGTATATAGCATTTGGATAAGTGCTAAGAAACTAGTGAAAAGGTATAATGAAAAAACATGGGACATTTAGGGACTTAATTAGACCAGTCATAATAAATTATTTGACTATGGACACTGAATATCCTGCAGTGAGAGCTGGTGGTAGATTAGTCTTAATATCACTGAAATAGGCTAATGTCAGGCTAATGTTCCAGAGACATGGCAGATGCTGAAATTTGAATTCAATTTTTTAAAATCTAGAATGAAAAGCAGGCCTAATGGTGATCATGCAACCAATTTTGATCAGTGCTAAAACTAATATCTTTTAGGAAAGGAAATCTGCTATCCTTACCTAGTCTGGCCTGAATCTGACTCCAGATCATGTAGTTGACTCTTAACTGAACTCTTGGCAATTAGTAATGGATAATCAATGCTGGTCTAGCCAGCGATGATCACATCTCATGAACAATTCTTCTAAGTAATGAGTAGTTCATCTCCTCACTCTCAAAAGCCACACCACTAGTCAGGAATGCAATGGAATATTTTTGCCTACATGAATGCAGCTCCAACAACACTCACAAAATAAAGATGGACAAAGCCCTGGCTTAACTTGCACCCTATTCTCTACCTAGAACATTGACTGTATTCATCACAAATGCACTGAGTAGTTTAGTGTTATATCTACAAGACATCTACAAGATATATTTCAGAAACTCACTCAGGCTTCTTCAATGGCAACATCTACTTCATGGAAGAGAAAGGACAGCAGGCACATGGAAGCACCATTGACCGTAAGAACCCTTCTAAGTCACACATTGTTCTGATTTGAAAATCCATAGTCATTCCTCAAAAACACCTCACAATCTATTGTGGGTGAACTGACCCCACACATGCCACAACCATTCAAGAATATGAATCAACATTAACTTCTCAAGGGCAAAAACAGGAATAAATGCTGACCTTGCCAGTGACATCCCATCAATGAATACAAGAAGTTATGAAATCATATTCTTCCTTCAATGCTGCCTTTTCTCCATCTATGGGTGGCACAGTGACATAGTGCCAGGAACCCAGATTCAATTGCAGCCTTGGGTGACTGTGCGGAGTTTGCACATTCTTCCTGTGTCTGTGCAGGTTTCTGTTTGGTGTGCACCAGTTTCCACCCATAGTTCAAAAATGTGCAGTTAGGTGGATTAACCATGCTAAATTTCCCCCTAGTGTACAGGGATGGATTAGCCATAGTGAAAACCATGTGAAATTACAAGGGATGTGGTGGGACTGGGTGGGATGCTTTTCAGAGGGTCAATGCACTCAATGGGCCAAATGGTCTCTGTCTCTGCACTGTAGGGATTCTATGACTGATACTATGGTTTATGGAAACTATGCACTTTGAAATATAACTTCTCAACTTTTTTCTTACATAAATATCAAATAATGTTGGGTATATTTTATGATTATATTCAGTGTACAATAATGATTATTTGGTGAATATACAGAGTCAAAAAAAATGGTCTCCAGAAAAATATGTTGTTGTTGCAAACATAATGTGACTTATTTCAACTTAACCAGTATTTTCCAAAAAAAAATTAGAACTAGTATGTCAATGAAATCAACCAAAATGGATCTTTCAAACTATTAAAAAAAAACCTCCAATGTATTAGCTGAATTATTTTTAAATCAAGTAAAAAAGTTATTTTTTTATTATATTGTTCCAAAAATTAGATAAAGTGCCTTCCTTGATTTAAAGTCAAGTTCTCTCGTGCCACTTGTTCAAAATAATTCAAAATACTTACTTAACATTGTCATGTCAGTTTTTCCAACACAATCTTGCTCACTATCATCTTTAATGGGCTCACATTCCAAATTTCCCCTCTTTTTCTCTTATAAGATCATCTGTACTTAGCCTTGCATTTTTATTTCATTTCCCATTTTGCCCTTGACATGACTGCATTTACTTCCTTGTATTCTTTTATAGCTTTGTCAGTCCTCTGTATTTCTACTCTCCCTTGTAATGATATAAGCCTTTTACTTCAGTTTGATACTGATACTTACATCATTTTTGACCCTGATTGTTCACCTACATATGTGGGGGTCTTCAAATTTAACGGTTTGCAGAAAAGATCTTCGACTTTTAAACAGCATGTCTTGGCTGCATCAGAGAATAGTTATAAGCGTTTATACTTGTGTGGTTCTGGAGTCACATAGACCATAGAGTCATAGAGTCATAGAGATGTACAGCATGGAAACAGACCATTCGGTCCAACCCGTCCATGCCAACCAGATATCCCAACCCAATCTAGTCCCAACTGCTAGCACCCGGCCCATATCCCTCCAAACCCTTCCTATTCATATACATATCCAAATGCCTCTTAAATGTTGCAATTGTACCAGCCTCCACCACTTCCTCTGGCAGCTCATTCCCTACATGTACCACCCTCTGTGTGAAAACGTTGCCCCATAGGTCTCTATTATATCTCTCCCCTCTCACCCTAAACCTATGCCCAAAAACTACAGTCTAGTTCTGGACTCCCCGACCCCAGGGAAAAGACTTTGTCTATTTACCCTATCCATGCCCCTCATAATTTTGTAAACCTCT
>NC_057724.1:26695257-26697267 GCF_004010195.1 Chiloscyllium plagiosum
GTTCTGTATCCAAATGTCTAGTTCTCCCTGTATTCCATGAGATCTAACCTTGCTAATCAGTCTCCCATGGGGAACCTTGTCGAACGCCTTACTGAAGTCCATATAGATCACATCTACTGCTCTGCCCTCATCAATCTTCTTTGTTACTTTTTCAAAAAACTCAATCAAGTTTGTGAGACATGATTTCCCACGCACAAAGCCATGTTGACTATCCCAAATCAGTCCTTGCCTTTCCAAATACATGTTCATCCTGTCCCTCAGGATTCCCTCCAACAACTTGCCCACCACCGACGTCAGGCTCACCGGTCTATAGTTCCTTGGCTTGTCTTTACCACCCTTCTTTAACAGTGGCACTACGTTTGTCAACCTCCAGTCTTCCGGCACCTCACCTGTGACTATCGATGATACAAATATCTCAGAAAGAGGCCCAGCAATCACTTCTCTAGCTTCCCACAGAGTTCGCCGGTACACCTGATCAGGTCCTGGGGATTTATCCACCTTTACCCATTTCAAAACATCCAGCACTTCCTCCTCTGTAATCTGGACATTTTGCAAGATGTCACCATTTATTTCCCTACAGTCTGTATCTTCCATATCCTTTTCCACAGTAAATACTGATGCAAAATATTCATTTAGTATCTCCCCCATTTTCTACGGCTCCACACACAGGCTGCCTTGCTGATCTTTGAGGGGCCCTATTCTGTCCCTAGTTACCCTTTTGTTCTTTATGTATTTGTAAAAACCCTTTGGATTCTCCTTAACTCTATTTGCCAAAGCTATCTCATGTCCCTTTTTGCCCTCCTGATTTCCCTCTTAAGTATACTCCTACTTACTTTATATTCTTCTAAGGATTCACTCAATTTATCCTATCTATACCTTACATATGCTTCCTTCTTTTTCTTAACTAAACCCTCAATTTCTTTAGTCATCCAACATTCCATATACCTACCAGCCTTTCCTTTCACCCTGACAGGAATGTACTTTCTCTGGATTCTCGTTATCTCATTTCTAAAGGCTTCCCATTTTCCAGCCGTCCTTTTACCTGCGAACATCTGTCTCCAAGACCAGAATAAGAGAACAGAAGACCTAACACTCTAAACAGGAATGTGGCATTGTCCCTGTGATGCACATTGACCTAGGACCTTAGAATCCCTACAGTGTGGAAACAGGCCCTTCAGTCCAACAAGTCCATACCGACCCTCCAAAGAGTCACCCACCCAGACACATTCCCCTACCCTATTACTCTATATTTATCCCTGACTAATGCAGCTAACCTACACATCCTTGAACACTATGAACAATTTAGCATGATCAATTCACCTAACCTGCATATCCTTTGGACAGTGGGGGGAAACCAGAGCACCTGGAGGAAACCGACACAGACACGGGGAGAATGTGTAAACTCTACAAAAGACTTTTTTTAATTTCAAAAATATACTTTATTCATAAAATAATTTGATGGTCTGTACAGTTGGTCATGCCATACATACGTAAACATTTGAATACAGAGATCAGAATTTATCATTCATAAAAACAGGTCTGTACATTTATCAATCATATATCCATATATTTAGCTGAGGCGTCAGCAGAGCCCAAATGACTGCGTGGGTCCCCTGTTCTTCTTAGGCAGGCAGATGTTACACGGTGGTTCTTTCCTCACCGTGCCTTGGCGGCAGCTGCCCCAAGCTTCAGCGCGTTCCTCAACACGTAGTCTTGGACCTTGGAATGTGCCAGTCTGCAACACTCAGTCGGGGTCAATTCCTTCAGCTGGAAGATCAACAGGTTTCGGACCGCCAAAAGAGCGTCCTTCACCAAGTTGATAATCCTCCAGGTACAGTTGATGTTCATCTCGGTGTGCGTCCCGGGGAACAGGCCGTAGAGCACGGAGCCCTGCGTCACGGCGCTGCTCGGGACGAACCTCGACAAACACCACTGCATTCCTCTCCAGACTTCTTCTGCATAGGCACATTCCAGAAGGAGGTGTGTGACAGTCTCGTCCCCCCCGCAGCC
>NC_057724.1:26697333-26720952 GCF_004010195.1 Chiloscyllium plagiosum
GCTTGATAGGATCCGCCCTCTCCTTTTCCCGAAGGGTCTCAAGGACACTACATGCTGACCACTTCCTGATGGACTTGTGGTCAAAGGTGTTTTTCTTCATAAACATCTCTACGAAGGACAGGTGATACGGAACGGTCCAACTACTCGGAGCATTCCGCAGCAGCGAGACCAGGCCCATCCTTTGCAACACCGGGGACAGGTAGAACCTCAGTACGTAGTGACACTTAGTGTTTGTGTACCGGGGATCCACGCACAGCTTGATGCAGCCACACACAAAGGTGGCCATCAGGGTGAGAGTGGCACTGGGTGTATTTTTACCCCGTTGCCCAGATCTTTATACATTGAGTCCCTTCGGACCCGGTCCATCTTTGATCTCCATATAAATTGGAAGATGGCCCAGGTGACTGCAGCGGCACAGGTTCTGGGAATAGGCCAGACCTGTGCCACATTTAACAGCAATGACAGTGCCTCACACCTGATGACCAGGTTTTTTTCCCGCGATGGAGAGCGACCATAGCTTCTATCTGCCCGGTTTCTGCCTCACTTTGCTTATACGCTCCTCCCAAGACTTGGCATACACCCCAGCCCCCCAAACCAAATACCCAGCACCTTCAGGTGGTCGGTCCTGACAGTGAAGGGGATCGAGGATTGGTCAGCCCAATTCCTGAAGAGCATGGCCTTGCTCTTGCCTCGGTTTACCTTGGCCCGCGGGGCCCGTTTGAACTGGTCACATATGCACACACAGACAGTCACCCAAGGCTGGAATCAAACCCAGGTCCCTGGCACTGTGAGGCAACAGTGCTACCCATTAAACCACCTTCCCAATCTTCTTCTTGGTGCAGCTCTCCCTCTTTCTCCTGAGGCTGTAATGACAGGAGAAGTGACAGTACTTAAATAATTGAAAATAGTAAGTCAGAAGGTGAACATTGGGGTGAGGAAAAGATTGGCAGAATGGAAAACAGTGGGATATATTTTTGCCTTCATTTAAATTTTTCTCCTCTCCTGAGACAGTGATCCCTCGTTGGGAATCAATTGTGTCTCCTGGCAGCTTGACTTAAATGACCTTTAATAACAAATGAAAACAGAAAATGTTGGACATTCTCAGCAGGTCAGTCAGCGATTGTAAAGAGAAGCCACTGACCATGGCATTTCAGTTGCGTATCTTTCATCTGCCAAAACTTTGGAAAAATTCTCCTTCCATTTGTTGTTTAACTGTTCATGATCAATTCATGACTGGGTGTAGAATGACTGCAGACATTTGATCTGATCCATTGGGTGTCCGGACACTGAGCTCATTCTATAGCTTTCCTCTTCTGCTGCTCTGCGCTTTGGAGTCCTGAGAATTATTATCACTGGTTGGTACCTCATTTCAAGATACGCTTTGTGCTACCTTGCAGCATGTTCTCCCATAGATCTCTTTGAAATAAGGTTGAAACATAAGACTCTAAGAGGATTTCACCAGAAGTCATTGCCAAGAGGTTGTTTCCCCTCAGAGGAATCTATAATGAAGAAACAGAATTTAAAAATAAGTAGGTTCCCATTTTCTTCTCCGAGGGACATTGTTCATCACAGTCTCTTCCCCAGAGAGTAACAGATTTTTTTTAATATACATTCATGGGATATGAATACCATTGACTGAGCCAGCATTTATTGCCCATATCTAGTTGACCTTGAAAAGGTAGTGATGAGCTACCTTCTTGAACTGCTGCAGTCCATGTACTGCTCAGGATAGCGTTCCAGGATTTTCAAACAATACACATTTTGAAGGCATAATTAGATAGATTTTTGATTTTTGATCGAAGGCCAAACTGGACTACTTGTGCTCTTATTTCTTATATACCTATGATCCCCTGATTTCATGGTAATGGAGGTTATGCTTGGCCATTAGGTTACAGACTGTCATTGAATAAACTCTGTTGTGGCTAAGTGCAACAGTGTCTTTGGGATGTTCAGATTTGAGCCGCTGTGTCTATCCCATTTAGCCTTTGGTCATGCTGCAAGTATTTCTACCAGGTCCAAGGAGGCCCTCAAGTAAGATCCTGAGTATGTAATGGGAGCAGGTCACAAGGTAGAACATTTCATCTTGAGTCATCTTGAGAAATAATATAGTAGCATTGATAGATGCCTGTTCAGCTAACAGGGAATAGAGAACAAGCGCAAATGTGTAATTTTCAGTTTGGCAAGCTATAATTAGTGGACTGGCATAAGGAGAAGGCTGGATCCTCAGTTATTTGCAACCTATATCAATGGCTTGGATGAAGGGACCGAATGAATGGTAGCTAAATTTGTTCATGACAAAACATGAGTAAAGAAAGTTAGTTTTCAAGAGAACCAATCTACCTGGGATATAGACAGGATATGTGAGAATTGCGAAGGTATATATTTCATACATATGTATTTAAAATATATGTACAGTTTTTGGAATTTGAATTTCAAAAGAGAAGCAAATTTGTATTAGTTACTTCTATAATGGGTTTTCATTAAAAAAAACTCATTTCCAGAAAATGAAATTGAATCCAGTTTTTGTCATTAAGGATGAGACTGCAGACCCCTATGGTGTTAATGGAAAAATGTTATTAAGTAATTGTCACATTTAGTGTGATTATGGACCACATGTTTTCCATTCCACCAATCTTTCCCTCACTCCAACATTATCTTCTGACTTCCTATTTTCAGATATCTAAGTACTGCCACTTGTCCTGTCATTGCAGCCTCAGGAGAAAGAGGGACAGCTGCACCAGGAAGATTAGGAAGGTGACAAATGTAGAGTGTTGGCAATTTTAATCAAGGCTCTACTTTGGTACTCACTTTTAGTGAAATTGTTGCGATGACCTTGGCTCAGGAGATCAGGGTATAGAATAAGTTTGAATGGAAATAAGGAATATTGGAAACAAATTACTATTAGATATGTCTTATAGGCATCTTAAGTAGCCAAAATACAGATGAGGCATACAAGAATAAATACTGGGTGTGTGTGTGAGAAAAGGATGGCAATAGCATGGTTGATTTTATTCTTCACAAAAACTGGTGACATCAAATTTGCAACAGTAGCTTCGATGAGGAGATTGTTTTTTGAAGCAATGCTTTTGGAACTGACCAGAGAGTATGTTATCCCATAACATACTATAGTACTATAGTATTGTATAGTATGACAAGATTAGTGAATCAGTTCAGTGTAAAGACACTGTTAGATCTCAGTAACTGAAATAAAATTGTTTTTCACATCCAGATTAAAAGGGAGGAGAATGGCTCTAAAATTAATACGTTAAACTTACATAAAGGCAATAATCTGTACATGAAAGCTGGGATAGCTAAAATGAACTGGGATACTAGGCTAGAATATAGATCTATACAGACATTTAAGAGGATATTTCAAAAATTGCAGAATGACAATATTCCTACCCTAAAGAAAAATTCTGAAAGAAGGAGCCACCATTCCTGGTGAACTAAAACATTAAAGAATGCATTAAACTTTATACTTTTCTTTAAGTTATGCAAGATGAGTCACAGTTCAGATGATTGAACAAAATAGAGAGAATGGCAGAGAATGGCTAAAATATTAATCAGTAGACAGCAATCAGAGAATGAAAGAAAACTAGCTAGAGATGTAAAGGTGGATACCTTAGCAAAACCAATGTAGTGTACAAAATCCCATGCAAGGACTGCACAAAACACTACATAGGACAAACAGGAAGACAGCTAATGATCCGCATCCATGAACACCAACTAGCCACGAAACAACACGACCAGCTATCCTTAGCAGCCACACACGCAGATGACAAGAAACATGAATTCGAGTGAGACAACACTACTATTATAGGACAAGCCAAACAGAGAACAGCCAGGAATTCCTAGAGGCATGGAACTCATCCACAGATTCAATCAATAAGCACATCGACCTGGACCCAATATACCGGCCACTGCAACGGATAGCTGGAACTGACAACTGGAAGCAGCAGATTCAAACCACTACAAATGCTGGAGGAAAGATCACAGAAGCGCTTCACAGGAGGCTCCCAAGGACTGAGGACATCACCTAGACAGGGGACGAAATGTCTGCAACACAAATTCCCAGCTCGGCGAACAGAACCACAACAAGGTGGATACCTGTTTTGACAGGTATTTAAAATTTGAGACAGTATTGGATAAGTATAGTAGGTGAGTGTTGGTCCTCTAGAGAATGAGAATGGGCAGTTAATTGTGCATAAAAAGGAAATTACAAATGAACTAAGCAAATATTTTGCCTCTGTCATCATTATAGAGGATATAAAGACCATTCAAGTAATTGCTGAAAATCAGTGGTGGAAGAGAGAGAGAGATGCTTGCTGAAAATACAATTTCAGGGAAGCAGTACCAAACAAATCAATGGAGCTACAGGCTGGGAAGCCCATGAAGCTGATGGATTTCATCCTAGAGTCCTAGGGAAGAGGTCTATATGCATCACTGTGTATTTTTCAAAATTTACTGGATTCTGGAAAGGTGCTATCAAACTGGAATATAGCAAATATAGCTCTTCTATTCAAGAAGAGAAGGAGGCAAAAAACAGGAGACGAGAGACCAACTCGACGTTTGTCATGGTGTCAGTTAGAATCAATCATTAAGGAGATATAGCAGGACATTTAGAAAAATTCTAGATAATCAGGAAGAGTCAGCATGGTTCTGTGACAGGGAAACCAATTTATTGAGTTCGTTTTGGAAGTAACATGCTGTGAATAAAGGGACATTGAGTCATTATGTTCAGAGGATTTGTCAGCTTTTAGTTCTTTAAATTTCTTCAGTACATTCCCTTCACTAATACCAATCAATTTAAGTTCCTCACTTACATTTGGTCCTTGTTCCCCACTATTTCTCATATATTTTTTGTGTTTTCCACTGAAGACCATACAAAAATATTGTGAATGTCTCTGCTATTTCCTTATTTTGTGATATAACATATCCTGTCTTAGCCTTTAGGAAACCCTCCTTTATGTTTATAAGCTCTTACAATTTTTTTTCACATTGCCTACTAGTTTACCATCAAACTTTTTTCCCCTTTTCAACCAGTTTTGTTCATTCTTTGCTAGTTTCTACAACTCTACTATTCCTCAAGCTTGCTCCTTCTCTTCATAATATTATAGGATGTTGTTTTAATCTAATACTATTCTTAATCTTTTTTGTTAGTCATGGATGGATCACTTTTATCCTGAAGGTTTAATTTCTCAATGGATAGCATACCTGTTGAATATTATTAAATATATCTTAGAATTTTGATCATTCTATATTTTCCATCATGTCTTTTAATCTAATTTTCCAGTCTGAACAAACTGCTCCTTATATCCAAGTGCTAGGCTTTATTTGCATTCAATGGACTAGTTTGGAATTTATATAGAGTCCTAGAGATGTACAGCATGGAAACAGACCATTCGGTGCAACCCGTCTATGCCGACCAGATATCCCAACCCAATCTGGTCCCACCTGTCAGCACTTGGTCCATATCCATCCAAATGCTTCTTAAATGTTGCAATTGTTCTACTTGTTCTGGCAGCTCATTCCATACATGTACCACCCTCTGCGTGAAAAAGTTGCCCCTTAGGTCTCTTTTATATCTTTCCCCTCTCACCCTAAATCTATGCCCTCTATTCTGGACTCCTGATCCCAGGGAAAATACTTTGTCTATTTATCCCATCCATGCCCCTCATAATTTTGTAAGCCTCTATAAGGTCACCCCTCAGCCTCCTACGCTCCAAGGAAAACAGCCCCAGCCTGTTCAGCCTCTCCCTATAGCTCAAATCCTCCAACCCTGACAACATCCTTGCAAATCTTTTCTGAGCCCTTTCAAGTTTCCCAACATCTTTCTGATAGGAAGGATGCCCGAATTGCACAACAGTTATATGTGTTACTCTAAAACACATTGTAAAATTGCATCATATTATGGTCACTCTTTTATAGATAATTCCTTGTTAAAGGGTTATTAATTAACCCTCTGTCATTACACAAAACAAAATATAAATCCCCTAAAAACAAAATTCAGAAAAGGTTCAGCAGGTTTGGAAGCATCTGTGGAGAGAAATCAGAGTTAATGATTCGGGTCCAGTGACGCTTCCTCGGAAGTGAAAGGATCTGAGGAATTTCTGCTTTTGTTTCTGATTTCCAGCATCCACAGTTTTTTTTTTAGTGTTTCATAAAATATAAACCAATATTTATCCTGCAGATTCCATGATATTTCAGAATACTATCTCAAATACATTTCATTAATTTATCCCACAAACTATTTTTTGCCAATTTAGTTAGTTCAGTCTATATGAAGCCATGGCTATTGCATTGTTTTGTTCTAAGTTCCCAGTATGGTATGATTAATGATATCTCCAAGATCATTATTATCTTGAGGGTTCTGTAGAGAGGGTTCCGCTCTAGTTACTTCCTATCTCTAGCTTTGTTTATCCTACTAGAATTATTGAATCATAGATGCCCTACAGTGCAGACAGAGGCCATTAGACCCATCAAGAGCACCGACCCTCCAAGTATCATCTCACCCTATCCCCGTGACCCTTCATTTACCATGGCTAAATTCATCCAGCCTATACATCCCTGGACACTATGGGCAATTTAGAATGGCCAATCCACCTAACCTGCACATCTTTGGACTTGTGGGAGGAAACCAGAGCACCCAGTGAAAACGCAAACATGGGATGAATATGTAAACTCCACACAGTCACCCATGGCTGGAATTAAACCTGGGTCCCTGGCACTGAGATAGCACTGCTCACCACAACATAACCACGTTCTGATCTTCTGAGCCATGATCCTTCCTCACTATTGTCCTTATGTTGTTATTATAAGAGCTAATTATTTTCTATTTTGTTTATCTTCATACATTTTTATTTTTATTTTGCCATTAGTTTATCGAGTCAACCAGCAACTCTGATACAATGAATTTATTTGTTTTTAAATTAGACCATTTTTCCTGACTTTGACCTCATTCACGGATAATTACTGATAAATTCATGCTAAACGCTCCTATCTATCGTCTTGATTTTTCTCTCTGGACTTCTATTTTTTTTCTTCACTTGAATTCCATTCCTAGATTTCTTGTTTACAACCTTAGTTATTTCACTTGCCAAGATACTGGTTTTCGTCCAGTTTAAGTAGAACCTATCCCATTCCCTTTCTCCCCGGTATGGGTACCAGTGTCCCTTAACTCTGATCTGCTTGACACTGTGCAAATGTGTCAATTCACTATAAATCTAGTCCATAGAATATTTTCTGTTTCTACTTAATTTAAACCCTAGCAACTCTAACTACCTCAGCAGTTCCTAATTCCTCCTCCCATGGGCATTTGATCCTGCTGGGTCTTTTTGATATGGTAATAGTGCCAGGGGGCCTGGGTTCGAGTCCCATCTTCTCCAGAGGTGTGCAATCATATCTTCTCCGAACAGGTTTATGAGAAAATAATTGTGGGGATATCATCCTGCCCTTCTGCAATTGTATGGACTACAGCCCCCAGGATGCACTGGGAGCGCATGCGTACATGTCCGACCGTTCCATCTCGGGTTGATGACAACCTAACCTGCTCGTGAGGACCTGTCGTTAATTGGTCAGCTGTCCAGCAACGGGGGGGGGGGGGACAGGCGGCCTTGTGGATGGCTAGGAGGGCTGTCACTCAGCGGCCCGCCATTGTGTTTGGTCGAGAGCGTGCCGGTGGTTGTTGGTCGCGAGCAGTCTCCAGGCCGCTGTCCACAAACTGACTGAAGGTAGGTGCTGCAGGGACCGGGGAACTGAGCTTCGTCTTGTAGCCGGGGGGCCGACGCCGCCGTCGTTAGTACAGTCTGTCGGCACGGGGGCGGGTTAAGGGGGGGGGAGGAATGGGCCCGGCTCCTACCCCTAGCAACGCAGCAGAGTGCGGTGATGGGACGTTACACATGATGCTGCGACCCGGCAGGTTTAAGGAGCTTTTGTAAACGTGTTAGCATTATATTTCTCGCGAGTCTTTCAGTAATGGGTGCTGCACGTGAACCTCAGTCTTCGATTAGTTGTTCCTCCTTTAATAAGGTAGTTGTTTAAAAACGCCTAGTAACAGACTGGCATTGGAACGACCCCTCACATCTGTGGGTGAAAGTGAGGACTGCAAATGCTGGGGATCAGAGTCCAGATTAGGGTGGTGCTGGAAAAGCACAACGGGTCAGGCAGCATCCTGCTTGAATGAGGGGCTCATTCCTGATGAAGGGCTTTTGCCCGAAATATCACTTCTGTGTTGACTTTTCAGCTAATAGCATTTTTAAAAATAAACAGGTGATGTTTTATAATACATCTATGACAGGTCAGCACAGAATTACAGGATTGCAGTGAAGAAATTTTGGTGATGACTTGCATTAAGAAAGAATACACTCTCAAAGAAGCTGGATTAACATTCTTTGTAGGAGAAATGTTATGATAACTTAGTCTTTAGTTGAAAGAAATTGACAACATTTGATACTTTTTCTGATGGCTTATGTTGTTACTGGTAGTTCACATGTCTGATTTCATTTAATGCAGAACTCATGCGATGGTGTAGTGCCTCTGGATGGCAATGTTTAGGAACTGTTTGTAGATTGAAGCTGGAGGAACAATTTTTATCTCATTAAATACTAATCACATTTTGTAATTTTATATGGATCTATTATGTTCTGTCTTTCTGAACATCCCTGTGATAAAAGAAGGAATTCCCACCTCAGTAAACAACAATTTAGGATAACAGTTTTCCCAGTGTGCACTGATGTTGACCTCTATGAAGGAGTGAAGATTTGGAACGTTGAATGAGGAAACAGGTGAGAGTTGATATTTAAATGGGGATCACTTAATAAACAAAAATGATTTTCCTTATAGTTACAGTTCTATGTGCAGATTTGAAATTTCTGATAGAACTAGCCTTGGTAGTATTGAATGTTTCCCAGAGGAGCATGAATATTTGAGCTTAGTAATTGGACAATTGGAAACATTTTTGATAATGGTGATCAATTAAATGTCTCATGATAGGGACAGGAATAGTGATAATTTCACCTTTAATAATTCTATTTGAGTTGTTGGTCACATTGTTGATTAGGATTGAAAACATATAAACTTTAATTGAAAGGAAGATTTTTATTTCTACTTCATAAGATTTGAAGATAATAGTGGAATAGAGTGCCAGTTTGCTGATTGAGTGTTAAGCAGGCGTTATATATTTGCTACCTATTTTGGAAACCAGCATAATTATTTATTTGAAAAGTTCATTCTGGTAGCATCTGTAGAGAGAAATCAGAATTGATGTTTCAGTTAATGGTTAGCGTAACAGTTCTGAGGAAGGGTCACTCGACTCAACGTTAATGCTTTTCTAGAAATTTCTGCTTTTGCTTCTGATTTACAGGATCTGCAATTCTTTTGGTTTTTATTTAATGATTATTTATTCCTCTAATACTGTTTTTATCCTCCAGTAGTAATTTTAAAATCTGTCTTAGTGAGCTTATTGATCGACTTAAAGGACTGTACATATCATACATTGACAGTGTAGTTTAGTGAATGAAGAGACCATTGGTAAAAGGAAGGAATAGAATGGTGGCCGGAGGAATCTGAATTAATCTGAACAATTGATTACAACACTCTTAAAAGATTAACCTTGCTACTAGCTAGCATCTAATTACATCCTCTGGTCATCATTGTGACTGCATTTCAAAAAATATGTATCACAGCATTAGCGAATGTTGCCATCATTTTGCAAACAAGAAGATCTTGCGAATAGATATGTATGTACAAATGGCCAGGTATGTTTTTTTTGGTGTTGGTTGAAGGACGAAGTTTGGGCCAGACAGTGGATGAAATATCTGCTGTTCTTTGAATTTGAAAGTTTCAGGCAGGGCGGCACGGTGGCTCAGTGGGTTAGCACTGCTGCCTGACAGCACCAGGGACCTGGGTTGAATTCCTGCCTCAGGCAACTGTCTGTGTGGAGTTTGTACGTTCTTCCCGTGTCTGCGTGGGTTTCCTCTGAGTGATCCGGTTGCCTACCACAGTTCAGAGATGTGCAGGTTAGGTGAATTGGCCATGCTAAATTGCCTGTAGTGTTAGGTGTATTAGTCAAGGATGAATGTAGGGATATGGGTCTGGGTGGGTTGCTCTTTGGAGGGTCGGTGTGGACTTGTTGGGCCGAAGGGCCTGTTTCCACACTGTAGGGAATCTAATCTAATTCAATCTAATCAAAACTGTTGCAGTCATTAGCCCAGTTATCCACAGAATTTGTTTGCTTGTTTCTAATACCAATCCATCTTTGTTGTTTGAACCTGTCTGTTTCTCAGGCCAGTAATCTGCTGTACGTTTTTTCTGTTCTTTTAGTTTGTAAACAAAAGTTCCCCATACTTGCTGTTTTCTTTCAATATTTTTAAAATATTAATGTTTTGTCCTTTAAAATTTATGAGGAGAAATGGTTCCTTGAATCTAGTTTGTTCAATCTTTTGTGATTCCAAACACACAGTTATGAGTCAAAGAATAATTGGGAATTCATCCCTTGTTTTACCCCACATTTCTACCTTGGAATGGAACTTTACTCTATCCATCTCAAAGCAGATAAGATTTGTGTAAAGTCTCTTTTGGAGATGATACACTCCCTCAGACTGCACTGAATTATCGTTCTAGATTGTTAGATTGAATAAAATACCATAAATATAGGTTTGATGAAGACCAGTCAATAATAACTTTGGATCTTTCCGTTGATAGAACTATCAAATGATCGGAGTTGAAAGAGTTAACAAACCTAATTGGAGGGTGTGTGTGTGTGTGTGTGGCACTTGGCATCATAGAATTCCTACAGTGTGGAAGCAGGCTCTACGGCCCAACAAATGCACACCGACTCTCTGAAGACCAATCCATCGAGGCCCATTCTGCTGTCCTATTACTCTACATTTACCCCTGACTAATGCACCTAACATGCACATCCTTGAACACTGTGGGTAATTCAGCATGGCCAATTCACTTAACCTGCACATCTCTGGATTGTGGGAGGAAACCAGAGCACCGGAGGAAACCCACGCAGACACAGGGAGAATGTGCAAACTCCACAAAGACATTTGCCTGAGGCTGGAATTGAACCAGGTGCCTGACGCTGTGTGGCAGCAGTGCTAAGCATTGAGTCACCGTACCATCCCTTGTTTTGAAGAAATGATTCAAAAGGAGAGAAATTATGTGAAAGGAAGTAGAGGTTCCAAGTTTGGTTCAGATGAGAGAAGAAGGCTCCAGGTGGGAGGTGGTGTCTGTGAATAGATAACTAAAATGACTGAGGTAGTGAATTGCTTGCAAATGAATGTGGGATCTTTAACTTAAGGCTGTATAGTTTCAGGAGCAAATATATAGGGTTAAAAAATACATTGTAAAATATGCGTGCTAAGTACTACATTTAAGTGAGATACAGTAAGAAACGTAGTAACTGCCTGGTTAAGTATTGCAGATTTGCATATATATGATGGGAATGTATTGGATGTGACCTTGCCAGTTTCTAGAAAGTGTGGTGAGGGTGATGGCTTTTTTTGTGTAGTAATATGGGGGGAAACATATTTTTATTTTAATCTGTTGTTCTGTGCCAATAAATATTATCTAGGAAATTAATGCTTTCCTTGTGTGTTGTAGCTTTCAGTTTAATGGAGGATTAATAATTATTGAAGGTATTGATGAATTCTTCTGGTTCTGTTTCTGTCAGTGTCCAGATACCATACGTGTCAACACAAATGTAAAAGATACTGTATAATGTAAAAAATGAATTAAAGAGAATGAAAGTATAACTTTTAAAAAGTAGCATCAAAAATCGCAAGAAAATGTCTGGGTGGTTTCGAGGGGTAGAGCAAGGAGGTGAATGTGAAATCCCTGGTAACCAAAGACACAACATTTTTATTTATCGAGCAGTTTAAATTGAGTGACCAGAGATCTAAGATGGTCACTTGTGAACTCAATGAGGATTTCAAGGGAAGTTTATTTTGACCCAGAATGTAGTTTGAATATGGAACTTAATACCATGTGGAATATTTGAGACAGCTGGCAGAGGACTGAAGAGGAAGCTAGGTCTGTTGATAAGGAAGAAAAACATGTGCTGGTCAGGTAAAATGAGATAAGGTGGATGTGAGATCATGCAAAGCATAAAGCATCAAAATTTTGTAGATTAGTACATGTCAAGTCCATGGAGGAAAGAAGCATTGCCAAATCTAGTTCTGGTGATTTTTATTTTAAATTAGATAATGTAAATCTTTCCAAGCCAAGCAATAGCTGCCTCATTTGTGAAGTTGAAGTTGAAAAACTTGTCACTTAGTCTGAGGAGTTCGAACTACTCAGTAATGTGCAGTCTTGTTTGTGTCCCTCCACAAATGCATAAAAGCTGCATATGGCCCATGACCTATTCTGAACCTCTTTAGCAAGAACTGCTCTTGCCATGGTACTTCAAAACATGTAATTTGACAGATTTATTAAAAAAGAAACATTTGTGGATTCCCAAATTTCTTTCCTTGATACAAAGCATGTCCGCTGGTAATTATTTTTCATGAAAGTACTGAGATGGAACTTGGGGGCATTTCAAGATGAGGGGGCACATTTTTAAAGTGAGAGGCAAATCTTTTACACACAGGATAGTTCATGTGTGGAATGAACTTCCTGAGGAAGTGGTGAATGCGGCTACAGTTATGACGTTTAAAAGACATTTAGATAAGTACGTGAATAGGCAAGATTTGGAAGGATCAGGAACAGGTAGGTGGGACTAGTTTAGTTTGGGCTTATGGACTGGTAGGAATGAAGGGTCTGTTTCCGTGCTGTTTGACTTTGGGTCTATGTGTAGTAGATGATTTGACAGGTTATGGATTGATAAGTGAGCACTCATGGTTTCAAACAGCTTATGGGTTTTAGTCAGTCAATGGATGTGAGGAGAAGAGATGTTTGCGATGACAGGATGGCTATCAAACAGAGGTCTCAAGTTCTGGTTCACATTGTTGTATTTAATTAGGTGTCAGCATTAAGGGTTTGTGATACCCTTTGTTAGTCGATTGGACAGTATTCTGCAAATGGCATATGATGGGTCAAATGCTGAAGTCTCTAGTGGTGTGGCAAAAGCATCTGAATCAACGTTGTGCGGTTAGTAAATTGTTTCTGGTTTCCTGATGAAGGGCTTATGCCCGAAACATTGATCCTTCTGCTCTTTGGATGCTGCGTGACCTACTGTGCTTTTCCAGCACCACACTCTCTGCTCTGATCTCCAGCATCTGCAGTCCTCACTTTCTCCCTGTTTCTGGTTTTGACCTTGGCTGCTGTTTTCTTAGATGCTCTAGAAGGTCAAAGTCCAATGTAGAGCCACTTCCTAGTATGTTGGGTACAGAGCATGCTTGACATGATCTATCTGGCTATCAATATAAATATGTTTTTTTTGCCACTGGCATTGTGATCGTGGATTACACTAAAGTTTGAGCAGATTAAATGTATTGCGTGAGCTTGAGGATATTTTTAGAGAATGCTAAGATTTGTTCAGCTATTGAACATGACAAGAAACACTGTTTAATAAAAGTATTTAATTGGAGAAGAGCTGCTGTTAATGGGTTGAGAACAGGTCTGACCCAGTTAAACTACAACCAAATATTGGCTGGAAAATCTCTTATTTAGCATTGGCTATCTTTAAAAAGAATTATTTGGATGCAGACGTGGTATATTTGCACAACAGGGGGAAAGGACTAGCAATCAAAGCTAGAACTTGGTGGATGGTGAAAGGATAAACTTCAGCAGAAAAATGATTTATCTGACAGATGTTAGTTTGTTGCAAGTGAGAACCAGGCTGAATATAAAACACTTGGAGGGGAAGTGATAGAGGAAATGGGTGTCAACAAGCATGTGAAGGGACTTTCAGCAAATGTGAAAGGGAGTGTAAAAGTCTTCCATCGGCATTGAAATTCAGACTTTAACTGGGACGAGTAAAGCCCTCATTCCATGAATAGATGAAATGAAAAATTATTATTGTGTTCCACTGTTCAGCAAACCATCACAAAACAAATAAAATCCCAGTGAGACTTCCAAAATGATCAATTTGCCTTACTGACTGACTGGCTGCCAATACTCCCTCTAATTTTCTTTAAATGTATGGCCGTCTGAGGTCTGTGCATGTATGACTTCTAATTTTGGAAGTCAAATGTGTTAGCATACAGTCAGCATGTGGCAAACCTCAGAGGGAAGTTGGAACAGCTATATGGCCAAAGCTTTCAGGATAAAAGCAATTTGCAACAGATTTAGTCAGAAAAGGAAGAATAACTCTCTTTAGCCTAACACGTGACTTGAACAGTAGCAGAGATATGAAATGATTTTAATCTACTACTATGAAACCTAAACTATAGCTCTTCAAACCTTTGTAAATGCACACACACTTCATAATTTAAAACAGGTGGAAGACAAATGGTTTAAGACACACATTAAGGGTGGGGGAAAATATAGTCAGAGTAAACAAAATTCTGAAGATCAAAAGTCCAAAGCGCCAAGTGGAAAGTTATTTTCACTCAATCCTTTTGATTTTACAGCTGTTGGCAGTAGGTGATGACATTGCTCAATTCAGTGGGACTCAGTGTATCATTGTTTTTGAATTCTTTCTTTTAAGCTTTCAAGGTTTTCAGTTTTTCCTACACAGAGAGGGAGAGATGAATGCTTTCTGTTTGCAGGCTCTGGCTGTTTCTTCTCCTCAGCTGCACTTGGTGCACACATCAGTTCAGCATTGCACAAAAACCAGTCAGAGGCTGGGCCCCTTAACACACAATTCTTAACGCTCCTCAGTCTCAAACTCCCCTTTTTATTGCTCCATAAAGAAACTTTGTATTGCGGAGTTTGAAATATGGCTGTGATTATTTGCACTTCCAAAAAGTGTTAATTAAAGTGCCAAATTCGGCTTGGCAGTAAAATTGAAACCTATGTGCATAAGGAGCAGTAGCAGCAGTATGAATACTGGCTGAGTGACAGAGGATCGAGTAGTGGTGAAGGAATGAGGAAGGTATGTGGTGGATTCTCCGAGAAATAGTTTTGGAACTGTTGCTCTGCTATCTTAATGGTTTAGATTTCAAGGAGGAGAACACAATTAAATGAACAGAAAGGAGGCCAATGACTTCAAAAGGATATTCAAGTCTGTAATGCTCGCTCCTTAATAAAAAAGCTTGCAATTACTACGCAACTACTAATCACTCCTGAAGAAAATATGTGCCTATCTTTTGCAGATCTATCTTTAGAGTTCCTTCATTTCGATTTCCACCCTGGCACAGTACTGACATGGCTCTCTAAAGTCATAAGTAACATCTGATGTGACTGTGAGAAAGGCAAATTTATTTATGCTTGTCATTCTTGCACTGATCTGTATATTTGACTCAATTGATTATGCCATCCTCCTCCAATGCCTTTCCACCTTTAGTCAGTTGGCTGGAAATGCTACTTAGCTGATTCTATTCATGGATATCTAATTGTAATCAGAGATTCACCATTGATGGCTTTGCTTCCAGTTCTACACAATTAACTCTGGTATCACCTGTATTGCCCATGAGTCTTCAACATTAAATCCTGACCCAATGGAATATTATAGCGTCAGGTCAGCACCGAGCAAGTAAATCTCCTGCTAACTGTCCTCTACTGATGTCCCTCTTCCACACACCTTCATCAGATGATAAATCGGTATTTCTCCATGTTGAGCAATAATTGGAATAAGTATTGAGACTTGTAGGGGCATAGAATATATGTCAGTTGAGGGACTTCAACATCCATCAAGTGCCTGATATGGCTGTGTCTTGAATAGTATAGCTACTAGATTGGACCTTGTGACGATGCCGTCACTTTAAAAAAGTGATTTTGTCATCGGTTTTTTGAAGAGATGTTGTAAAGGCAGAGGTGCCGAAAAGTCTATGGTGCTAGAAAGCTAAAACAGTTTAACAATGGAAGGGGAGTGGCCAGTTCTCCCAGTTCAGGGCTTTCTAGTGTTTTTAGTTTTATCAGTTTCCAGATGTGTGAGATCCAAAAGGGTTGCCAGCTTCAGTAAATGATTCCCAACAGACTTTCTCTGAAATCTCTATGCATGTTGTTCCCTTCTTCCTGTAAGAATCTGTGTTTGAATTTACCTTTTTGCCAAAGGATGTGTTTATGAGCTGTTACTACGTTGGAACAGTTAATTAGTTAAGTTGCTGAATCAGGTCATTTAAGTTTTCCAATAGCTAAGTTATCCTAAATTCTGCTTTTTTTTGTTTGTGTTTGAACTATAGTGTTTAAATAAATTCTGTTTCGTTTCAAGCCAAGTGATTTGACCAGTTGCATCACACCTGCAACCCCTTATTTCACACCTATCTTTAAAATAAGAAAAAGTTAGTGTCTAGGCTACTGAAAATATTTTGTGGGGGTCTGGCCTGGTCCATAAAAGCCTGCAGCAGATTTTGCTTAAATTTGATTTATTATTATCACATGTACTGAGACAGTAAAAAGTATTGCCTTGTGTGCTAATCAGACAAATCATACCTCGCAGAAGTACAGCAAAGTAACATGGTGTGGCAAAAATCCACCTGCCATTGTCTTTACTTCCAAAGAAAATGTATTGATTAAACATCTTGTTTGTCAGTTGTTACTTTGAAATTCATCCTGGCTGGTTTGAATGAGAAGCCATCAAAAGAAATGAAAGGTCAATGGGATCGCATTTGTTTAACACGCATTCACTTTCAATGTCCATTTTCATCCACGGTATGACAAAGATGAGTCAGCTGGTAAATTATCAATTCTTTTATCCATCCTTGCAGAAAAGGATATGCAAATTTCCCAGATGGCTGTGAGTGCCCATATTCAATTATGTTTTTGCTCCAGTCTCGGGACTGTTTGGAGCAGATATGGCCAAAGTTCATATGGTATATATCAGTCTTTTTGGCTAAAGCTTTCAAGTATTGTCTGGCAGGTCATAATGTGCTGGAGCCTGACATTGTCCACAAGTGGCTTCTCAAACCATGACTTGTGCTACCTAGAAAGACAAAGGCAGCAGCTGGATGGGAACAATTCCCCACAATGCCACACAACATCCTGATGACTTGCTTCACTGTCACTGGGACAAAATTCTGGAACTCCCTTCCAACAGGCACAGTGATTCGTATCTATACTCCCTCAGCCCTTGATGCTTACAGCAGGGTACTTGGCAATGGGCAATAAGTGCTGCTCCAGCCAACATCACCTGCATCATGTAAAAGAATTAATAAAAAGAAAAACTGTTCCATTGATGTTCTATTCAGTTTTCCACCCTTTTGTTGTCTTTAGACATCAGCCCATCCTAAACTCAGTTTTTCATATTTTATATTTTATATTTGCTGAGATGCAGTGTATCCTCATCCACAAATCATTCTCTTTTTACCCTTTGATGCTTTTGCTTATGATATCCATACAATTCTCTAGCCCAGCTGTTTTGCACTCTGCTGCTCTGATCTCAGCCTTTTTTGTTAGCCTCATCACTCCCCTTTAGTTGTTGGCTACACTTTCAATCCGCTCGGCCTAATCCCCCTCTCAAATACTTTGCCTCCTTCAAAACCCTTCTTTAAAATCAACTTAATTGACCTAGCTGTTAATTATTCTTAATGTCTCCTCAATAGCACAGAAATCATTTTTGCAGCTCTGTGAAGCTCCATGAGATATTTGTCCGTGTTAAAGGTTGCTAAGTTCTTCAAATACAATAGAAAAAGAAGGTAATTTTTGCACTGGAAAGCTAATGTTGTCTTCTTGGTTCAAATCAGAGAATTTCGAAATGGCAGAGCAAGGCTCAACTGATAAATCTACGCAATCTACTGACCCAAGTGGATGTCCTGATGTTGACAATGGTGGTACTAAAACAAACAGACCAGTTTCGGTCTCGGTAAGCGTTTATCTTCTATTTCTATAATTCATCAATTGATCATAAATGATTGACCTGATCAGTAAAGAGTATGATTTTAGCTTGTATTTTAACAATTGACTTTGAAGGACAAAAGCCATTCTAATCTAATTCTGAACTGTCAGTATTGTGTAATAGACTAGGAAACTAAGCGTAGAAAAATACTTCTAATGATCTATTTCTGTCTGGTCTTTGTTTTTATTTAAATAATAGTTAATAAGTGAAAATGACTTTAAGTATAGCCTTATTGAACTATGACTGCATGAGTTTAGGTGTTATGTGCACTTATACTTGAAGTTCCACTCTGTTCATGACTTAGAGTCATAGAGGTGTACAGCACGGAAACAAACAGACCCTTCGTTCCAACTCATCCATGCCGACCAGATATCCTCACCTAATCTAGTCCCGTTTGCCAGCACTCGGTCCATATCCCTCTAAACCTTTCCTGTTCATGTACTCATCCAGATGCCTTTTAACTGGCTTACTTGTACCAGTCTCCTCCACTTCCTCTGGCAGCTTATTCCATACACTGGAATTAACTGATAATTCCCGGTTCTGAAGAAATATGGTTAATTTATTCTTGAATTGCTTTTTAAGAGGATGTTTGTTATATTATTTGTACCCGTTTGATGTATTAAATCAAGTGCCTATGCTTCATTATCAAGTTAAATCAACTCATTTCCAGATATGCTGTAGTCATTCCTGGAAAATTGTGATTCATTGGTTATTGAATAAATGGGTAAGTTAAAGGAGCATGGTATATTTATTCCCAAATAATACCAGATGAACAGAAATTCTCTTCTCATTAAGTATTGGGAGCAGTGAAGCCATTGTCTTCAGTCCAAGATCCAGATTCTTATCCATCTCCCCAGAAACTGTCAGAATCTAAACAAGGGTGTTTGCATTCTTGGTCTTCTATTTGACTTCATGATGAGCTAATTCCTCATAAACATGACATCACTAAGCCCACCTCTTTCCTCCTCTATTATTGTCTGACTTTACTCCTACCTCAGTTCATCTGCCGCTGAAACTCTTTCTCTTGCCTTTGCTTTTGACCTTTAGCCGTAACATATGAAGAACGTCTTAGGACTCTGGGTCTAAACTTGGAATTTAAAAGGATGAGGAGGGATCTAATTGAAATGTACAGAATACCGAATGGCCTAGACAGAGTAGATGTTGGGAAGATGTTTCTGTTGATAGGAGAGACTAGAAGGGAATAGCCTTAAAGGGAAGACCTTTTAGAACGGAGATAAGGAGAAACTTCTTCAGCCAGGAAGTAGTGAATTTATGGAATACATTGCCACAGGAGGCTGTGGAGGCCAGGTCATTGAGTATATTTAAGACTGTGAGATAGGTTCTTGAATATCAAGGATTACAGAGAGAAAGTGGGAGAATGGGGTTGAGAAACTTATCAGCCATGATTGAATGGCAGGGCAGATTTGATGGGTTGAATGGCCTAATTTCTGTTCCTACGCCTTTTGGTCTTATGGGTTATACTAATATATGCCTTGCTAGCTTCCCATTTTTTTTTTTTTCTTCCCTGAACCAGAGGTCATCCAAAACTCCATTGCCTGTGTCCTTGTGTGCACCAGCTTGTGTTCGCCTATCACCCATGTTATTGCTGATTTATTTTGGTTCCTGTTCAATCAGAGCCTTGAATTTAAAATTCGTAACCTTGTTTTTAGATCTTTTTATGTCCTTACTGTTTCCTATATTGAAGATATCACCTGCAATTATCTGTCATCTTATGCATTTCTGCTTTATATTTTCTTCATTATTGGCAACTGTAACCTCAGCTGCTTAAAACTTCAATTGCTGGAATTTTCCCTATCATCCATTCTGACTCTCTACCATCCTTATTCTTTGAAATCCTACGTTAATCCTGTCTCTTTGACTATGCTTTCGGCCCCTGCCCTCATGTTGCATCGTGTGACTTGTTGTCTAACAATGCTTTATAATGCTTCAGTAATGCTGTTAAATGGTTATAGCACAGATGGTGCCATTTGACCTGTCACATCCATGCCAGATGTTTGCTCGAGCAATTTGATGAGTCCCATTCACCTGCATTTTTACCTGTAGCTCTGCAAAATTTTCCCTGTAGATAATTATCCAAGTTTGATTAGAAAGCCACCATTAAATCTGCCTCAAATACATTCTTTGGTAGTGTGCTCCAGATCTGAAGAAACAAGGTTCTTGTTTAAAGGAACAAGAAACAACACCTAAAGCGGAAAAAAATTCCTAGCAGTATCGCTAAGAGTAGACTGGAAGGGGACATTGAGTGTTCGATTTGGTTGGAATATGGTCAAGTGAATGGGCTGAGTGTCTCATGAGCAAGATGGATTTTGAGAGGGTGTTGTGATTTTTAAAACAGTTACTTTTGAATCTTAGGTACAGTTATTACAGGTTTAAATTGAGCATGTGCATGTGGTAAAAGTCCACTAAGTCATTTCTCAAAATACAGTTGGTTGGTTAGTTGTAGTCATAATGTTTTACAATTCACTTATCGTTGACAATAAAAAAACTCAGCATTTACTTCACATAGAGTTAGCAATAAGCAAAGCGATACCAGTTACTGGTGTCCCTTTCATTTCCTCTAATTTTGTAAAGTGTTGTTTTCACTGTAGCTTCACATCGCCATCCTGACTGCGTCTTTATTACCTTCATCCTTGTGAAAGTTGTTCAATGTTAATAACTTGCATTTTAGCTAGATTCCCACAGAATTAATACCATGCTGAAAGTATTGGCTGCGTTTTCCATACTATTTAGATAAGGTGCTTGTAGCTATGTTTTGTCTATTCTAAAGCTTTTAGTATGCATTTAATTATCAATTGTCTCACATCAGAGGGCATGAGACGAGATAGGCGAGGGAACCTCTAAAACATTGTGTAGGTGGGGTGGAGCATTGACGTTTGGCCAGGTGGGTGAGGAACAGGCTGGGTGTGGTGATAGTTTGCAGGAGAGAAAATAATCCTCTGGGTTTACCTTTGCATTCCCAGATGATCCTGAGGAGCTTTAGCAAAATAGAAAAGGATCCATTTATGTGATGTAGCCATGTCTGATAGTAGATGGTTAAACTAGTTTTCTGCCACATCATTTCCAATCTGTGTCCCATAGATTTTAGGGAGCAAAGGTGAAGGCTGTACCAGTGAGAGTAGCCAGGATGAGAGAACTTAATGGTTTTATTGGGTATTAATAATCAGAGTTTTGGGTGCAGTTGAGTAATCAGTCGCAGCAAAAGTCTTGTTAGACAGGGCCAAAGGTTCAATAGTTGTGATTTTTGAAGTACAGTTGTAAGTAAATTAGGAATTAGTTCTTTTTCCACGAGCAAATTAAGGGGATGGTGTTGGGGTTTGGAATGGGGACATGGATTGAGAGTGATAAATGGTGATTGGAGATGGCTATTTGTAATTAGTGCAATGGGACTAATGATGGCAAGGTCAAGGGATTGGCCATGAATCTAAGTTGGGAATTTTCTGAAATGAAAGATTTGGGGAGGTTAAGAGGGCATGAATTCAGTAGAGAGGGAACATAATGAGTTGAGATGGAGGTTGAAATCACAAAGGGTGACAAATCATTCGAGTAGAAACTGAGGAAGGAACAGTAGATCCTTGATGCTAAAAAATTCCATACTTGCGAAGGTAGCAAATAGTGTTGACTATATATGAGGTGAGAGCAGTGAAACAAAGTGAGATGCTCAAAGGAGGAGAAAGTGCCAAAGGAGTGATGGATCAAGGCAAGATATGGTTGGTGAAAGGAGAAAACTCAAAACTATAGTTTTGAATAGAACCATACATTTTAAAATTCACTTCAGTTTAGAATAGGAATGAATGTGAAGGAAATCTTTGTGACCTTGCATAAATTATACAAGAAAAAGTGATCAAGTAATCAATAGGGTGGGTTAGGTGAAACGCATTATTAAAATCTGAACTTCTGGAAGTGTTCAGGCTGCTGTAGGGAATTTTCTCAGTTTTTGTTTTCTTAGTGTCTGCAGGATCATAGCAGAAGCCTTTGTAATTGTGACTTTCCATTGTCCTCTTTGTCTTTAAATTTTTGTCTCATTTTCTCCTTTTCTCCTTTCTCAAATGTACTGTTTCAGACTTGAGCATAGTTTCATAGTCAAATGCATATATTGGGTACCCTCCTCAAATGGTGACTGTTTCGTAAGAGCATACAAGATGATGGTGTTAGGACCATTATTGTAGTGACAGGTCTTCACAGTTTAGCCGAGTTCTTTGGCCTATCTCCCAATTCCAGTATGAAATACCAGACAATGATAAAAATTTGGATTTTAACTGAATTTTCCCAATGGTACCTCAGTTACAGGGTAAATTGTAAGGACTGTAGTGATTGTAATGAGGTTGGCCAGCTGGGCATCATATAGAATATGATTTCCTTGTTGGGCCTGTTAATCTGGTCATATTAGGGAACCCTGGCTGACAGATAAAAAGGGTGAGTGTCAGAAGTACTTGACACTCTGGTACCTGACTCTGAAGGAGGCAGTACTAAAGTCAAGGACTATTAGTGTGTCAATAAAGGGTGACTGAATACCAGTGTCTGTAAATTTTGTTCAGGCTGACTACTACTTCAGAGCTGAAATTGTCTAAATGGTTGTTGACAGGGGACTTGACCTGGCCTTTTAAATTTGTATGACTGCTTCACACATTGCGCAGCAGAATTGCTGACTGAACGATAGGCACCTAGCTTACACCATCCTTTGTTTTTAAAATTTACATTGCTCCTTGTCTCTCCAGTTGAGAAAGTGAGCTGCTGGTAGGTATTTTTCAGAGTTGCTGACTATCTAACAGCCAATTCAAATATGGGTACAGGTCTTTTATTTTTGGAAATTCTAAATCCCCTCCAGCCCAACCTATATTCACAACTCTCTATAGTTTCTTGCAGTCTTGGGAAAAGTAATTGCCAAGCCATGTTGTGATGCATCGAGAGAGAATCCAGAACAAACGCATTTGTTTAGATTGTTACTGTTATAATTATTGGTTAAGAGTGAAAACAATAATTCTGTTGAAGTTGGTGTTTTAGCAGTTGTGGCATAGCATCTGCTTTTGTCCTTAATAGTGTTAGACAGAATTTCTATCGCAATTCTTGTGTCAACTTAAGTAAATTTCAAATTATCAGAGAATTAATTGTAGAAGCACTGTATTATTCTGATTTCAATCTCACAGGTAGCCCCTGTTCAAAAAAGGGAATAGGGATAACCCCAGGAATTATAGGCCAGTTAGTCTTTCTTCGGTGGTAGGAAAAATAATGGAAAGGGTACTGAGGGATAGGATTTATGAGTATCTGGAAAGACACTGCTTAATTAGGGACAGCCAGCACGGATTTGTGAGGGGTAGGTCTTGCCTTACAAGTCTTATTGAATTCTTTGAGGAGGTGACCAAGCATGTGGATGAGGGTAGAGCAGTGGATTTCGTGTACATGGATTTTAGTAAGGCATTTGATAAGGTTCCCCATGGTAGGCTTATGCAGAAAGTCAGGAGGCATGGGTTAGTGGGAAACTTGGCCAGTTGGATAGAGAACTGGCTAACCGGTTGAAGTCAGAGAGTGGTGGTAGATGGTAAATATTCAGCCTGGAGCCCAGTTACAAGTGGAGTTCCGCAGGGATCAGTTCTGGGTCCTCTGCTGTTTGTAATTTTTATTAATGACTTGGAAGAGGGAGTCGAAGGGTGGGTCAGTAAATTTGCAGACGATACGCAGATTGGTGGAGTTGTGGATAGTGAGGAGGGCTGTTGTCAGCT